>NC_080539.1:116776553-117080303 GCF_028640845.1 Ahaetulla prasina | reverse complement strand
AAAACACTTAAAATCTATTTATTTCATAAGACACTTGGACTAATTAGTTTGGGATGAACACTTTTTAAAAAAGATTTTTATAGATGTTACAGAGTAAAAAAGATGTTGAAAAAATGTGATACTAGTATTTTTCCCCATCATATAAACACAATTATTGACATAATTCTACAGTGCAACTCATGAGATTTTATATTCACTGTAGTTGCTTGAATCATCTAGCTATTTTTGTGGCCATTTTTCTCCTCCAAAATTCAGTAGGCTATAGCATTTGCTAGCTCATATATTTTCAAGGGCCACATTCTTTCAGTAAATTCTTCAGTAAAATTCAGAAGATCAACATACTCTGTTATTTTATATATTAATTATAGGCTTTTTGAATAGCAACACTGAGCAATTTCTATTCATTAAAGAGAACTCTAATTCATGTCAATTTAGTAACATTGTTTAAAACATTCCAGTTCAAGTACAATGAGATTTAAAAATGCACATTTATTTGATTTTATTAAATTTACTATGGTTGCAATAATTTTTAAAAACAAAATGATTTCCAATTAAAAAAATGTACTGTGACCACATAATTTCTTATTTTATACAGTTATACAAATATTCTAAATACACATTTTCTTATGATGGCAAATAAATTTTAACTGTACAGTACATAATGAAATATTTAAGCATATTTAGAAGCAATAGAAATGTCTATACAAAAGCAAAAATGGATTTTTTATTTAAAGTATTGCAACAGTCCCACAGTTTTATAACAAAAATGTCTTTGCACAGTTCCTCACAATGCCCCCATTAATAGCCAAAGCAAGACAGTGATTTTAGAAAATGTTTCAAAAATGCTACACTTACTACTGTTTGCAGTTTCATCAAAACAACAAATCTACTTGGAATCAAGCAAAATGAAGAAATATCCCAATCAACTTTAAAATTGTATAAAATCCATTGCACATTATTTTAGTCAGTTATTTGAAAAGTAAAAAAGTGTATTTACAAAATATTTTGCAGTCAAAATTTAAAGTTGATGAGTTATCAGTAACGCACATCCTGATAGTTCAATAAAACACAATAGCAGTTTCCCAAAGATTTTCAGCATTACTACAGAAATCCACAGGGAATTTTTTTTTTATTCTGAAATGGGTTTACAAGATGTTAACACAGTTTTTTCAACATTTGTATTATAAACAATGTTAAAAAGGCAAAAGAATGGCATCATTAAAAATGAATTATTAACAGATTATCAAATGTATTTTTAATTTACTTAGAACAAACATTCATTATTTTTAGAACACGTCAACAATGTATGAAAATCCTGGACAAGATGAAATTGAAGGACCATGCAGAACAGTTTTAGAGTGGTAAACATTGAAAACAAAAATAGCACCTGGAATCCTGTGATATTAGGCAATCTAAAACTGATCAAGTAGTTGACGAAGATATGGTGCCTTAGATAATTCTCTGCTCACTCTGGAGACTTTGAAAAGCACCGGACAGTTCAATGAAACACATGGTATCTGTCGATCAAAGCAACTTGTACAATTCTTGCATATCTAGAGGAATATATAATTAATTAGTGCACAATACACTTAACTGGGAAACTAATTAGACACTAATAAGACACTATATGGCTATTTCTGTTCAAAGTAATTATGCGCAAAACCAGATAGAAAAGAAGACATTTAAATTTTCTTAGCCTCTCACTGACAAAATAAATAAATAAATATGGTAATAATAAATAAAAGGAGGCTGGGAAAACTAAGATGGCCATTGATTAGGAACATCTCAAATGATCATAAAGCAGGTCAAACAGTAATGTGGTCATCAAAAAATAATGAAGAAAACAATTAAAATGCTGATAATCCATGAAGTTGTGCAATCTTTCAAGTTTCTAGTTCTTGATTTTGGAAAAAGCTTGTAAGTATTGAATGCCTGGGACGGGTGTGTGTGGGTGGGACGCATTACAATGTCTACTCCAGGGGTGAAATCTAAATTTTTTTCTACTGGTTCTGTGGGCATGGCATAATTGGTGGGCGTGGCTTGGTGGTCAGATGATGGGGTGGGCGTGGCCAATAACAATAATAAATATAATAAAGTATACAAAACAATAAGAGGTACCAAAAACCAACTTTCACACTTTACACACACACACAACACAACTGACTCACACACAATGTAAAAACAGCTGAACTTCACCCAAAATGGCCCCTGCAACAAGCAGGAACCTCACACAGCCACAAAAAGCTCAAAAACCAACTTTCACACTTTACACACATACAACACAACATAACACAACTGACTCACATACAATGTAAAAGCAGCTGCACTTCACCCAAAATGGTCCGTGCAAGCAGGAACCTCACTTTCACACTTTACACACACACAACACAACACAACTGACTCACACACACAGAGACACAAATGCCACATACAGCTTTGTGAGATTTTGTGTGTTTGTGTAGCTAGACTGAAACACTACAGAAATACACCAAATCTCAGAAAGCTGCACAAATATTTTATTATTTTATTTTATTTATATTTTTTAGATCAGGGGTCTCCAACCTTAGTAACTTTAAGGTTTGTGGAGTTCAACTCCCAGAGTTCCTCAGCCAGCAAAGCAGGAAGATTGAGTTGCTCACTGAGGAGATGGATTGCAGGTAGGCAGATTCAGTTGCTAGCTGATGCAACTGATGTAAAGCATGGCTTTGCCAGCCCGAAAGGAGCAGCAATAAGGTAAGTGTGGACAAGGCGATTGGGTGGGCATGGACGGGGGTTCTTGTAAGAGGTTATTAAAAATGATTTTAAAAGCCTGTAATGATCAGGAAACTCATCTGGGATTGCCAGAGGAAAAAAAAGTTTTAAAAGTCTCCTCTGATGATCCCAGCTGAAGTTGCCTGCACAGCCCAGAACCTCTTAAAAGGATTTTTTTCTACAAGCTCTTCAGCTGAAGAGCTTGTAGAAAACATGTTTTTAAGATTCTGGTGATGAGGAATCAGCTGGGATCACCAGAGGAGCCTTTTAAAACTTTTTTTTACAACCTTTTTGGCTGAAGAGGTTGTTAAAAAAAAGTTTAAGGGTTCTGACGATCCCAGCTGAGCTGCGGGATCATCAAAGGCTTTTTTTTTTTACTTTTAAAGGCATTTTTTCAGCTGAAGAAAAGATGCTTTTTAAAAGTAAAAAACCCTCAAAACTCTGATGGGGCAGGGGCAGGGGGCGGGGCCAGGGATTTTTGCTACCCGTTCTCCGAACCACCAGCCGCCATCGCTACCGGATCGGGCGAGCTGGTCTGAACCGGGAGCATTTCACCCTTCCTCTAAGGATTGACACAAGGCGGTTCTGATTTCATGCATAAAAACACATCATTTCCACCAAATCCTTACCAACTCATTTTAAGCCTATGGTCTTCCACAGACCTTGAAGATCTGTGGACCCTGAAAATCAGAATTAAACTTAAGTGTTGAAGACTGCTAAGGATGCATAATGGTAAACGGAACATATGGTCCATTGGATGAATGCCATTACTTTAAAAATTAAAACAAAATTTATACTGGACTCAACCATTCATTGTCATCGTCTATAATTTCCAAAATACTGACATAAATTTCTTTACTGAAAAACAGTGCATGCTTAAGATGCTTGTCAGTATCCAGAGGACTATAAACTGATCCAATCTTACTGGATAAATCAAACCTTTTTATATGCGAAAAGATAAAGTCTCCCAAGGCCAAAGTATAATGATTACATTAATATATTATAGGTAGTCCTTGCCTTAGACCACAATTAAATTCAACATTTCTATTGCTAAGCAAGGCAGTTGTTAAGTGAGTTTTGCTCCATTTTACGATCTTTTATTTTGCCAATGTTGTTAAGTGAATCATGCGGTCATTAAGTGAATCTGGCCTCCTCCATTGATTGTCTGAAAGAAGCTGGCTGGGAAAGGTTACAAATGGTGATCACATGACCCTGAGACAGACAGTGCAACTGTCATAAGTATATGCCAGTTGCCAAGTGCCCAGTGCCCAGTGACTCTGGAGTTGCTGCAATGGTTGTAAGTATGAAAATTGGTCATTTTTTTCACTGTGGTTGTAACTTTGAACAGTCACTAAACAAATGGTTGTAAGTTGAAGACTACCTGGAATGTTTTCTTGGCAACAGTCTGGGATTTTTTTTTTCTATCCAGTCTCGCTTTCAGCCTTGTAGCCTCTATGTAGCTACATAGGATGTTGCAATGAGAGAGGGAATTGGGAAAAATGGAATGGAAAAAAATCGGCCACTGTTTTCCTTTGACGTGACATATTATACCATCTGGACCTAATTACAGCATAACCAGGAGCAGTGTACAGACATCCACAAGGGTACATTCTGTATGCTCTCATATTTGGTACAGAACAATATAGTTGGGAAAGATATATGCAAAACACATGTTTCTGAAAAATGTGATTTTTAGAAACTATTCACTATGGTGTAAGTTGGGTACTTTGAAATTTGTATTAAAAGAAAAATATACAGAATTATTATGGGTTTCCTTCCAGTTGTTTTTTTTTTTTACCATCACAGGAAACTATCTTTTAGTTAAAATTCTTCTAAGCCTCCCCCTTTTAGAGCAAAAATTTAAAAAAACTGACAGATTGGAGTAAGGAATAACATACAACATTGATATAAACCACATTTAGGCTGATCAGTACATCTCATGTAAAATGCCTCTTGTTTGTTTAAATGCTCTCTGGATAGAAATTAAGAGCAAATAAAAAATAAAAAAATAAAAGCAGGCTCTGTAATAAAGTGCCATGAAGAGCACAATGATTTTTACATACTTTCTCATAATCCTATACAATCAGCATCCTCAGGAGGGTGCCGTTTGACATCATCACAAAAATGCCATGCTTTTCGTATCCATTAGACAATGAGACAGAATTACATGTCATTTGAGTGACAACATAACTTTTACATGTTGACACTTTGTCATTATCACTGTTTACTGCAGATATTACAGTACAAGTCAGAAAATTGTGAAATATTTTTAAAAAATCTTATCCTCCAAATTCTGAGTAAAGGCACTAAACAAAGCTCCTAGTCCTTTCACATAAAAAGTATGCAAAAAGTGTATTTTTTTCTTTTTACTCTTTTAGAAAGTATTTAAAATATTTTAAGAGTCCCAGCCTCCCTACTACATGCATCTAAAAACCAGTCTAATAGTTACAATTAGCATGTTAGTTTATCTGAATATCTGCTCAATCTTTTAGAACACCTTTTGTGGAAATACATAAATAATTTGTTTCAAGTAATGTGTCCCATTTGCAAAAAGTTAAACAGACTATTATTCTCCACCAGTTTTATTCCCACCTTGGTTATTTGTTCATGTTTACGCTCCAACTCTCTGATTTCCTGATTTAGCATTACAATAACATGCTGTGGTTGGCTCCTACATTTATTGCAGATTCCATGCTGTGTCAATTCATCACACACAGGACAGTGTAGGGTGGTAAAATATTGGGAAATTGTTCCTTTTCGGCATTCTTGCTCAGTGCGAGACATTGTGGACACTTTCTGGGTCTATATGGCACATCAAACAAAGTAAAATATATTTAGTAGGATACATATGTACAAAACTTTCAGTATAAAGTCAGCATAACTTTATCTTCATTTAATATTTTCCTCACTATGTTTTGTCATTATACGTTCCTTAATACATACCAAGAGCTGTAAGCAAAAGTCAACCAATTTATTTTATCTTTGAGAGCTTGAGTTTCGCAATTTTGAAGGTATGGTTTGATTTAAGGGAAAGCCAATGGAATCTCCAAAGTGTTAAATTAAATCAAATCAAAGAACCACAGGAATATTTCAAAAAATTATTGTGCTTTGAGGATGGTGATGTTCCCTAAAAGGTCCATCATTTCTGCCATTAACACAATGAAGCAGCTGCTGGAAATTTGAAGCTTCTTTAATATAGCTAGCGATGAATAATTCAATATTAGCTGTATTGAAAAAAATTCTTTAAAAAATTCTCTGAAATCTGAAGCAGTAAAAGAATAACGAAGTTGAATAATTCAGCTCAAATCTTGCCACTCTTAAATATTAAATTCAATCTGAACCCAGATAATTTGATACGTTTTAAAATTGGTATATTGTAAATATACCTCATTTTTTCACTTCCACTGTTACAATCATGCATTATATTTACTACTTCACTTACTCACCCTTGGTAATTCATTATACCAACTGAAAACATCGATGCCAATGAGAGATAAGATCCTAGCCAGAGGAGGAAGAATCTGCTTGGTTATATAGTAGGTTGCATTCAGCCTCAGATTTGGGTCTTGCAAAACATCAATGGGCCGTCTAACCAACTGTATGAGAGGCAATCCTGGCATGCCATAAACAATGACATAGGGAACTCTTTCACCAACACGTGGTTCAGACCGTCGGTCATAAGCAAGCATCTTTCTGTGGGGAGATACAACATTAGTTTTCAAAATCCATCTGCTGCATGTGGAAGTGAGAGAAACCCCAAAATTCAAAGAAACTTTAATTTTATCTGACAGTTTATATTTATTTTTTACAATTCCTCTACATCACTTCTACCAATTACTACTATGCAAAATATACAAATGAAAGAACCATACTTTAAAACTAAGATAAGGACATTAAGACAAGATAAAACTATAAGAGCCACTCTGATCTAGGATTTAATGCTCCTATCTAGAAATCAGGACACTGTGAGTTGTAGACCAACCTTAAGAATAAAAGCTGGCTGAGTGGCTTTAGACCAGTCATTCTCTTGCAGCCCAACCCATCTTTTGGGTGGTTGTTGTGGGAAAAATGGGAGGGTAAAGAAGTATTTGGTATGTTCGCCATTTTGAATTATTTATAAAAATACAGCTAGTGCTCCACTTACGACCACAATTGAGTCCCAAATTTCTGTTCCTACGTGAGATAGTTGTTAAGTGAGTTTTGCCCCATTTTACAACATTTCTTGTCAGTTGTTAAATGAATCACTACAGATGTTAAATTAGTAACACGTTTGTTAAGTGAATCTCGCTTCCCCATTGACTTTGCTTGTCAGAAGGTTACAAAAGGTGATCCCATGAAGCTGGGTCACCATAACTGTCATAAATATAGGCTAGTTGCCAAATGTCTGAATTTTGATCACATGACCATGGAGATGTTGCAACAGATGTTAAGTGTGAAAAATGGTTATAAGTTACTTTTTTCACAGCAACTCCGAATAGTCACTAAACGAACTGTTATAAGTTGAGGATTACCTGTAGTGAAGGCCATTCATTCATTCATTAAAGTTCAGACCTGACTGATGGTACAAATGTGAATCTACAAAAACCCTCTACTTTTTATATCTTAATAAAATGAAACACCTTTCAATATTCCTGGACAATATCCAAGTATTTTTTCTTACTCACCCTAATATAAATGATTTAATATCAAATGAAATATTAACATCCTTTTACTTATTGTTACTACCTTGTAATCTCTAGAGCTGGAACACAAGCACCAGGTCTGTATGCAGAACTTCCTCGGTACTCCTTTGCAAAGATAAAGTCTTGCATGCTAGCCTTCCCTTCTAATAATTTCATGCACTGATTTTGCACGTATTGCTTGATATGACTTATATCACGTGTTTCAAATAGTAGTTTAATGGAACGCTCAAGTATCTGGAGAAAAAAAAAAGCATGTTTTCAGTTGTCCTTTCAAAATTCGTTTAAAGATACTTGAAATGATGGTGGCATTTGGCAACATTACTGCACTTGTGTATCATCAAATGCTTTGGGCAATTTACAAGGAAGTCATCCCTCCTTTTACAATTGGCACTTTCATCAACCAAAGAATGAACCCGCTAACAAAAATGCATACTTCATGTCTCTTTTACCTTGGAAACAGCAGGACAAGCATCTCTTCTGACAGTTTCTATGCCTTTTGCATCAAATACTGGATCTTTCTGATCCAACGTTTCATACATATAACCAACATATCTCTTTTTGGTTTGCAATATACACGGCAAATAAACCTATAATAGGGAAACAAATGTTAGAAATTGCAAAGTTGTATCAAAAATGCAAATGTTTCTAAAACTATATATCCTTCATAAAAAAGCTTAGATGTAATCTTCCAACAAAGCATTTAATTTAGACTCTGAGTGACAATGTCCATATATGACAGGCTTAGAATTCTATTTGCAAAATTAGTTGCTTTAGTACCTGGAAGACTGCCCTTTGTGCCATGCTACTGGGTTGGGCCAGGCCTGGCTTTGCATAGTCCGAAGGAGTTTCCTATTGTGTGTCGCAGTTCTGGAGCTAAGGAAAGCACCACAGAGATGCAGTGTACCACAAAGTCCCTTTGTGCTGTGCGAAGCCCAACCCCAGCCCCAGCCCCAGCTGCCCTTGCCACCCTGCCCTGAAATGGCTTTTGTCCTCCAGAACTCTGTTGTCCAAGCTCACCTTTGCCATCTATTTGCTCCCACAATACATGCCCAGCCTGGCCCGTCACAAGGCCATCTTCCACTGATCTTACAAAGAAACTGCCACACGCAAGTTTGAAAAGAAAAGTTTCATGAGGCCAGCAGCTGCTTTACGAAGGGTGAGGCTAAGCATGTTTGGCCACAGCAGGAGCAAGAAGATGGTAAAGGTCAGCTAGGGCAGCAGAGGCCATGGAATGCAGGAAGCCAAAAAGTTATAGATAGAAGGGAAGATAGACTGGTGAGGGAGTTGAAGCATCCTTCCAGCCATAAGTGAGGGCAGGCTACCAAGTGCCTGAATTCTGATCACATGGCTGTGGAGACACTTCAGTGGCTATAACTTCAGGCACTAATTTAAGGCCTTTCAAATGATCACTGAATGAATGATTGTTAAGTCAAGGTCTACTTGTAGAAGTCAATGGTGAAATACCTATGTCATATGTTTTGAACATGTGAAAGACTCCTAATTTAGTCTAATAAATGTAAGCACAGTGAAATTGTTATAAAATTAAAATGCTTTGAAATGTTACATGAAGAAATGAATAGTAAAACTATTTTGAGTGCAAAAATACCTTTTCAAACTTGTCTTACCTTTTCAAACTTCAATTTGACTGGTTTGGGATTGGTAGCTGTTACCGCTTCAGCAATTTCTTGACCAATTTTAAATGACTGTTCCTTGGTAGCTCCTTTCAGTAGTACAAACATGCTAAAACAAGAGAATTGGCTATTTAATTTTCCCCATAATTATTTAAGCAGCACAGAAAGAGTTTATAACATGGCAAAAGGCATACGGGCACTTTTGTACAAATTATAATCCTGCATATCCATAGACTGTTTCTGCTTACTTTAGTCCTTTAGTTCTAATTTTGCCTTTTCTTGGAGAAAAAAATCTGCCAACTTTCTATTCTACTGTCTGAACTAAATTCTTATACAGATTCAAAAGTTTTTATATTATATGGCATGTCAATTTTTTCAACTTTCAATTTCCAAACATTAGGGATGCTCAAAAGTTGTGACATGCCTTGGGGATTGTAAAGATACTTTGCTTACTTTAATATAATTTAGATGTGCTTGGTAAGTAACTACATAAACATAATTTTTTAACACTGTTTCATATGAATCTATCTGATGTGATTAAAAGAACAAAAAAACAACAAAATATAATATTGGCTGGCAAGCTTGTTCTTAATTACCTGTCTGTGTCCCCATATACAACGCGTGCTCCCCATTTCTTTGTATCATTCACTAATTTTATTGCACGTTCCAAGGTCTCTCTGGCTTTGTGCACAATACTATCAGCAATCTGGAGATTAAAAAGATATATTACAAAAATCTTAGAATATTTTCTTTCACCTAATCATGCAGTTTTCATTAATTTACAATATTCTTACCACTGTTTATAAAATTATATCATTTGTTCTACACATCCTGTAAAACCTTTATAGAAGAGTAAAAATAAAGATGGATGATTAAACAAATCTGTTAACATAGATTCAAATTAGCTTCTGG
Organism: Ahaetulla prasina; assembly: GCF_028640845.1. Lineage (NCBI taxonomy): Eukaryota > Metazoa > Chordata > Lepidosauria > Squamata > Colubridae > Ahaetulla > Ahaetulla prasina. The sequence continues at coordinate 117,070,327 of NC_080539.1, read as the reverse complement.
TCATTACATTCAAAATGCATTAGCAAAATATACATACTTATTCCTTGGAGCCAGAAATTACAAAGATAAGAGACTCTTTCTCTTACTTCCATCAATTGGCAATCCTTGGATCTATGGGTTTAATAGTGCTGCCCAAGCAGTTTTAATTGCTCTTTTGAGGACAAAGTGAAAAATCCTGTCCTCTGTGGCAAACACCCAGAGGGTGACAATAACAATTTCATAACACCTCTGCTGCAGAGCTCAATGGCTGGAAAGGTTTATAACAGTTTAGATGTCTCGTAACAATTTCTAATTTACTTAAAAGAATTACAGAATAGCAGAGTTGGAAGAGACTTTAGAAGCCTTCTAGTCCAAAACGTTGTTCAAGCAGGAGACCCTATATACTTTTCCAGATGAATGGCTGTACTATCTCTTCTTAAAAATCTCCAGTGTTGGAGCACCCACAAATTTTGAAAGCAAGTAGTTCCACTGATTAATGCCTTATACACTGTAAGCCGCCCTGAGTCTTCGGAAAAGGGCGGGATATAAATGTAAATAAAAATAAATAAATAAATAAATAAATTGTTCTAACTGCCAGGAAATTTCTGCTTAGTTCTAGGTTGTTTCTCTCGATTAGTTTCCATCCATTGTTTCTTGTCCTGCCTTCAATTTGCTTTGGCTAGTAAGTTGACACCCCCTCTTCTTTGTGGTAGCCTTAGATATTGGAATACTGCTATCATGTCTCCCCATGTCCTTCTTTTCATTAAACTTTGCTGTTAGTTGCAAAGTCGTGTCCGACCCATCGCGACCCCATGGACAACGTTCCTCCAGGCCTTCCTGTCCTCTACCATCCTCTGGAGTCCATTTAAACTCATGCCTACTGCTTCAGTGACTCCATCCAGCCACCTCGTTCTCTGTCGTCCCCTTCTTCTTTTGCCCTCAATCTTTCCCAGCATTAGGCTCTTCTCCTCTTAGTCCTTCTTTCTCATTAGGTGGCCAAAGTATTTGAGTTTCATCTTCAGGATCTGGCCTTCTAAAGAGCAGTCAGGGTTGATCTCCCCTAGGACTGACTTGTTTGTTCGCCTTGCAGTCCAAGGGACTTGCAGGAGTCTTCTCCAGCACCAGAGTTCAAAGGCCTCAATTCTTTGGCGCTCAGCCTTTCTTATGGTCCAACCTTCACAGCCATACATTGCAACTGGGAAAACCATAGTCTTGACTATACGCACTTTTGTTGGCACACAATTTCTGAAACTGTTCTAATGTTTTAGCTTCCAATTGCCTGATCATTTTTGCTGCTCTTCTCTGCACTCTTTTTAGAGTCTCAACATTTTTATATTATGGCGACCAAATCTAGATGCAATATTCCAAGTGCGCTCTTACCAAGGTCTGTGGTACTAGCATTTCACTTGATCTTGATTCCATCTCTGTTAATGCAGCCTAGGAATGAGTTGGCTTTTTTGGCAGCTGCTGCACACTGCTGGCTCATATTTAAATGATTGTCTGCTAGGACTCCAAGGTCCCTCTCACAATTGCTTCTATTGAGCCAGGTACCACCTATTCTATACCCATGAATTTGGTTTTGTGCAATTTGTGTAGAAAAGAGGAACATAAGATGTTAAGGGGTCTGGAGACTAAACTATATGATGAATTGTTGTGGGAATTAGGCATGTCTAGTTTAATGAAGAGAAGGACTAGGGTGACATGACAACAATTTTCCTATATTTGAGGGGCTGTCACAGAGAAGAGGGGATCGAACTATTCTACAACCTAGAATTAAGCAAAGATTTTCTGACAGGTAGAATAATTAATCAGTAGAACAGCTTGCCTCAGAAGTTGTGGATGTTCCATCACTGGAAGTTTTCAAAAAGATGGTGATACTATGTATGTCTTAACGATATTGTTACTAGAAAGGGGGACTAAAATGTTGAACAATTAAATAACGAAGGCCTATACTTTAACATAAATATAATAACATTACAAGTATATAAGTATGACTTAAATAACAAATATTAATACTATCACTACTACTTGTATACAAAGAAATGATACCCAGATGCCTTAATGTTCATGTATTGATATTGATGTATATTTAAAGAGACAGAGAGAGAAACAGACAGACAGAGACAGAGAGAAACACTGGATAACCATTTGTCCGAATGGTATAGGGACTCCTACATGAGCAAAGGGTTTCACTAGAAGACCTCCAACCCGCTTACAGCCCTGTTATTCTGTGTTCTATGTGTTCTCAGAATTATCTGAACTAAATCAGCATTCCTGTACTACGGTTAGTAAACCAAGCCTTTTTTCTTTTAATGTGTTATGCTATATTTGTGTGCGCCTTTGATCCAGTTTTTGGCTCCTCATGACTGCCTGGATAAGGCCCTGTAGTTTGCTTGGCAGGGTTTTCTGGAGTTTTTGCCTCTTCCTAGGATCATTCTCTTTCTAGAGCTGAGAGTGATTGAGTCAAGGTCAATTTTTGGCTTCATGAAGAAGTAGATCTGATAGGTTTCCAGTACCTTAAGCACTATATCAAAATGAGTCTATATTATTAACAAGTTAATATTTTGTTTTCAATTACTTACTTCACTACATGGCATCCTTCCAGAAAAATTAGCAGCAGTATAACCAAAAGTGACATTTGCTATAAGTTTAAGGCCAAGCTGACGTGCGTCAAGCATTCGAGTGATAGTTTTGTCAAGTTTGTAAGCTTTCATTGATTGCTTCACCATTATTCTAGTCTTTAAAATTTCTTCCAGCATTCTTGGCAGTACACCCTTTCTTACAGAAGGCTGTTGCAAAACAAAAGCAATAATTGAAAGGTTGATAGTAAGAGCACTATTAATCCTCATGTAAATACTGTCTTTTTCTTAGTGATTTATTAAGGCAAACTGTCCCCAAATGTCTCTAATACTTTAATTGACACACTTCATGATTTCCCCTCAACTTTTCTATTTATTTATACATACACTGGAACACAGCTTGGCTCCATCCTCTTTCTTTAGGATATCTTAGGACCCCTTGTGAGTAGGGTAGCTATGGAAATGATGTGTTATTTTCATTTCTTTCTTTGGGGTAGGGATATGTTACTTGCAATTCTGCAGCAATATGGGTGAATAAGCTATTATCCGGTCAACTTGTCTTTTGAGAATATGATAGCCTCATATGACAGCCCTTAAGCAGTCCTTTCATTTCACTAAAGCTCTCCTCTGCCTGTTATTTTTTACTTTTCTTGGGGGAAGAAGATTAACTTGTGGTTAATAACAGAAAAGGGATCCAACAAAGTCAAAGCAGGAGAATTTTGTGTTATTTCTTTTTCAATTCTCTATCCAATTTCTGGTTAAAACTGAGTTTCTTACATCTATGAATCAGTAAGAATCAGAATCAGAGAGAACCTCTCCCTTGTTTTTCTTCCTAAGGGCTGACAAGGGATGAATCTCTTCTTTGGGTGTCACATCATTCTGAAGCCAAGCACACCTGGGTGTCCCCATAGATAATGCTGCTCATCACACTTTTGAATGCTGAAAGAAGGACTAATTTTTTAAGTTCAATACTATTTATCAATACCTATTTTCCCTAAAATTCTATAATTTATTTCCCATAACTATTAGAGCATGGAGCTGAATTTATTTACAATTAAAAACAAAATATAAACAAAAAGTCACTTTTATTACATTATTTGCTAAATAAAATAAAGTACCTTAACAAAAGCTATTCCACTGGGTGAGATTGTGATATCATGTCGAAGCTGGTATAGCAGATCAGGAGACACTCTCAGAGATGTGCATCCAAATTTAAATTCATCATTTCTAAAAAAATAAGGAAGAATGAATTGTTCTAAACAGTCCATCTTTTCAGTCCCTCTTATGATCCAGCTTTTCCTGCTTGCTCATTCACTCACTTCTTTGCCTACTATTTTCTCCTTATCTATCTTACAATTTTTTTTTGTCTAGTTTCAGTTAAGTATGAATACATTCTTGCCTCTCTTTTCAATTGAGCAAAAATACCAAACTTCTTACAACAGACTAAAACAACAATATTCTCAACAATAACACTATATAATAAAGCCAACGGATAAAATTTGTGCTATTAATTACAAGTTTAGGAAATAGGATGCTTTTAATCCATCAGCAACAGAGTTGTACTCATACATTTCTCTAGAGAAAAATGCCAGTTTCTATTCTGTTGCTGAAATCTCCTCACTTGTTTTACTTATTTATTTCAATAAATTTAATTACTAATCTTTTTTTAGATAAAAAATGCTTTGTAATCTTCATTATTCATGTAATATTGTAATTCATTGTTAGGAGTTAGGAAAGGTAACTTTTAAGCCTATTTATATGCATCATGTCATAAACTAGTACAATTAACAAAATATAATATATTTGAATCTGCACAGTCACCATGTTTTTTATTTCTTTTTGTGTAAGCAAATGCTCTCTCCAGATTGCCAATTATATCAATTAATTATATTGCATTTTAAAACTTGCATATATAAAGATTGTTACTGACTTATGATCACAATTGGGACTGGAATCTTGGTCCTTGATAGCAAAGCAGCCATTAATTGAGATGCCCATGTGATTGACCCAATCCCAGCACTGCCAGTTGTTAAGGAGACAGACCAAGAGAGCTGCCTGCTGAGAGGACATCTTAACCCCATATGGAGCCGAGATTTGCTCCCCACTCTGATCAGCAACCCTTTGAAAGCTGAGAGCTCTTAGCCAAGAGCTGAGATTCCCTCACAGCAGGCAGCCCTTTAACAGTGACTCACTGTGTGTGAGAAAGAGAGAGAGAGGGAGAGGGAGAAGACATTTTGTGACTGGTCTTAACTACTTTGCAGGCCAGAAAGCACTCTTTCTGAAGTCATTATAAATTTGAGCACTTGTTAAACAACTACTTGTTAAGCAAGGACTACCTGTATTATCTGTATATAGGCAAGACAGTTTTTTAAAAGAGAAATTCTAAGTATCCTAGAATTCTATAGCCACTTATATAATCTGAAAAAAAGTGCTAATACTTTATTCTATTAGTACTACAACCATGCACAGAGATTTAAATGATTAATACTTACTTCCCCAAGTTTTCAATATGTCCCAAGCATGTAGAAAAGCAGTAATTGTATGCTATCACTATGGATGGGTATAGAGACTGAAAATCTAGCACAAGGACAGTATTACTGTAGAAACGGGATTCTGGCTCCATTATTAAAGGAATGCACTGAGGAGCTCTCATTTGAGCTCGCTGTTGAACGCTGGGTGTCACAGCAATGTAATTCATTGGTTTGGCAATTCGTAGCATCATTGATTCCACACGATACTAAATAAAACAAAAACTCAGTAATTAGCAATCCTCCAACCTAGAAATGGAATACATGTTTATCAACATTATGATGAACAAAAGTCCAACAACTCAAGAGCAATTTATTCACGAATATTAATAATTAAAGCTATAATATGGAGATCCCAGCATCAATGGCTGGTATAAGACATTGATCAGGAAACAAAAGCTGCATCCCATGTTTATTTTTCAAAGGAATTACTATCTACTCAAGAACACAATTCTGAGACCAATGGCAACTTCCAGAGATAAGACAACAGAAAGTATAATGTACCCTAGAACTAATTCAGGAACCAAAAGTATTTGTGGATAGTTATTCCTCTTCTCAAAGAGGAAGGACAGACCTGAAACCAAAATAAATGTTGGCTAAAGCAATCTATACCTTGTCTGTAACATAAAGTAATTGTTTATGTTTACCATAATTCTCCACAAATTAAAAAGGATATGTTCATTTTTAAACAATTAAATCAAAGCAATTAAAGCAGGGATGAAATGTAATTTTTTTTACTACCAGTTCTGTGGGCGTGGCTTGATGGGGGAATGTGACTGGGTGGGCATGACCAACTTTTTTTTTTTTACTTTTAAAAGCATTTTTTCTACAACCTCTTTGGCCAAAGAGCCTGTAGAAAAAAATGCTTTGAAAGGGATCTGACGATCCCAGGTGAGTTGCTTGATTGCCAGAACCCTTTAAAAGCTTTTTTTTTTACAGCCTCTTCGGCCGAAGAGCTTGTAGAAAAAATGATTTGAAAGGGTTCTGACAATACCAGCTGAGCCGCGCAATCATCAGAGGCTTTTTTTTAAACTTTTAAAAGCATTTTTTCGGCCAAAGAAAAAATGCTTTTAAAAGTAAAAAAAACCTCTTATGATCGCGCGGTTCAGCTGGGCAAGCAGGGAGGAAGTGGGGGCAGGGATTTTTGCTACCGGTTCTCTGAACCACCCGCCGCCATCGTTATCGGATCGGGTGATCCGGTCCAAAGCGGGAGCATTTTACCCCTGAATTAAAGGTTACCTGCGATCCTCTTGTCAATACATGCAAGAACTGAATTCCAAACAGCCTCGCCATTTCACTTGTTCTGCCAATCAAGTCCACTTGTTCTAATAGTTGTATATTCCCACGAACACGACTGATATAATAATCTATGATTTTCCACCTTTAAAATAAAAGCATTAATATGTAAAACGTTCAAAAATAAATCACAAGAGTATTTTGAAAAAAATGCCAAGAATTTGCTAAGAATTTTAAAAATGAAAAACAATACAATATTACTCTTTGAAACAAAAGTGAACAAAACTGCTATATGATGGCTCTAATGGAACATGAACACTTACATATTTCAGATCTATTCATACTACTGGCTTTCTCTACAGCCACTATGGAAAAGATTCTTCATCCACCAAGGTGCAAATCTCATATTTAGCTGTGTCAGTCCTAAGGCAGGCAGCTATATCTTTCTCCAGGGCTAATGTGAATATAGAACTTAACTTCTTTTCTCTCTCATATATAATACTTAGATTGGGTTTGTGTGTGCCATACATCATGGCCCCTTTTGCCTGTACTCTACCCGCTATACTATGTGTTTGAAACTTGAGATGATGAATCTTGAGATGAAGAGGGAAAGTAACCCTTATTTGATGATTAGTGTTGCAGGGAAGATTGTAGCCGCAATTTCCTTGGTGCCCTTTGATTTGGATATACTGATATTAATATGGTAAAAACTTAGGCGGTTGGAAATCTGGTTTGTGGTTTCAATTATTTATAGAAATAAATTCATGTTACATTTTTAGGAGGTACTGTTAGACCTCAGAAAGGAGGTAGTTTATTGAGATCAGCTGGTGGTATCTAAGTGACCTAACATACCTCTCTGTGGAAAGTAAAAAAAAAAAGAGTTGTGAGGAACACGGGGATTACCAAATGCTGCCAGCTTTTTCTGTGGCAAGTTTCCATAAAGCTACAAAAGATGTACTGTGAATCTTTAGACATTAACAAACATCTTTGTTATTGATTACCACCTATTATCACCTATTACCTCAGAATACAAATTGTCTTGTGAAGCTTTGAGACAATGTGAAATAATTGCAAGTTAAATAGATTAAATAATTCTATTTGCTTACAATAGCATTGACCTGATAATTCAGATCATGTAATTTTCATGCATTTCAGCCGATTCCATGGGAATTGTATTTTAAATGTAAAAGTAGAGTGGTTTATCAAGTTTACTGTATTCTTAATTAGTTGTATAGCCAACGTAGTTTTAGATAGCACGACACATTTCTATTCAGCGAATAGACTTATAACAGAGTTATATAACAAAAAACTATGAAAACAAGCAGCAACAAGCCTCATACTTGCCACATTCTGAAATGGTTCACTTCTTCCTTTTTAAAAAATCTGAGACTTGTTATGAATTGAATCTAATAAATTCAAGTCATTTGTTAATATAGGACACTATTATTCCACCAGTCATGCAATGTCTTTCCTAAACAAGCCACAACTAAATACTGTTCAAGGTCCAGAATGACATTCCAAGCAGCAATTAATCTAGAATGCAGCTATAACCTTCTGTTCTCCTTTTCATACCTCCAACAGAAGAGAAAAAGTTCAGGGGGAGACTGCAAGCAATTTGATTAGAATAGAATAGAATAGAATAGAATTTTTTTATTGGCCAAGTGTGATTGGACACACAAGGAATTTGTCTTGGTGCATATGCTCTCAGTGTACATAAAAGAAAAGATACGTTCATCAAGGTACCTGTTGATTTACAACTTCAGATTGGAATTTACAATTATAATTTCTCTTTTTTAACATATATAATAACTGCATTCAGTACCAGGCAACTAAAATGCTCATTACAGACAATTACCGATAGATGTCTGCCTTGTTGTCAAACCAATCAGATAGAACACGAGAAGTGAAGAGTGGGAAACGCTGATGAAGTATATGAAAGCTCACATTTTCAAATGTATAGTTGGTCAAAGCCACCTAAAAAATAGAAAATTTGGATGATTATATTTTTCTATAGTTTATATCCAGAACATGGAATGGAATTACACAGAAATAGGTTGAAAACTGACACAACTTTTAATAGTTTCATTTTACAAAGAATTTGGTACAGAACAGGGCAAGGATTCAGATTTCAAACACTAAATAGTGACCAAAAATCACAGAACATATGCCAGGAAAACGTTGAAGGAAGACAAGAGCAAACCCTTTACACCACAGAGAGACACCTTAGGCTCTCATAGTGACCTTGAGTTTTGATAGGCTTTGCATCACCAAGATAATCAGAAATGCAGCTAAAAAATTTTCCCATCTCTATCAACCAATAACTAATATATTATTGCTGCATTCTAATGAGCATTGCAAGAAAAACTAGATGGGAGAAAAATCAGCAATAAATGTGCTTCAAGACAAATAGGTTCTATATTTATCTCTATCTCTGGTTATCTCCATCTTAGTTCACACAAAAGACTTGTCCTCCTATGAAACCAATCAGGGCTGCCATCAGCCTCGGATGCCTCAGTCATAGTCCACATTACAACAATTAAGACCACATTACAATTAAAGCCACATTACAACAATTAAAAAAAATATCCCTGATCCAGTATTTCTCACTAGCATAACTGCCCCTCCTCAAGAAGGAGGGACCATTTACTTTTCCTCAAAGAATATGGGAAAACTACTTTTTATGTGAATGATAATTACTTCCTAGTCATTACAAAGTGCAGGATATCAATTCTAAGCACAGGAAAAACAAATTAGCCTATAAAACTAATTACCACATGATTACAGAAACATAGTTGATTCTAAAAGTCGAAATATTTAGAAACTAATGGTTACCCGTAGGACACTGCTAGGGAATTCTGGGAGTTTATATTCAGTGGAAGAGAATACCTATAGTTCAGGATTGAATGGTTGAGAGTTCTTACTGCTGAGCTTGGATGCTTGCTTGAAGACATTTCGTTATCCAACTAGGTAACATCATCAATGCAAGTGAGTGCAGGGTTTCCTGCCTATTTATATGTAGTACTTGCTCTGCCACTTTGGTGGTGAAGTGGTTTTCTCATTGGTGATTCCTTGATTAGACTAGTTTTCTACATGATTGTGGGGCCCTTTGTGAGGTTGGTGAGCTTGGTGGTTTTCTTGCAGGCTGCATGATTGTTCCTGCTTACCATTAAGGGGGCTGCTAGAGGGATGTGCAGCCTTTTTGTTTCCTTCCTAGGTTTTTTATTGTCTATTTTGTGTAATGTGTCTCTGTGCATCTATTGATGACCAATTCATCCTCAACAACTTCTTTGAAGAAATCATTATACTCAAATTATACACGCACATCAGACACATGAGGTTAGAGAAGAATGGCTTACAATAGAAGAGAATGACATAGACTGACACTACACAGACAAGTTTAATTAATATATTTCAAGCGAAATAACACTAGGTTAGTAAGCAACTGGTCTTTAAACAGAATACTGCCAAAAGATTAACCAGGATATACTACTGAATTATCCAGCAATAGGTATCTAGTACTATTTTGCTCTTCCCAACCTTTGCTATTTCCTCCTTAATGCAATAACTCAAACCATGTAATTTCTCTCTGTGGTATTCTGAAGTCAGCAAAGGTACAGTCAAAGAAATTGTTCTCTATGTGCTTTGGATAGAAGTTTACAACAGTTGTTTGGCAAAAGAGTGAAAGAATATAATTACTAAGATATTTCAAGATTTTGTATTTCTTTTATTATTTAGAAGCAAGTAAGCTGCCTAGATAAAGAAAACTCCATAAGCATATTTCTATCATTTTGAAAACAAGATGAGTAATTTATTTCAGAATAATCCCTTTGGAAATGTTATTTTATAATAATTTGAATTTATATGCACCTAATAATCCTACTGCCCTTTTCCTAGTTTAATAATTTTGCCAGATGTTACCTCATGTCTCATAATTCTCCAGATATTTAATATAACTCTTCCAACAATGTTTATTTCACTCATTGTATCTGCTCCATATTCATCTAGATCTGAAGCAAATCTGTTCTCTTTCTTATCGTCTAAAATAAAAAATGAAAAAATAAATAAAATTAATGACAAATACTAAATGTGCAAGTATCAGAACAAATAATTCATGCTTAAATTTAAGTTTATTATAATGGTAATAAACCATCCTGGGAAGTTGTATGCTGTATAACAACTTAAGAATATAAACACAGTTCTCATTTTTTCCCCTTGCACTACTGAGCCAGGAGAAGAAAACAGAACACTTTAAGAAGCAGACCTGCAGGTCTGAATGTATGTCATAACAATGCATATATACCTTTGGCTTCACAGGTAATAAAAATCTGATTGCCTATCCCTCTGTGGCAATTATACTTCGAATCTGCCAAACATCAGGTTGCAAAATAAATATGGAGTAACAAGGTGACCTTAATTTACTCACATTAGATTCATATGCTGCTTATTTTGATAGCTGCGTCTATTTCTGTCCCTTACCAGAAATAAGGTTAGAAATACCAGTACAATATGGGTATAGCTATCTAATATCATAAATTTAGTATTTCAAATTTCTCTATTAAACTGATGAATTAACAGCTTGCTATAGGGGCAGAATGCACTCAGCTAATGGTCATTTCAAAAAATTAGACAGAAGTCTTATAACTAACACATGGTTCACAAACACACCTGGAACACGAGAGATCATCTGACATAAATCAACATCCAAAGCAGCAGCTCTCTGTAAGAGGTATCCCCAAGAATGCATTTGGACTTCATAGCCTAACAAAATATCTGGATCATACCTAAAAAGAGAAAGATATGTCTTCATATAACCAATTATTTAATTTAAATTTATTTATTAAAGCTGGAAATGTCACTAAATTAAATATAGTTATTTGGTGAAGTTTAATTCCCTATGAGGTACTGTGTGGAAAGGAGTACACAAATTTGAACTTAAGTACTGTGTACAGATAGTCCTCGACTTATGACCACAATTGAGACCAAAATTTCTGCTAAGTGAAACAATTGTTAAGTGAATTTTGCCCCATTTTACGACTTTGCTTGCCACAGTTGTTAAGTGAATCACTGCAGTTAAGTTAGTAACATAGTTAAGTGAATCTAGATCTCCCTTGAATCTGCTTGTTAGAATATTGCAAAAGGGGATCACATGACACCAGGACAGTGCAACCATCTGAGTCAGTTGTCTAGCGTCTGACTTTTGATTGTGACCCCATGGGGATACTGCAACAACTGTGTGAAAAACGGTCATAAGTCATTTTTTAAAGTGACATTATAACTTTGAATGGTCACTAAATGAACTGCTGTAAATTCAAGAACTACCTGTATTGTCATTATTTGTCAAATAATTTGACTGGGATTCGTGAAGATGACAAATTAATTTGGAACCTGGAGTTTTTGAATTCTAAAAAAATGCTCTGGCCTGACTAAAGACATCATGGAGCTGGAAAGCGCTGAATTTTTTTTTAAACAAAATGGATTGAATTTATAGTTAAAAGGAAAAAAGTACACAGCGTTATCACTGTATTCATTAATTTCATAGATTTCAATATATGAATGTATAACTCGGTCTAAAAAAATTTTCTGTTTTATTACTCTTGACAGCATGTTTCTTCAAAATTTATTATGACAGGTTCTAATTCAGAGAAATCAGTTTTATAAGATCAGAAATATTAAATGTCTGTTTATTTTAGGTTATGCTATAAAATATGTAAAATAATGTAATTTTTATGGCTACTAAACTTCATTTTAATGTGTTAGTATTCTACAAATTAGTTTCCACAGAAACTGAGTAATCAAAGGTAAAATTCACAGTTAGAAAAGTGAAGCTGATAGTTATTTGCAATGATATTTTTTTTTAAATTGTTCAGTAAATTGTTCAGTAAACATTTGACTTTCTTTACAATGATAGATCCCTATATCGCTTAAACTTATTTTGTACCTTTCCCCTAAAAAAAATGGTCAAGCAGCTTTGTGTTAGTATTTGAAACATGCCAATGTAGATTGTTAGCCATGTCAAACTAGATGTATATAACATTTTGGTTTCTAATTAATAAAAAGAAAGTCTGAAAGCTTTAATTCTAATAAATAATATATTCAGATGAATGCTGGTAAGATTCCTAAAGGTTTTAGTTCAAATAAAATGAAAATTTCTATCAATTCTGAGCATGCCTAGAAATCTGTAATGTTCCATTCAGATAGAAAAAATTGTTGATCCACATGATAGATGACTATTCTAATGCTAATTAATTACCGATTAAAAATAATCAAGAATCCATTTAAGAGAAACATTGGCTGAATATATATATACATATATCCAAAACTATTTTGCTTGTGAAGAAAATAATGAATATTTATATTCAAAATAATCTCATTCTTATCAAGACATTAATTCTGTAGTATATCAAAGCTTCTGCTGGGGGATTCATACATAAATGAATGCTTCTTCTTATAAAATATTTTCTCTTATGGGAAACTAGACTTAAAAAGATTGATTAGCTCAGTGGGATTACACTACGTGCACTATAAAGCAGTGTGTCAAGGATTTTTTTTAGTCCAACAACTTTTTGAAGGCTTTTTCCCACACAAAAATTAGGATAAGTGAATTTAGAGGGGCATTTTTGTAAAAAGGAATTAAAAAATATCCCTGGATGCTTGAAATTATTACAGTTTTTATAAAGTATTTTCTGCATATCTTTAGTTACATCTCTTTTGTGTGGGGGTCTCTTTGATAGATAGAAATAGAGACCTTAATGTAAGTGATACAATACAGCTCTCTGGTTCAGAAATCTATCTAGCTGATACACTGAAATAATAGGAGTACTTTGAATAAAAAGCAGTAATTGGGTGCGTATGCTCTGTAATCTCTTAAACATTACAGTTATTTAAATTCTAGTTTTGTAACCACGGAAAGAAAATGTGTGTGTGTGTGTGTAAGAATATAAAACAATATGAACTCTTTATTATCAGCTTTTCTTCAAAGTAGCCATAAAAATCAATGATGATGTCTTCCAGTTAAAAGGATGGCATCTATTACTGCCCTAAAGTTTATGATGGATATTACTAATTGTACATATAATATTTCTGTGCACAGTTCCAAATTCAAATCCAGTATTTTCAATTAAATAAAATTTATAGCATGCACTTTCTTCCAGAAGTTCAAGGTAGTCTACATAAATTATCTCTTACAATTTTTCCGACTGATTTCAAATCATCCCATAAGCTTTCATGGTTTAGAGTGGACTTGAATCTGGGATTCCTTGGTGCCAATCAACCGTTCGACTATTATACTAGACTGGTTCTCCAATTATGTTATAGCAAATCATGTAAAAGATTCCTAACTGACATGTTGGTGAGCCATAGTCTAAATGAGTAAATAGGGCTATATGTTTAAATAGATGGTTAAATAAAATAGTTTTACTTATTTGGTTTGCAAACTTTGCCAAAACTTCACTAATACACAGATCAAAAGAAGTTTATATGAAATCTAAATTATGGCATACAGATTTGTCCAACTTTAATACCTGAAAATCTTATCTGTATTAATGTGATGATGGATTCATTGAATTATTTCAACATCCTCATAAAACAAGCAAAGTACTCAATAAATTTAAATGGAATTTAAAATTAAGATATGTAACTTGTTTGATTATAACAATGCTACATGTTTATTGCTAGTGTTATTACACATTAAAAAGGTTACCACTGAAATAATAATAGTTACAGCTATTAGGTTTTTTAATTCCATTTTTACTTGGTACAGGATTCACAGAAACTGAGTTTACAAACTAAAAACCTTCATGGAGAAAGCCACTGCAGTTAAACTAAATAACTTTTCTGAGTGAAAATATATTAATATATTTCACCATCTATAACCAGGAAAGTTTCTTTGATAGGCATATGTGTGTGTGTGTGTGTGTGTCAGATTTGGTCCACAGAGACTTTTTTGCACTGGTCATTTCAGAAACCATTTGGTTATTTCTGTATATTTGTTTTGTATTCCTCAGTTACTACAGTAACCAAACAATAAAAACTGTAGTCAAATACACTGAATACATATTAAGAGATCAGCATTAATTTAGCTGCTCTGCTAAATTTTATTTTTCCATCACATGCAGTTCATAGCCATCAAAGATTATTACACTATATATTAGAATTATATGGTTGTAATGAAAGTTTGATCATTTCTTCTCCACTCTGCTGTTCTAGTAAAGCTATTAAATTTTCATTTCCACTAATCACAATTTAATGTGTTACCCAAATAAAAAATATCATATTTTAGCAATAATAGGAGGGAACAAGAAACTATAGGTTAAAATAGCTTGTTTCCAATATAACCAATATTAAAATGAACTATAGTTGTTAGGTTGAGCAACATAAGCCACGCTTAATAGGTCAGTCACTAAGTTGTTTCAAAGGCGAGACAACATACACATTCAAAAATTACCTAGCTTTCAAACTACAGATAGTTTAAACCATTCCCAAACCTTTATTTTATCTGCAGAACAATATAGAATGATCTTTATATGAAGCTGACTGGAACGAGGAAGTGAAAATTAACATATTCTAATTTGTGTCTTTGTCTCATTCAAGAGTTCTCTAATTTCTACTAAATCCAACAAAACTGAATTTGCCGTAACGATAATAAGTCATAATATTAGCAACAAAAACTATTTTGAACACTGTTTTGTCCAATACAATATTTAATAAAATTAATGTCATAGCCAAAAATAGTGGGTTTGGGGGAAAAATAATAAAAATTTCAAATATACTCAAATCCAGCAGGTCATTTATTTGAAATATAATTTCATACATTTCAACATAGAATTATTATCATTTTCCTAAATGAAACCGCATTTATTCGATTTTAGAGGGGGTGTAACTTTTATCCCTCAAACAGTAAGAATATTGTATCAAAACTATCTGAAAGTACACATCATAGTCCAGTCATTGGGCAGTCCTAGAAGCTGACATGCAGCATTTCAAGAAGTGTTTACCAAGTAACAACCCAGATGTTTGGTTTGCCTTTTCAATGATAGAGAAATCAGTGTGCTTTCTTCATTCAGTGAAGCCTTCAGCGGTCAAGTCTTCATTTGTTGATCTTCAGAGATAAAGAAAAATTGTAATGTTCTATTGTTTGGAATGATTTTTATTTATGCAGACAAGTGATATTTTTTCCTATACTTCCAAAATGGTGGAAGGTTTTAAAAAATTAAAAGAACAGAATTGGTTTGCTATTTCCAAGTTGTTTTGTAAGTCAGACGGAGCAGCGGATTCCCAAAAAAGAGAAAGATAAAATTAATTTCCTTACCTGTAATTTTGTCTTCTCTGAACAGGAATCCGCTGCTTCGTCAGGACCCACCCTTTGCTGGTTGCTTTCAGCAACTCTAGTATTCTGGTTTCCTGGATTTGGTCAATGCCATTCTCATCAGAAGTTTTCTAGTTGGAGAGAGAGAGAATTGCAAATGTACTCTGCCTAGTACACATTTTCCTTGAGAATGTATTCCAGCCAGAAGTTTCAAAGTTTAGCTTTCTGGATAACAATAAGACTTCAAAGCTTTGGCAGTTGATTTGAAGAAAGACACATCTGAACTTCTATAAGTGCATGATCAGAAGATGCTATAAGAGCATGTAAGGAACTTGAAAATGATACACCAAACTGAATCTGGAAAAGGAGAGATTTCCCTTTGGAGAAGACATACGTAAAAAAAATTCATGCCTACCTATTTATTTTTGTCTGTATCACAAGGAGCAATGAGTTTTGCTATGAAGTTGTCATAAAAATCACCCCTTCCTTGCCTACTGGTAGATTTTTTTAAAGTTGTATTGTAAGACAGTAAGAAGTTTTCTATATTTCACATGCATCTTAGGGATATTACAACTTCAGTACTATTGATGTGAATTGTGGTTTAGAGATCTGAATAAATATACCTTAAAAGATAAATATATTGTTATGAAGACCCAAAGCAAACTTTTATAAAAAATAAAACTGTTAAAATATAGGGACATAAGAAAGAGAAGGGAGACCAAAAGTTGAACAAAATTAATCAGGAATTTATAAACTGAAAATAAAAACAGAATACTACCTTTTAACAATATTCACTACCTCCTGGAAAAGTGCTCTCTCATCAGTAGCATATGTGACTTCCAATCCTGAGATACCAGATCTTGCAAGTAAAGGGGCATGTTCTCTATTACCTGAAAAGCAAATTGAAATGCATTTATTTCTTAAGAAAACTTTATCATTTCAGTTTTGACAGTGAGCAGTACTATTTCCTCCACTTGCTGCAGACAAAGCATGACCAAGTTCATGTCAATTTTTTTATTTGATTTTATCATATTGAAAAGCATATACGTTTTTGAATTTTTTTCAAAAAATTGAAAAATTACCACTGATTTTTCTAGGGTTCAAATGCTATAACTTTTCACAAACATGAATTATCATATGCACCATTTTATTAATCTATACTAGAAAAATGACTGTTGCATTATTTACTATAATGATACTAAAAATTTTCTTTAGATTTTAATTCCTGCTACCAATCTTCGTTATTCTACATTATGAATATGCCTGATTCAGAGGAAGAAAACCATGCTACATTAATCTCTATCAATATGCACCATTTAAATATTGCTGGTCTTACACATGACAAACAGGTAGAATATTAATCAATATAGCTCTCATTAACAAAACTGCCTTGGTATCCAAGCACTAAGCTCTCTATACAAAGAGCATCTTGCTTTCTCTTATACAAAAGATCATGGACTATCTTTTACCCAGGTATTCTTCATATAAGCAGGAAACAAACTGATGGGAATGATTTTGGATAGAAGTGGCTACTGAACATTTCAATGTAAAGATAGGGTAGACTCTCCTTGAGGACAGTGTAGGACTATGATAATCAACGGAGATTAGGAATGATCAGTGAGCATTATGAAACATGGCTTTTCAGGCAACTACTATGTAAGCTGAAGCCTGCCCATAGGACATATGGAAAAATATTCAATATTGTTAGACATTAATTGATAATCACATCAAAACAATTAAAAACACATTTATTACTTCTAGTTGTAAGTAAATTATTTTTAAATAGCCACACAACACATACATGGCCAAAATCGAGTTGAGGTTGAAACATTTTCATAAATGTTTCTATTTCAATTTCATCATGATTTTTGTTGTAATGGTCCAACATTAGTCAATGTGTTTTTAGAATTTAAAAAGTTTATGGTAGAATAATCACAAATTAGATTTTATTTTGTCAGCCGATAGTATCTTGAATAAATAAAAAATTCAGTATTAATAACTCTGCAACATTAAATACAACCTCTGTTTTTTAAAGAAAATGTACTAAATCTATTATGGTTGAATTCAGTCTATATGTTTTCTTTTCAGTTTCTGAAGGCAGCCTGTAGAAAGACATAATTTAGTAAAAACAATCTATTGCTTTAAAATTAAATATTTTAAAGAAAAATGCTATCAAAGGATGCTAAAGGTAAGAATAGGAATTACTTAATACCCAGAAATAAAAGTGGATGAAAGATATGTTTTATCATGTTACATTTATGTTATTCAGAACTTTAATGACAGCATAGCTACTGAATATAAATCTAAGAGTTTATTACTTTATTCTTGTAATTAAATTTAAATATTTTTTTCACTAGCCTAAACCAGTGGTACTCAACCTTTAACAGCTGGAGAGCCACTTCACCATTAACTGTTGCAGAGCATAACATCAAACGTGAATATTGCAATCTTTTCCTCATGGTGCTACCTAATTTTTGGTGGTGTTTGTCACCACGTACAATATTTACTGAAACATGTCATGGCATATCATTTTTCCCCATTGCTGTTATCCTTGTTTCTTATTGGTTGCTGGGAAAGAAAGGGAGGCTTCCCATTCTCTCCCGTGGCTGCTGGGCTGGAGTGATTTCTATTCTTACCTGGCAGGGGGATCCCAGCAGCTCCTTCGCTTTCCTCCTATGGGAGGAGGTACTTCAGTGACTCCCACACTGCCGGTCCTTTGGTCAGTGCTCCCCGCGCTGCCTGATAGAGTGGAGCGCCGATCAGATGCCTACACTGCGAGAGCCGCCTGTAGGGCCTCAAGAGCATCCAGCTCTAGAGCCACAGGTTGAGTATCACTGGTCTAAACAAAGCCAAAAAGGTACAATACAATAAGGGCCCTCTTTAGACCCTACAAAGATCAGAGAAAACCACACAACAACCCTTATGCAACATATAACATATTCCATGTTCTATCTTTACTCAAACCAATTAAGACAGATTACCAAAACTGAATTCCTTGAACAGTCCCAGGAAATTAAAAAGGACTAGTTCAGCACAAGAGTTTTGAGGCTTGCCATCTAGGATATGGTTTCCTCTTTATATATCTTCTGGACTTCTGCAGGAGCATGCTACAAGGTATTAAACACTGTTTAATATAACTTAGATAGGTGTTAAGCATTATAGCCCTTGCAAATGTTCATAAAAAGATATAAGGTGGAAACCATCTACTGTAAGTCCATGATTCTACAATGAGATGACATGAATTTAAAAACTAGCAAACATTGTTCAAAACCACATTTTTATTTATTATGTTTATTAATACCTAAATACAATAAATTCAAAATATTGGCAATAATTTTAAAGAAAACAAAATGAAATAAGGACCTTGGCTTGAGATAGTTCTTGCTCTGTCTTTATCGATCACTATAGCACCAGTGATTTCCATTTTCTCAATATCTGGCAATGGTGTGTCAGATGAGATGCAGTAGAACAAAGCACAGATAGGATCAAATTCAGGATCCGCCTCCAAATCTCTTCTTGTTCGAGCATGCAATTCTATACTTAGCAGTGTAAGATACTGTACCTACACAGAAAAATTTACATTATTATCTCTTTAAACAATTTTTAAAAAAACACTATAAGAAAAACCTTTATCAACAATCAAGCATGAGTTTAGCTGATTGTGAACTTTTTCAGGAATGTAATTTAAAATGTAATGTATAATGTAATTTAGTGGTAATGGATAAATTAGTATCTAGGAATATTCGCCAATCTTGATTTAAGTACTTTTATTTTGAAAACTTCAAAAATGATCTGAGAAACATATATTGGGTATGTAAAGCATTTTCAATTAAAAAATGAGTTACCTCATGTAAAGCCTTTGCTTCTTGAAGGTTCTGTACACTTATTTTAAAACCGTAAGAATTGTTCAAAGATGGTCCTTCAATCTGAGAAGTTTCTTTCTTTTGAGTATTTATAGTAGTGAACTGGTTCTGTTAATTAAAACAGCAAATTTCTATTAAGGCTAATTTTTTGATAATTTAAATAATTTAACTCTCACAATCTTATTCATATTCATTCAACTGGTGTGTATAAATATTCAGATCATATTCCAGGTAGAAAATCACTGCCATATTGTTATGATTTCTAATGCTTTTTTCACAATTCTGATGGGAGCCTCTTTCTGTTAACACAAGATTTATACCTGGTGTCTCTGAAATAACCACATGGATAGGGAAAGCTTGTACACTCCCTTCTTCAATATGTTGCACTCAATTATAGCTGATAACGAAAGACTGGGAATAGATGCATAGCTAATATTGACTGCATCAGTAATACTGTGGTTTTAGCATTTACAGCCACATGTTATAGCCACATAAATTGCAACCCATACCACACAAACTGTTTTCTAGGTTGTTGCTAATGCTTATTAAAATATCCTTCAATCAAAAAGATCAAACTCAATATGTCAAATGTGTTCTTCAAACATGGAACGTTTAAAGTACCCAAAAAGCATTAAATATTCTTCACCATCAATGTAATCTTTAAATGCATTTTCAATAGGAAAAAAAAACTTTTATGTATAACAGCTAGCAACAAGTTTTCGTATTGTCAGCAGAAATGAATCTAAAAGTGATTTCTGATATGGTGTATCACAGAGTCATTTTACAAATAATTCCTAAGCAATTTTCAGTTTCAAATATATTTATTTTACTCTACTAGGCTCATTTCAGACTGAAGGCTCATTTCAGAAAGAAGTTAATCTAGAATGAAATGAAGCAGGATGATCTTAAAACAAAATTTAAAAGACGAAAACTAAAAACTAAGTTAGTATAAAGTTTCATTCTTTCTCTTTACCTTAATTTGTGTTGTTAAAAGTACTTTACGAAGTGCATCAACATTTCTTCCTCGTCTGGAACTAAATTTTTGAACATCTCGTCCTACGGCTGAAAAAAGAATATTAATTTGTATTATAAAAATTTCTATGAATTTCAGTTACACAGCTCTAAGTAGCTTAAAATATAACGAGCATGCACACCAACAAAACAAGTAAACTGTAAGAACAAATTACATAAATACAACTCTGAATTAACTTCAGTTTGGGACAGAACTGTATAGTTTGTCAGGAATATTACAATGACGATCAAAGGTCCCTTCCAACTGTTATTCTGTATTCTGTACAATAGATTAAATTATGTACAAAAACTTTGAAGGTTTATTTTAATTAAAAAGTTGCAGAGCACATGCTTTGCATTCAGAAAGCTACTGTTTCAATCACTGGCAACGTCAAATAGTGAGTAAAAATAAAGAGTATTTTCCAGATAGAATACATATTGTACATGAAACAAGCAAATGTTAACCCCAATACTAAATCAAAGAATGACATTTGATCATATTTTATTTTATATATTATGCAAATTAGGTAAAATGTTGCAAATTCATTAATGGTTTATTTACCTGGTTAAACTTAAGATGCCAATGTCTTTATATATTCAAATATTATGGCTACTTTAAATGAGTAAATATTAAATGACTACCCTTTTTGTTTAAAGCCATATTTAATATTATATTGTCTTTTTGAAGGATAGGTAGTCACTCTAATCTTGAAAGATATGGTGGTATACTCTCTTTTCAAGAGACCATCGCTGAACTTCTCCATTCTGGACAATTAATATCTAGTTTGCAATCCAATCTTCTCTTTTGTGAGGAAGACTGTGGAAAATATTTAGGTGGAGCGACAAATCTTGGAGAAATGATTTATCTTTGTTTCAGACAAGGACGTAATAGGGGTAAGGATAGTTGTGCCTGTCAGTGATTTTTGTGGAGCTGGGATGTGAATGGTACATCCATCCTTGTGCTCCTTGATCTCTCAGCAGCTTTTGATAGCACTGACTACTGTATCCTTCTTAACCAGCTGCAGGGCTGGGAGTGGGAGACACCTTGTTACAGCAGCTCACCTACTTCCTCAGTGATTGTTTTCAGTTGGCACTGATGGGAGATGGGAGATCATGTTCACAGCCTCTCACTTGTAGAGTACTGTAAAGGTATGTGGGAATAACTTTGAGAGATGGGGGGGAAAGCTGCAGGTTGTGGTGCTGCTATTGGTTGAGGCAAATTTGGTCTCAGTTGTTGTGTTAGTTGTATCATGGTGTTCCGCAAACTCCTTACTTGTATATCTACTTGCTTTTGGTTTTGCAGCAATCCTGCAATTCAGAGGAACAGAAGTGGCCCCTGGGAATTGGATGCCATTTCTAAAACTCCAAGTGAAATCTTCTGCTTCTCTTAGGAAGAGCAAACTTGCAAGAGTGATGTCAGCTCTTTGAGGTAGCCCAAATAAGTAGCACCAACCATGAGTACTAACACTATTTTTATTGTAAGGCTACAGTAAAAGAATCTTGAAAGTCAGAAAGCATTTTTCTCCTATACTTTTACTTTCCAGAAAACTGGGAAGGTCTGTTGTGACCCAGGTCCCTGGACCCGGACTCCTGGACTCGGATGATTCAGAAAGTGAGGGAGAAGACCTGGCCAGCCCTGCTTCTCTTGAGCCCTTTCCCTCCCTGGCACCCACTCAAAGGGAGGAGGAGGGGCCGGCACAGCCTGATTCCATGGAGCCTGATTTGGCAACGCCCCAAGAACAGTTTTGGAGCAATCCAAGGTTACGTAGACAGGATCGCCGTGCGCAGCAGCGGAAGAGTTGGGACAAAGCCAAGTCATAATTGTCATGCAGTGACATCTGCAGAGACTATAAATAGGAGGCGGGACTTCCTGGTTTTTTGTCTTGGACAAAGTAATGAGTTGGCGCGAGCTAATGAATTGGCGCGAGCTAACTGTTTCAATGGAGGGAAGAATATATTCGTGAGTAATTCTGGCCTTATCTATAATTTCCTCGTTATCTCCAGAAACTTGGCAGGCCCCTGGGTAGACGTGGCCAGGACATGTATCTATGTAAATAAAAGGAAAAAAGGAAGGCCTCTGACGGACTCTTTGCTGGGAGTATTGGGGGAAGGGAAACAGAACATTTTGTCCAAGACCTGACTAAAACATCTTCCACCAAAGATGGATCAGCAGCAGGTACAGCAGCAGTTAGAGCAGCTACACGCGGCTAATCAACAGCTCCAGCAGCAAGTGGCTCACTTGGCAGGCCAACTTGCTGCCAGGAATGTGCCTGCAGCCCCCCCCCACTTCCTGCACCACCAGCACCCAGGGTCGCCCCACGTTTTGTAACCGCTGCGGAAGAGCCCATGGAGTTGGGAGCGGCCAGACCTCGCCTAACAGCCCAGGAGCGGAACCGGAGGCGCCAAGGGGGATTGTGCCTGTACTGTGGGAGCCCGCCACTTCGCTGCTTCTTGCCCCAGAAAGCGGCGGGCACGCACGCCGGTCCCCGAATCACAGCGTGACCCATCGAACGGAGCAGGCCCGACCTTGGGAAACCCTAGGTCGGGCACGCATTAAGCCCCCACTGGACGCTATGGAAGTAGACTCTGGGCCCCTCGGCATCTGATTCTGGACACACGGATATGGTTGGGGAACCAGTCGGACGGGCTCCAGGCGCATGCGCTGGTGGACTCAGGGCCACAACAAACTTTATGGACCAGGCCTTTGTGACCCAGTTTGCGGTCCCCGTGGTTCCGTGGACCCTCCGATGCGGTAGAGACAATTGATGGGCGAGAACTGGTGTCCGCCCCATTAAAGTCGCCACCCAGCCTTTGCGCCTGGCTATTGGGGACCATGAGGAGGCGATCCAGTTTTATGTCACGGCGGACCTTCATTTTCCCTTGGTCCTTGATGGCCTGGCTTCGACCCACGATCCTCAGGTGGCCTGGTCGCGAACGCCATCTCTTTCCCGAGTCTGCAGTGCCGATCACATCCGCCACACCTGTGCCAGCCAGAACGTCCCCACCGCTGCCATCACCTTGCCTCCTGAGCTGGCGGACTTCGCCGACGTGTTCAGCGAGAAGGAGGCGGACCGACTACCCGCATCGGCCCTACGATTGCCCGTGGACCTTCTGCCCAACGCACCACTGCCTGTGGGACGCCTGTATTCCATGTCGGAGCCCGAGTTGGCCGCCTCAGGGACTTCCTGGACAAAAACCTGGCCCGAGGGTTCATCCGCCTTCAAAGTCCCTCTCGGCCCCGGTCCTCTTTGTGAAGAAGAAGACAGGGACTTGCGCTTATGCTGTGATTACCGCCGGCTAAACGCCATTACGGTGCGGAATCGCTACCCCCGCCGCTCATCCCGGAGCTACTGGAAAGGTTGCGAGGCCACGATCTTCACCAAGCTCGATCTCCGGGGCCTACAACCTGGTGCGGATGCGAGAAGGAGACGAATGGAAGACGGCATTCGCACCGATACGGACACTACGAATACACTGTCATGCCATTTGGGTTGACCAATGCTCCGCCGTTTTCAGCACTTCATGAACGACGTGTTCCGAGACATGTTGGATCGGTTCGTGGTTATCTACCTCGACGACATCCTGATTTACTCCCGGTCCAGGAAAGCCACCTTCGACACGTCAGTCTGGTTCTGCAACGCTATGGAGCAACAACTCAATGCGAAGCTGGAGAAATCGTCTTCTTCCGGACTTCCATAGAATTCCTCGGGCATATCATCTCGCCCGAGGCATAGCCATGGACCCATGTAAAGTAGAAGCTTTGTGTAGCTGGGAAGCCCTCGTCGGGTGAAGGATGTTCAGCGCCTACTGGGCTTCGCCAACTACTACCGGACCTTCATCCCGGCTTCGCCACACTGACAGCTCCACTTACCCAGCTCCTCAGGAAGAAGGTTGCATTCGGTGGGGTCCCCCGCAGCAAGAAGCATTCACAGCCCTCAAGAAAGCCTTCGTCACGGAACCCGTCCTGAGGCATCCCGACCCGCTCCGGCCTTTTGTGGTGGAAACGGACGCGTCCAATGTGGCTCTGGGAGCGGTGCTGCTACAGGCTCCGGCGAATGGCGGCACACTTTTTCCCTGCGCTTACTACTCCCGGAAACTCAACCTTCCGAGCGCAACTACACTATCTGGGAAAAGAGTTGCAGGCTATCAAGGCTGCATTCGAGGCTTGGCGACACCATCTGGAGGGGGCCCGACATCAGGTGGAGGTCCGAACGGACCATCGGAATCTCGAGCACCTCACCACAGCTCGGAAGTTGAACCAGCGGCAGATCCGGTGGTCGTTGTTTTTTGCCCGGTTCAACTTCGCGTGACCTACATTCCCGGCGGTCACTACCGGAGGGCGGATGCCCTGTCCCGCAAGCCAGAGTACCTCTGCGCCAAGGACCCCCTTCCTCCACGGACAGTGCTGCCGGCAGAAGCCTTGGCCGCAGCACGGGAGCCAGTGGACTTGCGGGCCCAGGTGCGAGGCGCAGCGCCAGGACGCCTGGTCGCAGCAAAGGAGAGCGGAGGTGGGCCCCACGTCTCCTTGGACCTTGGAGGAGGACTTACTCAAGTTTGGGCGATTATATGTGCCCACAGGACCACTCCGAGCCCTCGTCATGACCCAGTGCCACGACAACCCTGCAGCAGGACATTTTGGGTTCTTCAAGACCCTCCACCTGGTGACACGGACCTTTGGTGGCCCGAGTGCGGCATGATATACATGCCTACGTGACATCCTGCGTACCGTGCCGGCAAGCCAAGACCGCCACGGGGCCCCTCCCGGCTCCTCCAGCCCTTGCCGACACCCGACAGACCCTGGGGCGATCTCTATGGATTTCCTGACAGACCTGCCGCCGTCCTCTGGGTTCACCACGGTGCTGGTGGTGGTGGACATGCTCACCAAGATGGCACACTTCATCCCATGCCGCGGACTGCCCACAGCCGCAAAACGCCCGCCTCTTCCTGCAGCACATCTTCCGCCTCCATGGTCTACCGGACAGGGTGGTTTCGGACCGCGGAGTTCAGTTCACAGCCCGCTTCTGGAAGAGCCTGATGGCGCGTTGGAGGTGCAGGTATGTCTGTCGTCATCGCACCATCCGGAGACCGACGGGGTACAGAGAAGGTCATCGGTATACTGGAACAGTATCTCCGTTGCTTCATCAACCAGCAACAGGACAACTGGGCCGACTACCTGTCCCTGGCGGAGTTTGCTTTTAACAACTCTCAGCACACCTCTACTCAGATGACCCCGTTCTTTGCCAATGTGGGTACCATCCGCGGCTCTTCCTCTGGCACCACCGGACTCTCCTGTTCCCGAACGCAGACCTTCCTGACGGAATTGCATGCGGTCCAACAGTTGGTACGTCAGCAGCTGAATCGGGCAAAGGAGGACTACAACGTCCGCCGACCGCTCCCGACGGGCAACGCCCCGCTGGCAGTTGGAGACCGGTGTGGCTCTCCACCAAACACCTCCCGTCCGACCGCCCGTAAAGAAGTTGGACCACCGATTCATCGGCCCGTTCCTGTCGAGGCAGTCATCAACCCGGTAGCCTACCGACTGACCCTGCCACGATCCATGCGGATCCACCCGTTTTCACGGTCCCTTCTGGTTCCTGAGGCCACACCGAGTCCCCTTCGGTGCCCAACAGCACCCGTCACTGTCGCCGAGGGCGGATCGGAGGAATACTGAAGTCCACAGCGTCTGAGACTCCCGCTGGCTGAAGGGTCGTTTCCAATATTTGATCGCGTGGAAGGGATACGGGACTGATTTCTCCTGGGTAGATGCCTCCGACGTTCATGCCCCTGACCTGGTGCAGGCCTTCCATGAGCAGAACCCAGCCCGACCGCATCCCGATCGTCAGCCCCGGGGGAAGGGCCCTGCGGTGAGGGATAGTGTTGTGACCCAGGTCCCTGGACCCGGACTCCTGGACTCGGATGATTCAGAAAGTGAGGGAGAAGACCTGGCCAGCCCTGCTTCTCTTGAGCCCTTTCCCTCCCTGGCACCCACTCAAAGGGAGGAGGAGGGGCCGGCACAGCCTGATTCCATGGAGCCTGATTTGGCAACGCCCCAAGAACAGTTTTGGAGCAATCCAAGGTTACGTAGACAGGATCGCCGTGCGCAGCAGCGGAAGAGTTGGGACAAAGCCAAGTCATAATTGTCATGCAGTGACATCTGCAGAGACTATAAATAGGAGGCGGGACTTCCTGGTTTTTTGTCTTGGACAAAGTAATGAGTTGGCGCGAGCTAATGAATTGGCGCGAGCTAACTGTTTCAATGGAGGGAAGAATATATTCGTGAGTAATTCTGGCCTTATCTATAATTTCCTCGTTATCTCCAGAAACTTGGCAGGCCCGTGGGTAGACGTGGCCAGGACATGTATCTATGTAAATAAAAGGAAAAAAGGAAGGCCTCTGACGGACTCTTTGCTGGGAGTATTGGGGGGAAGGGAAACAGAACATTTTGTCCAAGACCTGACTAAAACATCTTCCACCAAAGATGGATCAGCAGCAGGTACAGCAGCAGTTAGAGCAGCTACACGCGGCTAATCAACAGCTCCAGCAGCAAGTGGCTCACTTGGCAGGCCAACTTGCTGCCAGGAATGTGCCTGCAGCCCCCCCCCACTTCCTGCACCACCAGCACCCAGGGTCGCCCCACGTTTTGTAACCGCTGCGGAAGAGCCCATGGAGTTGGGAGCGGCCAGACCTCGCCTAACAGCCCAGGAGCGGAACCGGAGGCGCCAAGGGGGATTGTGCCTGTACTGTGGGGAGCCCGGCCACTTCGCTGCTTCTTGCCCCAGAAAGCGGCGGGCACGACGCCGTCCCCGAATCACAGCGTGACCCATCGGGAAACGGAGCAGGCCCGACCTCGGGGAAACCCTAGGTCGGGCACGTACTAAGCCCCCACTGGACGTTGCGGAAGTAGACTCTGGGCCCCCTCGGCATCTGATTCTGGACACACGGATATGGTTGGGGAACCAGTCGGACGGGCTCCAGGCGCATGCGCTGGTGGACTCAGGGGCCACAACAAACTTTATGGACCAGGCCTTTGTGACCCAGTTTGCGGTCCCCGTGGTTCCGGTGGACCCTCCGATGCGGGTAGAGACAATTGATGGACGAGAACTGGTGTCCGGCCCCATTAAATTCGCCACCCAGCCTTTGCGCCTGGCTATTGGGGACCATGAGGAGGCGATCCAGTTTTATGTCACGGCGGACCTTCATTTTCCCTTGGTCCTTGGGATGGCCTGGCTTCGGACCCACGATCCTCAGGTGGCCTGGTCGCGGAACGCCATCTCTTTCCCGAGTCTGCAGTGCGTCGATCACATCCGCCACACCTGTGCCAGCCAGAACGTCCCCACCGCTGCCATCACCTTGCCTCCTGAGCTGACGGACTTCGCCGACGTGTTCAGCGAGAAGGAGGCGGACCGACTACCCCCGCATCGGCCCTACGATTGCCCCGTGGACCTTCTGCCCAACGCACCACTGCCTGTGGGACGCCTGTATTCCATGTCGGAGCCCGAGTTGGCCGCCCTCAGGGACTTCCTGGACAAAAACCTGGCCCGAGGGTTCATCCGCCTTCAAAGTCCCCTCTCTCGGCCCCGGTCCTCTTCGCGAAGAAGAAGACAGGGGACTTGCGCCTATGCTGTGATTACCGCCGGCTAAACGCCATTACGGTGCGGAATCGCTACCCCCTGCCGCTCATCCCGGAGCTACTGGAGAGGTTGCGGGAGGCCACGATTTTCACCAAGCTCGATCTCCGGGGGGCCTACAACCTGGTGCGGATGCGAGAAGGAGACGAATGGAAGATGGCATTCGGCACCCGATACGGACACTACGAATACACTGTCATGCCATTTGGGTTGACCAATGCTCCCGCCGTTTTTCAGCACTTCATGAACAACGTGTTCCGAGACATGTTGGATCGGTTCGTGGTTATCTACCTGACCGACATCCTGATTTACTCCCGGTCCAGGGAAAGCCACCTTCGACACATCGGTCTGGTTCTGCAACGCTTGCGGGAGCAACAACTCAATGCGGTTGAGAAATGCGCCTTCTTCCGGACTTCCATAGAATTCTCGGCATATCATCTCGCCCGAGGGCATAGCCATGGACCCATGTAAAGTAGAAGCTTTGTGTAGCTGGGAAGCCCTCGTCGGGTGAAGGATGTTCAGCGCCTACTGGGCTTCGCCAACTACTACCGGACCTTCATCCCGGCTTCGCCACACTGACAGCTCCACTTACCCAGCTCCTCAGGAAGAAGGTTGCATTCGGTGGGGTCCCCGCAGCAAGAAGCATTCACAGCCCTCAAGAAAGCCTTCGTCACGGAACCCGTCCTGAGGCATCCCGACCCGCTCCGGCCTTTTGTGGTGGAAACGGACGCGTCCAATGTGGCTCTGGGAGCGGTGCTGCTACAGGCTCCGACGAATGGCGGCACACTTTTTCCCTGCGCTTACTACTCCCGGAAACTCAACCCTTCCGAGCGCAACTACACTATCTGGGAAAAAGAGTTGCTGGCTATCAAGGCTGCATTCGAGGCTTGGCGACACCATCTGGAGGGGGCCCGACATCAGGTGGAGGTCCGAACGGACCATCGGAATCTCGAGCACCTCACCACAGCTCGGAAGTTGAACCAGCGGCAGATCCGGTGGTCGTTGTTTTTTGCCCGGTTCAACTTCCGCGTGACCTACATTCCCAGCGGTCACAACCGGAGGGCGGATGCCCTGTCCCGCAAGCCAGAGTACCTCTGCGCCAAGGACCCCCTTCCTCCACGGAAGTATTGGGGGGAAGGGAAACAGAACAAGGTCCCTTCTAAGACACTTCCATACTCTTCTTAATTCTATGGGCTCTATTACAGATACATCAGGTTCAAAACTCTGCCCTTTCCTCTGTAACATCCAGCTAAACTGTTAGATGAGATTATCCATCAGTTCAGATTTTGGTATCATGAGTACTCTAGTAATACCCAATTTTGCATCTCAACTCCAGGCTGCACAGGTGAAATGGTCAATTACTAAATCAGTGTCTGGAGGCCATTTAAGTCTGAATGGAGACTTTGGCTCAAGCCTGACAAGACTGAGTGGCTGTAGTATTGGGTTTTCATGTGTTGGGTAAGTTTTCACTGTTGGTCTTGGATGGATTTGAGATTAGTAAGCAACTCTCTGGTCTTTCTGGACTTGACGAGCAGGTGGCAGCTGACACACAAATTCATCGTGTGCCAGTTGTCTCTTTTTCCCAACTAGGAGGTCCTATAGTTACTCATGCTCTGGTTATCTAATTACTAGTTTGAAATGTGCTCTACATGGGGCTGCCTTTGAAGACAATCTGAAAGGTACAGCTATTTCAAAATGCAATGGCCTGAGCAATCATGGGTATCTCATTATGCCCATGTATTACTACACAAACTGCAGTGGCTGTCACTTGGCTTCAGGGTACAATTTGAAATATTGATTGTTACCTATTAAGTCCTTTATAGCATAGGGACATGTTTTCTTAGGGATCACCTGTCTGTAATAGTTTCTGCCTATTTGATACATTCAGGCAGAATAGATATGCCCCAGATCCCCTCAATTAAGCATTGTTATTTTAGGGGATTGATGAAGTGTGTCTTCTCTGTCTCTGCTCTCTGGAACAGCACTCCCAAAGGAAGTATGGTGTTAACTTTCTTGGGACTCCAGGCTCTAAAGACTAAGTCTGGACTTAGTGCCTCTATGGAACTTATTAGATTTTTATTGCTTTGGTTGTTTTTAGTCTGGGCTGCCACTTTTTGTTTCATGCTTTTAATTTTTTAAATCTGGATACTGTAAGCCACTCAGGTGTTGTGGGGTGAGCAATCATAAACTTAATACAACAAGTAAGTAATACAGTAACTAACTGAATTTAGTTTTAACTGCTGCATTTCTTTGGTCATAAGCTTACCTGATAATGGAGTATATCCAAGTGCTTCTGGTTTTCCTTGAGATATATGCTCCCTAATAGGTGTACTATGAAAGCAAATATCAGAATTGCCATCCGGTTCTTTGCTCAATGGGGAGACACAGAATTGTATTTTGCTTTCCTTTTTGACAGATTTCTGTTCTTTCTCAGCTATGGATTTATTTTCTTCTAGAGAAGACAATACGCCCTCCGAGTTTTCTAAATTAGATTGCTTAGAATCAGTGGATACAACTGGTTGCCAGGGAGGAAGTCCTGGTGAATCAGGAGAACTATAATTGATACAATCTTCCTCTTTTTTATCCTTATCTATTGCTGCAGTGACAAGTGGCACTGTCTTTACTTTAATGGTAGACTTACTCATTTCAGAAATATTTACACCAAACTTTTCCATAGTTTGAGGTGATGTGGAATTTGAAGATGAAAAGCACAGATCTTCTGATTGTACAGCAGGTTTGTTTGGTATACCAGAACTCACAGCAACCTTGACTATCTGATCACACAGATTCTTAGGCAAAGAAATATTGTTCAAGCTCTCATCAATCTTTTCTATTTCAATTGATTTGATGACAGCTCTTTTTTTTAAATATTCATAATCTTCTTTGGCTTGAAGCCATGACTGAATTTGCTGGTAGCTTGGTGCACATTTGCAAGGCATGATCACTATCTTTTTGTCATTAATTTTACGGATGTTCCTTTGTTTTTTATCAGTAGAAAATTGGGTATTTCGAAGGGGAGAACCTGGCCTAGGACTCTGGGCCATTGCCAAAAATGCAGTCTTCCATAGTTGTAGTCCCTCCAAAGAGAAATCTCCTTCAAATTCAAGTAGATCATTTGGAAGTCTAGATTCTACTGTAAGTACTCTTCCTCCAATCTCTCTGTAAAAATAATTACTTTAATTATTTTTCTCATAAACAGAATTTATTTTACTAGTAGTCTTATTTGTCCTTACTGTTTTCATCCATCTAATATCAAGTAAGTATATATTTATTGTATAATGGAAACTTTCCTATCTTCTACTGAAGCCCTCAAATCTATTCTAGAAGGTCTTCAACCTCCAACTCAGATTTGGAAAGAACAGAGGGGTGAAGAAGAACAGAGAATCTGATTTATCAGGAAAAAGTATTATTTTCAACACAAAACTACTATATACAATAAAATATACCAGTCTCCAAAGCGGAAGAGAGTCTACAACCCACGATTGGATTAGCCTTCCTGTACACTGGAGAATATACAAATATATAATAAATAATAAAATGTGGTTAAATTACCTAAGCAAAAGAATAAACAAGTCAAAATCCTTTAGGTTCTAAGATAATAGATCCAAGGTAATAAACTAAAGTTAATAATTGACTATGAATAACCTTGTTGATACCCAAGAATATTTTTCTAAAATGGTAATTTATCTAGTTTTATTTAAATACTTCAGAGTAATACCCAATCATTCTTACATGTCATGTTCACAATGATTATTTAACTACACAAATAAACCGGAGTGTCTCACTTTTATAGCTGAAATTTAATTGTGATTCTATGTAGCTCTAACCTTCACCTTGTAAGCCTAATGGGTCCAGAAAGGAAGGCTATATTAAATTGTATCCAACTTTTTAAATCTTATGTAAAAATTTAAACATTTCTATTGATATAAAAAAGAGAAATATGACTACAGAAAGTCCTATTGACTATCTATATAACCACATTACCTTGGTTTTTCAGGTACATCAGAGGGGTTGCTGCAAAAAGGTTCTTGATAAATTGTTTCTGCCAGATCATGATCTAATAAAGTTGACATGATTTCTTCACGACTGGGAGGTGACATTAGAGGTTTAAGGATGTGAGCAGCACGAACTGTAGAATTCCCATTTTTTGACTGTGATGGAGAGCTTGTAGATCTAGGTGAACTGTCAGGGGTTGGTGTTAATCCCTCATTGTTTCTTGAAATATACAACTCTAAATCTTCAGAAGCAGCATCCATAAGTTCACCATCGGGGGAAGATAAAATAGAAGAAAAAGAAATACTAGCTGAATCAAGCAATTGCCCGGGTTCAGAAATGACTTCCTTTCTAAAGGGATTTTGATTCCAATCACCATTTGGAGATGAAAGATTAAGAAAAATTGCTTTCTTCATAATATTTCTATCCAACTGAAGTTGTTCTTTAGGACACATTTCAGCCTGCTGATCATCTGCTGGTGAATCAGGTTGAGACGTAGATGGAAGAATGGTTTTCCACTGATTGTGGAGAAGATTTTCATTGTTTTCCAGACATCTTTTATCAAAAAGTTGAGGACTATGTTGGCCAGATCTTAACCGAGACTGCGGATCTGAATTATGCATATTTTCTTCCTTAGATATTTTATTATGATTCAAAAATTCAGTTTCTGCTGTTTGACCTGGATAATGATCCTGAGCTACATCACTCAGAAACTTCTGTGGTAAATTTTGATCTGCTGGGACAAATTGACTTGCAGAATACAAACTACAAAATCCTGTCTGCCCTATGGCATTAATATCAAAATTGTAATTATGATCAGGTGACAGACTATCTTCAAGTGAGTAACAACTTTCAAAACCTGCATCTGAATAAAGAATAGAACTATCAGTAAGTGTAACATGGCCAGTTTTATTACTTAGTTGTTTTGCTGAGTCTTTTAAAAGCTTGACTACCTTTTCTTTAGATTTTTTATCCTTGGGAATACGAGGCTTTCTTGAGGATGCAACAGAACAAGATTTTTTAGCTGGTTTATTTGAATCAAGAGGGAAAGAAGCATCTATGTTTGACTGAGATTTAACTGTTGCTTGTTCATGAATGTTGTTCATATGCATTTTCTGTTGTCTCTTTTGGAGTAATTCTTTCAGAACTGCTAAGCCAGAATGCCCTTCATTGAATGCTGAAGGAGTTACCAGACTCTTGCTCTTACATTGAGAATCTGTTTGAGCTTGAGATGTTGTTTCTGACACTACTTTTTGTTTTGTATTTTTTTCAGGGCTAAAATGTGCCACATCCAAAATAAATCCCTTCTGTTTCTGTTCCCATTCTAATTTGTTCACCGGACTTCTTAAAGAAGCTATAAAGCATTTTTTTGGTAACTGAAAAGATCCATGGCTTTCCTCAGAAGTTTTTAAAAAAGAAGAAATATGATCAGCATGCTTTGTTGCTTCTGAAAAATGAACTATTTGCTGCTGATTATCTTTACAACGCAGAAAGTTACCAGGATGAATCTGATCAGTATTGATCACATCAGAAAAAATAGAGTTTTCATTTACTTTTCCCACAGAGAATAAAAGTTTGTTTTGTGAATTTGTAACTTCTTCTGTCTTTTTAAATGCATCCTTAGAACTATATGCCTTCAGTGCTACCTGAGATATACAGTTACACTGGTCATATACATTATTTTGAATTGAGGATTCTTCCATCCTAAATATACCACTCTGACTATTAGATCTTTGGAAATTTATTTTGGCTTTTTCCCTTCCAGATATCAGAGAAGCTATGCCTGGATGAATATCCTCTGTCAAACTGGAACCTTGGTGCCCAATAGGCTTTTCATTTTCCAACAATGATTGGAAATAAATTAATTGATTTACTTGGGCATTAGCTGTTAATGAAAGCTGTGCTGAAGATGGATGTCCTGTTTCTGTTTCAGTTGATGCAATCTCTTTCGTAAATGGTTGTGAATTTCCTAGGTTGTGAACATTCTCAGGTAAATCCCAGGGGTGTGGTGTAGGTTTAAGTTCTGCTAAAGGAGGAATACTATTTTGACCATCTGCAACTGTCACCAATGTTGAAACTTTTTTAAATTTTTGTTTCTGTTTTGATCTTGGCTTTTTCTTCAAATTATTTCTAGGTTTATTAGACTGATTGGTTTTTTTGCTTCTTATAGTAGCATTAGCAAATTGCTTTCTACATTTTTTAACCTGAGTTTTTGACTGAATGTGTTTTCCCACATTGGAATTAACAGTTTTACTGCTGAACGTATTAGTATTTTTAAACACTAATGTTTCTTTTTCTAGATTACACGCAATTTCTTCGGCATTTGGATCAGTGGGAGACCAGCAACGGGGTGGGGATACATTAACTGGACTTGCACTTCTTTCTGACAGAAAACCTAATTTAGACATAACATCACTATAATTCAAGTCACAGTCTTCAGTTTCAGCACTGTATGATGGCAGAGGAGGGGAAAGAAAGGCGTGAGTCCTTTTTCTGAAATACAGGGTTCTTCTAATAGTTTTACTTTTTATATTTTGTGGTTTCCCACCCAACCTTTTCTTGGTGGACTTACATTTTGCTTTTCTTTTGTTACTTTTCTTTGGTGTTAATGGATAAATAGGATATTTGGTTGCAGGTGAATCAGGAACTTTTGGCCAGAAGTCCTTCAAAGGTGCAAGCTTCTTATATAGATTCATTCTCTCTTCAGTAAGAAACACTTGTTCCTCACTAGAATCTATTTTTCCCAACTTAACAAGCATATTTTTCCTCCCCCTGAACCTATTAATAATAATATATTTTATAATAACAGGTGGCAATTTTCTAGAAAGTCGCCTTCGTTTTCTACATTTTTTAGAACCATCCACATCTTCATCATTTTCTACAGTAGAATGAGGTAGCATGATTTTTGTATTATGTATGCCCAAACTAGATTCACTGTCTTCAGTTTCATAATTTATTTTACGTTTAGCTCTGAGTGTATATTTATTACTACACAGCCCAAATGTTTGCTCAGATTCTTGAGCAAAATCTTCAAAATGACAATCAGTATAGTTCCTGGTGTCTCTGGACATTTTGTTTTCAAAAACCATATGATGAACTTGAGTATCATTTGGTAACAAAATGTCTCTATCAGAAATATTGCTACTTGCATTATCTTGTACATAGCAACTTTCTTTCGTAGATAAAGCATCCGTGGCACTTGCAGACTGCTGATTGCTAAGAACCATTTTCTTTTTATTTCGTTTTAGCTTAGACTGTTTTTTGCTGTGTTGTAGTTTGTATGTCACAGGGCCCAACTTCTGTGGCTGATTGAGACAATTAGAAAGAACTACACTAGGAAAGAACATATAGTGTGCTGCCTGTTGATTTACATTTGTTTTTTCAGCTTTGTGTTCCTCAAATTCTTCATATCTAAGTTTAAAGTTATTAAGGCTATCTCCATCAGTGCTTTTTTCAGAAGAAAGAATAAGAGTCTGATTACCCT
This sequence comes from Ahaetulla prasina, assembly GCF_028640845.1. Lineage (NCBI taxonomy): Eukaryota > Metazoa > Chordata > Lepidosauria > Squamata > Colubridae > Ahaetulla > Ahaetulla prasina. Next base: position 117,034,722 of record NC_080539.1, on the reverse strand, counting down.
TTGAGCAAGACGTAGTTTCACAGTTTTCTGGTGCTGGGAAAAGGCTATTTAAATTGGTAGTGTTTGCTTTTATATTTATTTCAGAAGATGTTTTATTTTTGGAATAAACTAAATCTACAAAGTTAGACTTCTTTGTTAGAATATTTTCACTAATTTGGTGGTTCATATGCTGAGATACATCCTTTGCAACCTTTCTAATTCCAGTATACTTTCTGCTAGGCAGGTGTCTGCTTACAGAGGATATGTCTTCACACAAAACAGGCCCTTTTTCACTTTTATTATTTTCCTGATGTGGCTTTTCAGAATGGAGGATATTGTTGAAGGAAGCTGGGTATTTCATGTTGTAAATACTTTCATTTGAAAGAGAATGGATTGATAAATCAGGTCTTATATCTATCATGCTTGGTTGAGTAAGACCTTCTAAGTCATCAGTATTTAAAACATGAGAAGAAAGGGCACTTGTGTGTTTACATTGAAAAGTTATTTTGGCAGATGATGGGGGTTCCAGAGTAGCAGCATCTTTATGAAAAATTGTAGTCTTTACAGTTTTGCTTGTTGCAATTGCAGAGGTGTGGGTCCGAGAACCTTCATTGTTCAAAGGATTGTCTAAAACAGAACAGATGAGGGTTTTTTTTTACTATTTTTTCTCTGAGGTTATATTGTTTAAACTATCAGCAAATATAAAGATGTTGTTTGGCCAAATAATAATTATTGATGATAAAAGAATATAGCTAAAGAAATTCTAAGAGCATCAAGCAGTACAAGACCATAATATGGTATGAGGGATACTTTAGATAATATTCATAGAATTTCACAATATTTATAACAAGATTATGGAAAGCCCCTAAGTTTTGACAACTACACTTAATTCTGGCTACTTAATTTTTTGTTGGTGAACCACTTGAAAGTATTGGCTCAATGTTATGATTGGGATGGTTAAAAACAAACTCAACAGTTTCACCTAAGCTTAACTTTGTGATGTATGTGGGACAAGATTCCTATCAAACGCTTCTGCAAAGCACCTAGCCCATATATGTGACACAGAGATTGTAAAGAAGAACTATTGTTTCTGAAAAAAATGCAACTGCAAAACCTTTTTAAGCATACTTACCACCATTTTCATCTGCAGTTCCATCTAACTGAGGTATAGAAAGGCTTGCTAGAAGCACGTTATCATTCCAGTCCATATCATCTTCAGAAGAACTATCATCTTCACCTGAACTTTGATTTCTACTTCTGCCCATTGACCTACAAGAAATACAATTTATTTTACATGTTTAAAAATTTCTGACTATAATCTGGTAGTTCAATTATTATGAGACATTTAATCTTGGATAAAAAAGACAAATAAATCTGTACAATTCACTTTCCAGGTTGATGACAGTCTGATGAGTATTATTGTTGTGATGAGATCACTTTCTACTCAGATCTAAGACTGTATCCTTTTCCTGGGCAAAGTTATTGAGGTGAAATAACTGTTCAGATTGGATCAAACTAAATTTTTAGATAAATTTCAACTAGGGTTTAAGTCTTGTTTGAATTGTTCATCCTATTAGATGGCTTTTGCTGAGACATAGGTAGGCAGAGTTGATTCTCTATGATTTTTGATACAATTTATCATAGCATACTATAGAGATGCTTTAAATTTGTACCTGTTTTAGTGAGTTGCAAATAGATACTACATGTGTCTTCTAACACTTTCAATTCTCTTTATGACAATTAGGGCTAAATAATATTACAGAAAACCAGTATGACTATGTTTTAATTAGGGCTTCTAGATTACCTTGGTTAAAGTCTTATCTACTTTTTTTTATTATTTGCATTTATATCCCGCCCTTCTCCGAAGACTCAGGGTGGCTTACACTATGTCAAGCAATAGTCTTCATCCAGTTGTATATTATATACAAAGTCAACTTACTGCCCCCAACAATCTGGGTCCTCATTTTACCTACCTTATAAAGGATGGAAGGCTGAGTCAACCTTGGGCCTGGTGGGACTTGAACCTGCAGTAATTGCAAGCAGCTGCTGTTAATAACAGACTGCATTAGTCTGTTGAGCCACCAGAGGCCCATGTTAGACTGACTGAATTTACATTTATTCCTATACCTTGTCCTACAGACATTTTTTTGATATTATATTAAATCATGGATAATATATAGATTATATAGATTTTCTTCAGTAGTATGGAAGGTTCAATACAGGTTGAACAGTACTTTTGTCAGATACCCAACTGTACCAAAAAAAGAATATACCTTCTCTTTACATCAACATCATTTGAGTTGCTGTCCCATTGTTGGGACATTAGCAAACTGAGCTCCATTTCTTCTTTTTCAATCTGTGGCTCATTTTCTTCATCATCACTGTTCTGAAGATTTCTATAATGTCCAGAATAATGCTGTGATGATGCATTTTGTTGTACAATCTCATATCCATCATCTTCCAACCCAGCTAAAAGATGTATCATGGCTTGATCAGCACTGTTATTCACTATAGGAAAAAAGAATGTATTTTTGTGTCTGTTTTTTTAAAAACAATTTCTGTTAAAAAACAATCTCTGCATTGGTTTTTTAATAAAACCTAAAAACCTCACAATCTCAATGCCATAGATGAACAAAAATACACAAGATTTTTCGTTTTTATTATTATTTCTCTCATGTATCCTGACACGTGTTTACTGGGATATGATCAATATTATGTTGACTTGCATATTTCATGTTGAGCACAAATGAATGGTTTATTTATTTATTTAGCATATGGTGATGGTACATTAACCAGGAGACTACAGGGTTAGTACAGAGGAGTTGTTTGGCTGCCTAAGGCTGCTAGTCCATTTGGTTCACCCTTGCGTGCTATTCAAGGTGCACCAAAGGGTAAACTAGCTCTGCACTCAGAATGGTTAACAGTGTTCTTCAGTGTCATCCGGGGCGATTCCCTCTGATGACGCCTCGCAATTGGGGGTTGCATTTGGGCAAGTCCTGCACCAGTTGAGATTGTACTTCCATATGAAGTACCATTATTTTTCCCATTGAAGTGGTATCTATTTATCTATTTGCATGTAACATGCTTTTGAACTGCTAGGTTTGCAGAAGATGAGGCAAGTGACGTGCTCACTCCGTCATGTGATGCTAGGACATGAACTCCCAGAGCAAAGATTATCTCCAGGTTTTTAAGCCACTAAGCTAATACACCTTTTTACAAATGAATAATGGAAAAAAAATAGCTATGAATTGGGGGAAAACTGGGCCGCCTTCTGAATGAATGCAACCTGGAAGAAAAACATATGTTAGGTGATACGAATGGACTGATGGAAACCAGAAAAGAAAATAGAGAAAAGTAATTTAGTAAGTATTTTTCAGAAAAAGATCCATTTGTTTCAAATTTTTGGCTTCAGCATATTTATACATACATATAGCAAAGGAAGGAATCTAAAGCATTATTGGTTATAAAAGATTGAGAAAATTAGTGAAGAACACCAGAAAGAAGAGTTATTTAAAGTGGGACAGCCACATCTGAATGTGCTAATAATGGATTTGGGGGAGGGGTAGATATGGAAGAAGAGAAATGAAGGAAAATAAAGTGAAAGAATGACTGAATAAACATGTAAATTTTGTATGATAAATAGTACAAGATAAATTCCAAGAGAGTACATGAAAAATGAACATAAAGAAAAAGTTGTGGAAAGTACTTGAATTAGTGTTAAAAATATGACTTTAAAGAATGCTTCAAAGAGAACAAGGGTGAGAAGAAGACAAATATGATATTGATGGAAATAAAAATTATATAAGAAGTGGATGAAAAGCAGTGGTGTAATTCAGCCAGCTCTATCCAGATCGTGTAATCTGGTAGTGCCAGCGGCAGGAGGCTTCGCCCACCCACCCAGACGTCATCACATCCCATTTTTGACCCTCTGCGCATGCGCAAAGGTTCTACGCATGCATGGAGGAGGCGTGCACGCTCACATTTGTGAACCAGTAATGAAGGTAAGTGAAAAGGGTTTAAACAAAGTCTTTAGAAGAGCGTACAAAAATGATGAACTTATTTGGGAGGAAACTAAAAGGAAAGAATAGGGGAGGAATATTTTAGCAACTTGCAAGGAAATGATAATGATATGTTGAAGAACGCTATTGAAATAAATACTATAAAATGTCAGTGTCCAGGAAAGAAGTAGATGAAAATGTAGTAAAAATGCTGAAAAATTGTAAGGTTACAAGGTCGGGAAAGGTACCAGGAATGAGTGATAGATGTTGTGTGGATTTGGAAGGGCGCATAGGGGCACCGAAGGTCAAAAGACTGCATGGAAATCATGGAGGAGTGCTTAGAGGTGCCATAGGAGTCAAGTACGGTCCATAGGAGGATAACAAGGGTCACGAAGGGTGCATGAGAGTACCATGATGGTCAAGGATGGCATGTGGAGGTGGTATGGGTTGGATCAGGGAAGGTACATGTGACTAGCATGGATTGGGGACGGTGCATGAGGTGTTACGTGGGTTGGGAAAGGCATGTAGGCAGAGCAGTTCAAGGAAGTCGTATAGGCAATAGGTTTGGGGAAATACACAGTGGCATGTATTGAGAACTATGCATGGAGGTTTCTTCCTCTCTGTTCCTCTCTTCTTTCTTTCTCCCTTTCTAGCAGTTAAGTAAGTGGCTGCTGCTAGGAAGGGGAGGGAGCAAGTATTGAAGAGAAACTGGCCAAACCAGGGGGAGGGGTCAAATGGGTAATTAGTCTGGAATCCCTATATGGGCACAAGAAGGCAAAGGCCAACCCCCTCCTTAAATGCAATTGAACCTTATCTAGTCTAATCCAGGTACAAACTTTCAGTCTGAGAAAATTCCTGTGTATAAGCTTGAGAAATAAACAGCTAAATGAACTCTTCACATGTGGCTCTGGTTTTTCATCCTGACAGCAAGGGATAGCAAGAATAGTTGGAAAATTATCATGGAACATTGAAAATGAAGATCAAATGACCACAGTAGCAGCCTAGCAGCAGAGCAGTAGCAAGTAGCACTGAAACAGCCACAACCTCCCCAAATTTCATTCCTTTGGGAGTCAAGAGATCCCAGATTTTGGACACATGTTTTAAGTTTATTCATTTATACTTCACATTTCTAAACTGCCTGTCTCCCTGAAAGAAGCACTCTGGGCAATGTACAGTAAAACATCAAAATCTAAAACAGCATTAAAAATTAAAATGTTAAAGAGTTAAAATTTTATAATTAAAAATTTAAAAAGAAAATCAAAAGAGTTATGTTTGGATAGAGAACTTTAAAGAACAATCAGAAGTGTGTGAATAAGTTTAACAGGGTGGGTAGAAGCAATGATAATTTGCAAGGGCAGAGAAGAATAGAGGCATAATATTGTAAAAAATAGATTTCCTTTTCTCCTTCCTTTTGCCTTTAATTTCTTTTGCTTAATGATTCTTATACTTTCCGCACATTTTAAGCATGTGTATAATGTTAGGCGTATGTAAAAAAATAAACCAAATACATGGATATACTGTAAGTAATAAAAACGGAACCCACTAATAATTCTTATAGTACTTTTTAATTAGCTGATTTCCTGGCCCTTTAAACAAGCAAGACAAACAGGGTGATTAATACAATAAAGCCACACAAATTAATTATAACCAAAGTAATTAAAACACTTTAATATCTATATCTAAATATTCTTAATCCTTACTTAGAAAAGTCTTTGTGAATTATACTTACTAAACACAGGAGTATTATTAAATCTCTGAGATACGGGTTGGAAATACTGACTATTTTCCATTATATTCAAAATGGCTTCTTCATTTATAAGTGCATCCTCTTTATGTTTGCTTTCGGAGTCTTCTAAAAAATGAACAACAAGGTTGCCAATACTGTTTTACAAATATCACAAGACTATCAAATTCTTAAAATTCGCATTTACATTTTGTGAAGATATATATATACTGCGAACATGCTTGTGGTTCAAGAGAAGTACGATGTATTTATACTCCATTTTAATAAAGTGATCCATAAATCAGCTTTCTTTTTCTTATCTACAGATTCTTTTTGTATATACATTTGTTTTTGTTCAACTGTACCCAACTCTTGGAGACTGCCCAGACAAGTAGCCAAAGTCACCTTGCTGGCTTTGTGCCTAAGGTAGAATTAGAACTGACAATATTCTGGTTTCTAGCCTGGTATCTTACCCACTACACCAAGCAGGCTTTCATATTATAAATTACATATACATATGTAATACATATTACATATTCTATACACTTAAATATAAGTAGTAAATTTCCATTATCTCCAAATACTGAATAAGCAATAAATATGAATTTGTTATTTTCTTCAGCAGACTGGAATTAAGCAATACATCTTATATATAAATCTTACCAGAATCTGCTGAAAATTTAACAAATAAAGTATGTTAAAATGTTTCATCTTAATTATCTTAATATTACCAATATTACTAATAACACAGTTATAGCATGATATATATATATATATATATATTTGTCTTAAAAGTTCATCATAAGCCTAAGTTAAATAGTCAAGATACTTACCAATAATAAAAAGCATATTAACATTAAATAGGATTATATCAACACAAAGTATATCAACAAATTGGTAATAAAGGATAAAATAAAATACAGATGAGAAGATCAGTCTGTTCAGTGGAAAAGTTCTTGTGTTCATTTCAATATCTTCCTTCCTTCTTTCTGAATAAACCAGATCTAATAGGACAAGTCATGTAATGGAGGAAAACAACTGCTGTATTAATAATACTAACCTCTGTGCAGCTCCTTATCACTGTGTACTTCTATCATATTTGCTGGTGAGCATGAAACAACTTTAGGTATCTCAGAATGTAATGTCAATTCAGCAGAGAATTCTTGTGATTCATTATTGCTGTCCATTGAGCCAGATGTCCTAATTAATAATTTTTTAAAAAATTAATGTGATTGGTGAATTCAGAGGTAAAAAGATAAAGATTAACATTTAAATTAATACTTACACAGAAAAATCACTTTGCTTGAGTATTTCTTTAAGTCTCTTCTGAAAGATTCTTTCACTTTCTGTTGGGGCCACAAATCCACGATCTTTTTTTCATGAAAAAATGTAAGCAATTTAGATTCACTATATTAATATTCTCTCCCCTTAAGAATTGTTATTAAATTGAAAATAAAGCAATAATACTGACACAAAATGATGCAAGATTTTGAATTATTTGAGGAAGGTAACATAAAATGAAGAAGTGACGCAAAATATACTCAAATTAGGCAATGAATTTTAGCCATAAGTTTCAGAGTAGTTCTTGTCAGTGTAACTGTAAGACATAGGTAAGCAATTGATTTTCCCAATGCTACATGAGAAACCAGGACTGTTGTGGAGAACTAAACCAACAAAGCTGTGAAAGTGCAGAGGCATGCATGGACACAAACAGATAAATGGGGGGGGGGGAGTAGGAGTCACCTTCAAAATAAAAGCAATCCAATTGTATTGCATGTACGGCATATACTTATTTACATTTAATTTCTAATTTCCGATTAAGCTCACGTGGGCTGGAAAGGGACAGCCAAAGGGGCAGATGTAGGGACCCTAAAATGTCCAGGTCTGCTATAAGATACTAAACTAATGCATTCTTGAATTTTTAGCATCTTCCAGATGCCTAAAAAAACACATGCAATTTACTTATATGTCACTTCTTAGATACAACACTTTGCAAATTATGGCACTGCATTTATATTATTCTAACTTTAAGAACGAATGCTTTTTCTTCACTATATCTGCTTTTTTGGACCTAAAACTATACTGGTAATAGAAAATGAAAATGGAGTTCTAAATAAAATGAAATATAATCCAATGAGAACATATGAAAGCAACAGATAAAGAGAAGAAATTCAGAAAATTTTATGACGTCATATTATATACGTTCCAATATTTTTATAAAAGATTTTTAAAAGAGGGATATAAAAATATCCCTCTTTTTATTTAGGAGTTCACAATAGCAGCATCCAATCAAAATTAGACATTTTAGTCCAACAATTCTACCTTGTGAATTAGGAGGAGTAATTTGTGATGACTCTTTGTTCTTCCTACGCCGCTGTTTCTCATCCTCCCATATTGCTTGTAACCCTGGATTCTGACCAATCTGGGCTAGAACAGAAAAGATGCAGCAGAATCAATTGCAGTGTCAAGCTTATTAAGACACAGCTTTACAAGAGGTTTTCTTGAATAGCAATACTGAGAAAAAACTGCCCTCCCTCATGTTTATCATGTTAGGCTTATATTTCACCTTTTACCCAGAAGCTCAAGAGATAACAATTGACCTAAAATCACCCACTATGATTTTGTAAATATTAACAGTTGAGGGTGGACTTGACTGGGTACAGTTTAGCATCTTCCCTACTGTCTATCAAACAAGTTATTTATATTTTTCTAATTAAATATATTATTGCTTAATGGAACTCAAATATTTTAAGTGAAGGAATTATACATTGAGCTGCAAAAACAACGAACCTGAAAATATACCATGTGATCACACAAAGAAAAATACGTTACCTTCAATATCCAATCTATTTAAAATATCAGCAGCTACTGCATCCACTTCCAATTCACAGGTACTCTGTGGCTCTACACCTTCCAATATCAAAGAGCTGCATTTAAATTAAAGTTAAAAGAGTATATTATATTGTATTTTTAAAAAATGTATTATATTTAAATGTAGAAATTATATGTCAAGTTTTGTATCAAAATACAGAAATAATCACAGATTTACAGTGGTTTTAACCTTAGTTCAACTAAAGGATGAGAAACATTATGTACAAATGATAATTTCCTTCTTATTCCACCAGGGCTAAAAGTGAGCTTCCCCCAATTTTGCATAACAACACAAAAGTAGGGGCTAAAGGTATATATGGAAGAAAAAAACCACCAGACTGACATGTCACAATCAGGTCAATGGAATTCAAGAACAAGATTAGAGAAGGGATTGTTGAATATGAAAAGTCTGATTATGTATTTACAATGCAGTACTCTTCAAATGTTGAGGGCCATGCTTGTCATAATTCCTGCTAACATGGCTAAAAGCCAAGGGATGAAGAAGTTGCAATTTCAAACATTTGGGGACTATTAGAAGTGAGCGTACACATGCACATACATAGGCTAACTATAAGTATTAAAGACAAATGTTTATTTCAGTTACATTGCTGGAAAAATGTGTCAGCAGCCATAAAATATAGGAGAAAATTGGATCAAATGTCATAACATTTCAAAGTAGTATCAATTATTTAAGAGATCCACAAGTCCAAGACAATCCTCCCATTAAAACATTCTAAGTAAATAAGAATACATGGGTGCTAGCATGTTCTCAGAAAGCTATTTCTATCCTAGTATATAAAACAAAATAAATTCAAAATTAAATGAAGAACTTTTATTGTAACCCACTGATTTAGATTTGTGGCCCTACCAATCAGTCAATCTACAACTTTGATTAAACTAGTTAAACCTGCAGCTATATTTAGTACTAATATATGTATGTAGATATCCCATGGGTTAGGATACTTGCTAAGGCAAATATGTATCCAGATATGCCAACCTAGGAATCTGATTATCTTCCCACTGATGGGGTCTGGTAGCAGGTCTTGTCCAATTATCTCCGCAACTTCCAATTTCTTCAAATGCATCACCTATATATAAAACATAACCAATATGTCGTATTAGAAAACATGCCACTTTGAATCTTTATATATTAAACATTTGAAATACTGCTTATTTAACAAAAAGTTTATTATAGATCATTTATTGGCAAAACCCTGTAATAAAATAAGCATGGAATTAAATAAGAGTTTAAGTTAATCTCCATCTGCATTTTGCTTGATGTGTGTAACTTTATCTAAAAGTCTTTTAAATTGAGAGATCATTGAAAGTGCAAAAGTATATCTAGAAAATTATTTAATTTTCAGAGAAAGTTATGAATTCTTAACTTTCAGGGTTTGAGATGTAAGGTAATAGCTGCCTTTGAGTTACTTAACAAAACAAGTCTGTGTATAGGTAACAACACAGCTGCTCATCATAGATGCCATCATACAAGACTATTAGAATACTTATTCATGATGATGCCTATCTTCTATAAAGAAGCAGCAATTGACAGCCAAATAAGAGCAGAAAAACAACCTTTTTTATGCTACATAAGATCCCAAATGGAATAATCGATATTACAGCAGGAGTACAAGAAACATGAAAACAATTTACAAGAGTGGAACAAGCTTTATGCAACTTATTCCTACATCCAATGATTAGCATATTTAATGCAAATATACGATCACAGGCAATCCTTGCTTAACATCTGCCCTGTTTAGTGACCATTCAAAATTGGGATGACACTGAAAAGGTTAACTTTATGACTCGCCCTTGCACATATGACCACTGCAGCTTCCCCGTGGTCATGTGATCGAAATTCAGGCATTTTACAATCAGTAGGCATTTATGACCATTGCAGTGTCCTGTACAAATATGACCAACATTTGTGCATTTCACAGCCAGCTTCTGACAAGCAGAGTCAATGGAGAAGTTGGCAGTAAAATTGCAAGTCACAATCATGGTATTTTGTTTAATGATCATAAGTACTTTGCTTGACTGTGGCAGAAGTCACAATCATAAATCATAAATCTGGTACAGTCAAGTTATTTTTCACTTAATCACTGTGTCACTTAGAGACAGAGTTGCCAGTTCCAACTGTGGTCATTAAGTGATTAATTAATATATTTCTTCATAAGCCAAAGCTTTAAAGTGCAGCACTGGACATATCCGTAATGACTGCATCACAATCCTATATGTAATTGATTTGACAATTCTGGCAGAAAATTCTGGTTTTTAAGAAATTGGCAATATTCAGGTAAAAAATATATCTTCTAAAAAAATCTTTTCTTTCTCACCCACAGGATCCTTAGAATTATGTACATCTTCCTTTCCAGACCTTAAATCTAGCTGTAGTATCCATTATGGCAGACTGAAAAACCTGCAGAAAACTTCTCTGATGTAACCAAGTAAATTACATGCATAAAGTCACTAGACTTGAGGATATATTTATGTTTTTTAAAGCAAGAGCTAACAGATTCTAAATCCATTTTTCAACCAATTGCAGAAACCTATAAAGTGCTCTTCAATATTTTTTCCCCACTATTAACTTCCGACAGAAGAATGAAATGCCCATTTTCATCAGTGATTTCGCACATAAAAAAGCTACTTTGAGATATCTCTTAACAATAAATGTGACTGTTATCTTAGCCCAAAACACACTAAGAATGGAATAGTGTACCTGAATTATTGTACCTGAAGCATCTATTAGAGAATACTTTAATAATTATAGACACCAGATGAAGAACTATTGCAAGACATATGTAACAGAAAAACAAACTGCAGATCCAAAAGAAAGAAAACAATCAATCAAACAAACAAACAATAGAAATAAAAAGACTCAGCTCTTTCCTCAAATTAGAAGATAGCACTGTATAAAGTTTAATATAATCTTTCAAAATAGTAAAGTAGCCACAGTACAATGAAAGTGATGGAAGAATGGAGAAAGCTTTCACATGGAAAGTATCAAGGAGGATTGCACCCTGCAGGAAGAACAGCAGAGCCCAGTCTGACTCCAGTAGCAAGGTACCACTGTGATTGAACTTTTCAAGCGTGGGTCTGGTTGTTTGTACCTGACAAGTATTCCCTCAAAAGGGAAAGGAGCCTAAACAACAACTATGTACATTATGGGATCCCTAGAAAATAACCCAAAGTATTAATTTTTTATTTTCTCTTTCAAATGACAACTACACACAGACTGGATTAATATATTGTATCTATCTTTTACATTTATCTATTGTACACCATGGTTGGTTAAGTAATCACGGCGACTAAATTCAGGAAGTCATGTGTTTATTTTTTATGCATGAAGAATTGCTGCTGTGTCATTCATTAAAACAGCAAGAGGAGTACAAAGTTAAAAAAAACGTAGAGAAGTAATACTTGGCCATTATAGCTGTAATGTTTTATTCTGAAAGAAGAGTGAGACTCTTGGATTATGCACCCAACAGATGTTAATGGTGAGAATAGTGTGGAATGTAAGCAATTAATACAAAGGCAACCATTATTTTCTTTAAATTACCATCCATAATTTATAGTTTATTCTAGAGGCTGAATTGTCTGAATGTGTTTGAGATAACTTCCATACCTTTTTTCTTTATTTTTCTAAACTTGACTGCAGCCAGATTGATTAAATTCATTCCATATAAATTATAATCTATAAAGAGCTGAAGGAGGTAGGGAATATGAGCTTCATGAGGTTGGTAAATTTTATTCATTATAGCTCCACCTTGTAGAAGCTCGCATACTCTAAATAAAAAAAAATCATCAGTATAGTATTTCAACATTATTTTTAAAGAAATATTTAAACATGAGAACATTACTGAACATAAATGGAATACAGCAGTTTTCTGATATCTGTACCAAGAATTTCAGCTACACATATAACATTTTAGATAATAAAAACAAGATAAGATGAACCTAAACACATGTGTTTGAGGTATCTACAGGTGTCTGTGTCTAGCTGTTCAAAATATTTGTTTTGAGCAAAAAGAAACTGCATACAGGTAAATCTCACGTAACGACCACAACTGGGTCCAGATTTTTGGTCTAAGTTGTTGCAGTCATTAAACGGTGACCTGATCTAATTTTACAACCACTTTTACAACAGTTGTAAAGTGAGTCACTGCAATCATTAACCAAATCACATGGTCATTAAGCAAATTCAGTGTACCTAATGGGTGTGGTTTTTTGCTGCAAAATGACAAAAATCATTGCAAATCACAGTCCTGTGGCAGTGGGATGCTGCAACTGGTTGTAAATGAAAGCCAGTTGTCAAGCGCCTGAAATGCTGTCTGTTTGTGGCAGTTATAACTTCAAGGACAGGTTTGGACTTCTGTTGAGTTCATCATAACTAAATTTTGTTGAGTTCATCATAATTAAAGCCATGTTTAATTAAAAAGCAGAATCAAGAACAGATGCCTTCTTGTGACAGAAGCAAAGATTTGTTTGGGGAAAAATAATAAATAAACCTAAATGTCACAATAGTGTATAATCTTAATAAGTCACAGATTATAGTTACTGCTGTAACAGCATTCAGCATTATGGCACTTTTTAAAACTTTTTTTTCTACTGGCCAAGGTTGCAAGAAGCACAGTAATGATGTTATTGCATTAATGAAAGCAGAATTTTTCACTGAATTTATCCCTTTGGAGATTAAGATTATCTATTAATTATGCAAATTAAGCCTTCCCATATTTTGCTACTGAATGTTAGCAAAAACCAACCACCTGGGGATGAGGACAGGTAAAATAGAGGCAACAAATTTGGTCTCTGTATTATATGGTAGGAGCCATAATGGTGCAGAGATTAGAATGCAGCATTGCAGGCTAACTCTGTCCATACCCAGGAGTTCAATCCTGACCAGCTTATCCTTCCAAGATCATTTAAATGAGGACCCAGAGTACCGGGGACAATATGGTGACATTTGTAAACTGCTCAGAGAGTGCTATTAAGCAATATGGAGTGGTATATAAGTACTAAGTACTATTGCTATCTACAGCTCACAGTACCTCTGTGCATACAGGTAGTCTTTGACTTACGAGTGTAATTGGGATCAGAATTTTGGTGGTAAATTGGGCAAGTTTTAAGTTAAGACATCTACCAGATTGCATGATTTTTAAGACCCTTTTTACAATGGTCATTAAGTGAATCACATAAATTAGTTGAAATCATAGTTGTTGAACAAATCATGAAACATTTTACAATTGCCAGAAGTGCTTTACAGGTGATAAAACAGTCTTTCCGAAGCCATCGTCAGTCCAAACTATTGTCAAAAGTCAAAGATTACCTGTATGAGTAATCTTCAGCCTGTACAAATAGGCCTCAACATACAACCATTTGTTCAGCAACCATTCAAAATTACGATATGTCAGCCCTCATTCCAGTCTCTATATAAAAAGATGTATCATATGGAAGTAGTAACAAAAGAAATATTACCTTTTTACCATAGCAGGATTGTAAAGATAGATCTTCATAAACTGCCTTTCTTTTTCATGATATCCATAAAAAGGCCTGGAAAACAAAAATCCAGTATGATATTATATTCTGGTTTGTCCTTCTCCAAATAATCATTTTGATTAAGTGGATCCATGCCTTAAATAACTATCAACAGAGTAATAGGAATCTTTCCCATCACAGCCCAATTTGGAATGAGACTCACCTGTACATATTATTTATAAGAGAGTTTTGTTTAGTGCAGGTCAGATACAAAGTAACATAGAATGAAAGATCAATTATTATTCCATTTCTCAGAAAATAGTTTGAGTGTCTATTAATCATCTTTCAATCTGAAGTGAGAACGACTAGTGGATGATCCGAAATAAATCTTTTTATAGAGCTGCACAAGTTAGGAGACATCATTCCGACACTTAGATAACGATCTCTGTACCCTTTGAAACTCCAAGTTTGAGAGAGAACATGGATTTTACCTAGTTGGCAATTACATTGCCATGGTAGACGAATACTGTCAATAGCTGTGCTAATGGCCTACTCCAAGGTATTTACTTTGGAACACTGTGGCAGCTGGATCAGCACACTTTTTTTATTGCTTTTCCAAAAATACAGATGACAGGATACTTTTTTGCTTATCGTGAAAGGGCAATTGCATAGTAGCCCTGATAATAAGGTAGGGAATGGCAACATTTTTTACTTGAATTCCAAATTATTAATTAAGGCTTTTAAAATAAATCTACACATTAATTCCCAAGATTATTCACATGCGAATAAAATAATTGAAACAAAGGATCAAGTATGGCATATTATGGGAATGCCATAAATGACAGTCCTGCTAATTCCTACATTTGAAGCAACTTGAAATTTCTAAGCAGGTTTATCTTGCCCTACAAAAGAAATATTTCTACTTTTAAATACTGGTGTTTCATAAATGTATAAATTTAATAACTTTCTTCTAAAGTTAACCCACCTGAATTGTTGATCAACTCTTACAACAGAAATCAATGTATCTTTTACATATCAACTATGGAAATGTTGAAGTATAAAGTGCACTCTCATTTAAGAGTTAAGAAATCTTTAACTATAACTTTAGAACCACTATTAAGCTACATGGAAAGGTTAAGAAACAGTTTGTCTCCATTAAGAGATATGAGGTAAGGCTGAGGGGAAGGGAAAAGGCTGAAATACCAGTTACCTTTAACACTGGCAGGAAACACCAACCAAAATCACATCACGATCCTTCCATAATGTCTTGGCTCAAACAGTTGAACAAAATGTGTGTTCTACTAATCCTCACATTAATGAGGACTTTTCACAATTTCTTTCAGTTACTCAGCCATTATAGCTGCCAACCCCTAACTAACCTTGTCTGGACTTAAAAGCTAAGCAGGAATATGAGAACCCTTAACTATATCAGGAAGCTAAAGAACATCTTGGAAGAAGGCAATGGCAAGTTACAATATTTCTATAATATTGCAGAACTGAAAATCTATCCATAAAATCACCAGGCATAAGGGGCTCAACTTCAAGAAAGCTTTGTTTTTCTTCAATTGTGCAGTTCTTACACACTGGTATCATAAGAAACACACAAGAAATGAACTGAAATACCCTAAAAAACCATTCAGCTCATAATCTCTCAAGAGAGAAGGCATCAAGACATGCATCAAAACACTTAGAGGAGTATACACAAGCTGCTTTTTTGTATAAAGAACAGCTTTCATCAGAACTTTCTTTAAAAAAAACAACTCAGAATGTCCAGAATCCTCTATATTCCAAACTGAACAAAGCTTGAAACAATTAAAATATTTTGCTACGAGGAGCAATTAGAACACAAAGAAAATCCTTGGTAATCCCTGTTTTTTATACTAGGGTTACAACAGTAGATAACAATGATGAAGGGGGTAATTACATATGCCCTGTCCTAAGAAGAATTGGGTTAAACTTTAAAAAAAATACTTCAAAAGTTATCATCAGAAGCAACGGAACCAATTAATTAAACATGTCTCTACACAATAAATTTTAGAAACACAGCAGAAAATAATACAGAATAATTCACAGAGCACCAAAAATAGTAAAGTGTAGACTTTATGGCTATTGGTCTGAAGTCTCTCTCTCTTATTAATGCCCGGCATAGTATATATTTGTATTTGGCAACCTGCAGGCAATATACAATAAAAGCAATACAGTTTTTATATTTCATATGTAGTGTGAAACATCAGTAGGGACGTGCAGATTGCATACATTAAATGTTCAAACAAAAGCAAAAAGATCTTTGCACTTTAACTTACAACCAGAAATTTAATTAATTACCAACACTGCAGTAATGCACATTGGTTACAACAGAAACCTTTACATCTGCATAACCACACTCAACATAAAACAAACCCATAATGAACTTTTTTTGGTGGAAGAAGTTGTAAACAATAAATTGATTCAGTGGCTCCATTTATAATCTGATATTGTCTCGTAGCCTTTTATTGAACTTATTGAATATTTTTAAAATTGCTTTAAATGATTGTTTTGTATGCCATCCAAGTCATGCTATGTGAAATGGGTACCTGTATAAATTCAATCAATCAATCAATCAATCAATCAATCATCAATCAAATAAATCTATCCAATAAAGAGAAGATTAGAGAGGTCTTTATCAGAATTGGTTTTGGGATCAGTCACTTAGTACCTCGGTGTCTCATCCATGCCAGTTGATGACTAGGGCCAGCAAACAGAGTCTACATCTAACAATATGATTTTAAAAAAACCGTCTTCTACCTCATGCCCCCTTTCCCCACTAGTCGTGACCTATGGCATCAAGGATAGAATCAGGCTCTATTTTATTTGGAATACTGGAAAAGGATTAAAAAACATGCTGGTAACAGGTGCGCCCACCTGCGGTCCATTTTTGGTCCCAGGTTTCAGGGAAGCGCGCTAGGACCAAAACAGGGTGCATGGGGGTCCTTGCACATGTGCAAAGGTTGGGGGAGCACATGGGGGTTGCACATGCAGGGGGCGGGGAGTGCGAGGGGGCATTGCATTATGGGTAAGGGCATGCATGTGCTATCACGCGCACATGTGCGCTTTTAGCACCTCAGGGAAAAAAGGTTAGCTATCACTCTCCTAATACATATGTTAGTTTTACTTTTTACTGCACAAATATTACTAGTTCAATATTTGTCATGTTGTGAAGGAATATTCATTCGAATTCCCATCTTGCAATGATGGATTTCTTAGTTTCTATCTTTTCTTCTAAGTTTTAGAGATCTAAGAGGCTCAAATTCTGATATGCATATCATATCAATGCAAAAATGACACTCACCACTTTTCCTCTGTATTTTAATTGTAATCTTTCAGGTATTGTCTTTCCTATTCCCTCTCCACCTCTAAAATCCTCCATTTAAAACAAGGGCAAAAAGAAGTAATTATGTTGCCGCTTTTTAAAAAGTTAAGTGACGCTGAATTTCTAACCTATACTGAAAAACTCTGCAGCCATTTTTGTTGGAAAAAAATGGAGTTGGGCATTGTGAAAATTAAAAGGCAGGAATGGCCACTGTAAATAGAATACTATGAAGAGAGTGGGAGTCTATTTTGTATATACAGATACAAATAACAGACAACCCATGACCCACTGAGACATGCTTTCAGAAATATTTCCTTATAACAGAATGACCACGAGGGGGCAAAAACTTAGTGGGAGCTATTTCTGACATCCAGCAGGCTTCCCTCACTGATTTTATTGGTGTGAAGCTAGCAGGCAGTGTCAGAAATCATAATCATGTGATTATGGAGGTACAATAGATAATACTATAGCACCCACAATTTTGCCATTACAAAAAGTCTGGAGATTCTTGAAATTTCAATCTGATGAGAACAATTGTGGGTACATTCTTTAAGTTAGTCCATTTGAGGTACTTCAATTCAAAAATTGTTGTCCTACCATTTTACCCCACTGAAAGGTACATACAAACAGGCAAAAGAGTTTTAGTAGTATATCGATTAACTATTCTCAAAAATAATTTTTAACTATGTTTAAAAAATAAATCAATACTTACATTCCATATACTAGTGACACTTTAAACACATGCTGAACAGAAGAAGATGGGTTTCCTAATGTGACATTGAGTGCCCGGTCAATGCTGAATGCCAAACTACGCAGATAATGATCTGGCAAATGTCCATAACCATCATATGGCACATACAAGTAAGGGAAAATACCATGTAAATGGAGACAAGTCTTCTGACCTGAAGAAGAAACAAATTGTTCAGAATAATTCAGAAAATTCAGAAAGACATAACTTTCAAATAAGTGCTTAAAGCAGGTGTGAAATAAACATGTATAAATATACTATTTAATTATGCTACATTACAGACTGCAATTATTTATCCTTTGCAAATGATTCCAAACGGGTACTTAAGGCTACACAGGAACCGTAGTTCTCAGATATTTATTAAAGCAGTGCATTTCTTTTTTTAAAAAATTAAGGCTGCTTTAAGGACAATATTGAAATGCAATTCCTTTAAGAGTCCTCAGGTTCAAAAGATGCCTCAAAAAGAGACTTTTTTTAATAAATAGCAAAAGTATTACACTTGCTACTAATGTAGAATGTCACTAACTCCTCTGCTATTTATTAAAGAAGCATCTCTTTTTGCCAATGTATGAGATAAATTTTGCTTTCCATAAAAACATTGAAACAGTTTAAAAATCAGATTTAAAGCAACAATATAATGTTAAATTATTAATATAGTATATCAAATAATTAAAGTACTCAATTTCTTAAAATAGCATGTGTATATATATTTTGTTCATTTATGATATTTGCACCCCCCTATTCGCATAGGTTCTGGATAAGTAATAAATGTAAATAGATACAATGCCTCCCAAACCACCATAGACAGAGGCACACGCACACACCCACACACACGCGCGCACACACACCCACACCCACAGAGAGAGAGAGAGAGCGAGAGAGAGATCACCAAAATTTTGCATTAATTTGCTTGCAAAAAATAAGATTTTGTGGGGGTTTTCACTGTTTTTAACACTTTTCACTAATTTTTACTTTTTTTTACTAATATGTGTACAACATAGGTAAAATTATAAGTTCCTGTCACAATAAAATTTCAATTAGACAGCTGGAAGAAATAATGTCTAATAAATGCTTATTAAATGTAAATTCATCTAATTTACTTAAAACATATGTGATTTATATAAATACATTCTGCATATTCTTACAAAAGTTACATACATATATATAAAGTGCCCAGACCACTTCATCTGCCATTTTCACTATTTGGGGACTAATCTCAAAATCATACTTTACCATTTGCATCCAAAGTCCACTGAACCCCTCTCTGAAGTGAGGTTTTATTGAACTATATCCAATTATTATAAGAGCATATGTGATTTGTTAACACTTAGTACACAAAAATATCATTTAAGGTGCTTTTACTTTAGGAAACTATTGTATTTCCTGTCCTTTCTTCCACAGATAAAACTGTCAGGATTAGGTTGTATTAAAATATTCATCCTATATACAATTTACAAACCATTTCAATATATTAAAGCACTAAAATAATACAAATAATAGCCTCAGATAATATCATTATTGAAATTTAATTAACTCAGAATATAATAACTGAAAATCAGATTAAAATTTTATAAAAAGAAACAAAGACCACATGTACCCTCTCTTAGAAGATTATAAAATAAATGGGGAGGGAGGACTTAAATCAGGGGTCCCCAACACCTGGGCTTCTATTGGGCTGTGAGTTGTTCAAAACCCAGGCCACCAGAACCAGTCTGTGAACGTGCATGTGTGCACATCCCCACTTGCACGAGCAGCAAATGGAGCTGTGCATGCTTGCCCACCCCTTGTGCGGAACCATCCCGTCTCGCTGCTCCAACTGGTCCACAAAGCCAGAAAGGTTGGGGAATTCTGCCTTAAATGCCATAGAGTTGGGGGACTTCCGCTGGCAACGCAGGCTTCGTGGACGTTCCTTTGGGATCGTCTGCCCTGGGTTTCGTCAAACCGTCCCTAACAGCGTAAATGGGCTGTAAGACGGTTTGGAATTCTCTCCCCCGGGAGAAGGGGGAGGGAAGAGTAGTCAGGTTTGGATAGAGTTCCCTGGGAGCCCCTGGAATTTAACCAGGGGATCGAAGGGTGAGAGCTCCCCTTTAGCCTGATGAAGCTCCGTGCCCAGGGTGCTTCTGTTTATACAGAACGAGAAGCCGCGACCATCTCTGTGCCAAGATTTATTTTTAAAGAGAACTCAACACAGACAGAACAAAGTAGGAGGACTAGCAAGAATTTGCAAGTAATAAATCTTAACTTCAGCTCTTAAATAGCTTTCCTTTGAACTAACTTTCAACTTGAGTGGATTTAAAATGGCGTTTGCAATATACAAAGGAAAGTGAAACTATAAAAGGACAAAGGAAGAGAAGAACATAACAAGCTACTTTTTAAATGGAATGAATAAGAACTGTTAATGATTTTTTTTCTTTTTACCTTTTTCTTTATCACAATGTTTAAGAAGAAAAGTTTATTGAAATTTTTCTCTTTTGGTAGATTTTACAGTTTAAGAATGGCTCTTAAGCAAACAGAACTAACTATTAAAATCTTGGAAACTTCTTCACTTCAAATATGAATTTTTTTTTATAGGAACTTTTGGAGGCTTATCTTTTCTTAATAAGTTTTTAAACAAGAGATTTTTACACCAATATATTAAAGATTGGAAATTCTTTATTGTTAGATGTTAAGCTGATTGGTGAGCAGATGGTGGAAAATATGTAAGATAGAAGACAACGGGAAGGAGAATGCTTAAGATGTGATTTTGATGGTATTTTTTTAAAAAAATATATATATAGGGTTTAATTTTTACAACTGACTTATTTTGGGTATAAGGTGTTACTATTTGATATATGTGAGGTATAAAGGAATGGGAAGATGGAATATTGTTTAACTTTTGGAGGACAGATAGAAAAATTTATGGATGTAATGTTGGTATTTGGTTAAATAGAATTTAATTGTTATAATTGATATATTTTGGATATAAGTTATAATTTTAATAATGTTATTTGACAGATGTAAGGTAAATTGAAGAAATATTAATATTAGCAATGTTATTTGATTTATGTAAGTGATATTAAAGATATGAGAAGATAGAATATTGTTTATTTTTGGAGATTGGATAAAATTTAAGAATTTAAGCTGGAAATATGAATTATATTTGGGAGACTGTTTAAGGAAGAAAGGTATATTATAAAAGAATTTCTGATGAATACTGGAAGATGGAATATCGTCTTGGTCTTGATCGATGAAGATTGGATATTAAAACTATAAGATTCTGAAGACTTCAGGAGTGGAATGGATTGATATATATTTGGTGTTAATTGATGAAGATTGGATATTAAAACTATGTATTTTATTGATGAACTGGAAATACTAATTTAATTGGAAGATTCTGAAGATTTTAGGAGTGGAATGGACTGATATATAATGGACTGGAAGAAGAATGTACTTTTTGTTTCTGGAAGGGAGTTAAGGTCTTAGAGAGGAGTGACTATGGATTATGACTTATGTTGTATTTTAATTTATGATTGTTAATCTTATACCCTGTACTTTGTTCTGGGAAGTCTCGGGGTGGGAGGGGAGGGAGGGAAGGGGAGAGGGGGAGATGAAGGATCAATGTAAAGGAATGATTGAAGATATGTAATTAAGAAATAGAAATAATTTGAAATGAAATCGGGCTGCTCAGCTGCCATTTCAGAAGGAATGGAAAGGAGAGGAGAGAGTGAAGGAAGAAAGTAGGTAGGAAGAGAGAGGTAGAAAAGGGGGAAAGGAGAGGAAGAAGAAAGGGGAAAGAGAGGGTTAGAAAGGGTGGAAGAGAAGAGTAGGGAAGGAGGAGAGGATGTAGAAAAGCGAAGGAGAGGAAGGATGAAGAAAGTAGAAGAAAGTAGAGAAGGGAGGAGGAAAGGTTTGTTAAGGAAGGAAGTGGTAGCTGGGCAGGTCCGAATAAGTAACAAATGAAAGTTAATGACTAATGTTGAATAAGAGACTGTATATTGAATAGGTTGTTGGAAAATGGAAATAAAACTTTTTTACTAATAAGAAAAAAAATGCCATAGTGAAATATCAAACAAATATAAACAGATTTCTTATACCAAATCTATTACAGGAAAATTAAAATAAATATCAGTCGATTTAGGGGAAGTCATAAAAAGAATTCATATAGAATATGACTAAGATTGAGCCTTCTTCAATTTGATGCTTAAAGATATATTGGATTTCAATCCTATAATTCTAGGTTGTCAAATATTGCCTTACTTTATAAATAAAAAGTTATGTATGTTTATAGCCAGTTTACTTATGCACTAGAACAGGAGTCTGCAACCTTAAACACTCAGAGAGCCATTTGGACCCATTTTCCACAGGAAAAAATAACAACACTGGGAGCTACAAAACCTGGGTGGGTGTGGCCAACTCGTCACTAACTCCCAGTCACATGACCCACGCCTACCCAGCCGATCATTAGGGCAGAGAACCAGAAATCATAAAATCCTTTTCTCTCCCCCCTTCTCTCTGTATCTATGTCTCTCTCTCCCTATATCTCTCTGCCTCTCTCGTCCTCTCTCCCCGTCTGTCTCTCCCCCCTCTCCCGCTCTTTGCCCTCGATCTATGTCTCTACCCCTCTGTATCTTTCCTCCCCTCCCCATCTTCCCCCTTCTCCCTCTGTATCTGTTTCTCTCCCACCTCTCCCTGTATCTCTTCCTCTCCTTTTCTATCTTCCCCTCTCTGTATCTGTCTCCCCCTCCCCGTCTCCTCTAGCTGCCCCTCTGTATCTCTTCCTCTCCCTTTCTTCCTCTCTCACCCCCTGTATTTCTTCCCCCTTCTCTGTATCACTCTCTCCCTCTATTCCGCTCTCTGTATCTCTCTCCCTCTCCCTATCTTCTCTCTCCTCTCTGTATATGTCTTTCTCTCCCCTCCCCTCTGTATCTCTCCCTCTCCATCTTCCCCTCCTCTCTGTATCTCTGTCTCTCTCCCCTCGTTTATCTGTCTTTCTCCCCTCTCCTCCCACTCTGTATCCCTCCCTTCTCCCCTCCCTTCTCTGTATTTCTATGTCTCTCTCCCTATCTCTCTCTCCCTCTCTCTGTATCACTATGTCTCTCTCCCCTCCCCTCTGTATCTCTCCCCTCCCCCTCTCTCTGTATCTCTCTCTCCCCCTCTCTCTGTATCTCTCTCTCTCTCTGTATCTGTGTCTGTTCTTACTCTCTCGGAAAGCTCAGCGAGCTCTCATTGGGGCTCTTCACTACTCCTTTTCTTTCTTCTTTTTGGAAATCCAGGATGGCTGAGGAATGAGCGCGGACCGCAACGGAGGCTTCCCTTCGGGCAACACTCCTTCTTCTCTTCTCGCAACCCCCTGGCCGGCTGTAGCGGGGCTGGGAGTGTGCACACGAGCGGGGAAACCCTCCTCAAGCGAGCAGCCGGAAAGAGTCCCAAGGAGAGCTTACGGGCTTGGCCCAGCCTTGGCTTCTCTGACCCCCGGGGTGGGTGAGGTTTGGCAGGGCCAGCCCCCTTTTCCTGTTGCCCTGAGCTTCTTAAAGCTGCAACCGGGCACTGCGGACCCATCCCTCTTTCCATCATCCCTTCCTCCCAGATCCCATTCCCACCCTGCCAGCCCTTCGTGTTAGCAAGGCGGGCATCGGTCACGGCCAGGTCGGGCCAGAGTCTCAGGGTGGAGAGCAGGTTACGTGTCTCCCCAAGTGACCAAGGTATGCCCAGCACCAACAAGGGCCAAAAGAAGCTGCAGCAAGAGTGAGGTGCCGGAGAATCAGCCCCAGCTGCTTCTCCACCCCACCCCCTTGCCATCGCCCTTACTTTCTCAGGCCAGGTGAGGAGTGACTGGGAGAGGAGGGCGAGAGTTGGGGCCAGCCAGTGATGGGATAGGGAGCCACTGCAGAGGGCCCAAAGTGCTGCAAGCAGCTCTGGAGCCGCGGGTTGCCAACACCCACACTAGAAGGACCAGCACTTTAAAATAAATAGACATCAATTCATCATGAATAAAGGACAAAGTGGGGCTGACCTAGGCCAACTGGGTGCTGATTTGCAACCTGATGGTGGCCATCTGGACCGGACCACAACCAGCCTTAGATCCGTGGCGTTGCCTTGGCCCCTCCCCTAGGCGTGCACACAGGAAGTGGCAAGCACACAGGGACTAGTGTCCCTGGGGACTGCATTCTGAGTGCTTTCCTTTCACCACAACAGCCCTCGCATGCTCACCGGCTCCTATGCGCATGCCTAAGGGAAGGGGTTGAGGCAATAGTGCATATCTAAGGGTGGCCACGATCCAGCCCAGTTGGCCAACATCAGGTTGCAGATCAGTGTCCTGCTTCAACTTGGGAAACCCACACTGCTAATATCTCCCCCCGCCCTTGTCTCTTCTTGAGCATGGAAGAAGGGAGGAGATGGTAAGGAGACAGAATGGGACATTTAGGACCATGGGGCTTCTGCCTGCCAAGTGTGATCACAGAGGCTTGGGGGGGGGGCAGGAAATGACACGGCAGATGAGCAGCAGTGGCATGAGGCTTCTGGCATTGCGGGGGAGGGCACAAGCAGAACTGCCCTCTTGGCATCAGGCATGGAAGCAACTGAGGGGAGGGTGGATAAAAAGATAAGCCGCTGCTCTGCAGGTTTTTTTTTTTAACCTGCCAGAGGCTTCGGACAGAAGCTTGATAGTGATCTGTCCCACATCGCCAGAGGCTCAGCTGGGTTCACTTGCATCCCTCCCCCCTCTGTTGGACCTGGGTGGCCATGGGGATCTGACTTTCCCTCCTTGCGGTGGCTGCCTTTTACCTGCTGGGCCTGGGCGTGCTCTACCACCTCTACTGTTGTGACCCAGACCCAAGTAGGTAGTAAGAAACTCAGTCTGTGAAAAAACAAACAAACTTTATTCGAACAGCTGAGAATGAAGTATCATTCCCAGCGTCGTTCAACTCAAATTAAAACAAATGCCTCCCAACACAAATTCCTCAATTCTCTTGTAAACCTTGGTCCAATTAGGCAAACTGCCAAAGGCCTTTCTTGGCAAATGTTCACAAGTCACAAAAATAAAGGCAAGATGTAGACGAAGCAGAAGATGAAGCAGACGAAGCTACCAACGTTGTTTTCCAGCAAAGCTCAAACACTGGTGCTGGTCTGTTTTAAGCCTTATGGGAGGGGCCAATCATCTCTTGACCCTACTCCCGAGTTGTCCTTTTTGCTTGAGCTGCTCTTGCCTTCTGGCAGCTCTTCTCATGCATGCATTAGGAACAGGCTCTTCCTGTTCCTCTGCCTCACTACTATCAGTCTCTGGAGGCTCTGGAGTCCGCACCTCACTTCCCGATGGCCCTGGCCTCACCTCAACCTCATCGCTGTCCAACTCCGTTGCCAGCTCCGTAGGCTGCTGACGGACCACAACATCTTCTTGGCCTTTCTAGATGCTGCTTCGCCTCCTTTGGGCTGGTGGGTCTGCTGAGCAGCAGTGGCAATGGGGCCGAGGTGCATCGGGTGCACAAGGGGAACACACTCCATGTGCTAGCCAAGGGCAAGACCCACCAGGGGGCCGAGAAGATGACCAGCGGTGACCTGCTCTCCAGCCACAAGCAAAAACAGTAGGACATAGTAAGAGCATCCTGCGATCTGCATCACGTGCCTCCTTGCTGCCTCCGCCATGCTGCTCAGACATCCAGCCCTTTGGAGTGGGCTCCAGAGCCTCCAAATGAGACAGATGAGTGGCTGACAGGCTGCCAGTGATGCAAGAAAATATCAGCCCCCGCACACAAGAGAGAAGTGAGAGCAGTTTCTGTGCTCCAGGAGCCCAATGCCTTGTGTTGCCTCGTGGTGGTAGCATCCCCACCCCACGCTTTGCCTCACCTCACCTTATCCTGCAGGACGAGCCTCCCACCCACTGCCCCAGCCAGACCCCTGGATTCCCTCCCCAACACCACCCGGCCCACGTGAGCGACATCGAGCTGGCTATGCCCATCTATTTTTAGTGATGGCAACAACATTTGCCTACCACTTATTTAGCTGCTGGCACTCCTGAAAGCTTTAAATAGTAGTACGCATTGCAGTCTCAGGCCCTAATAACTATTCAATGATCCACTGCATTAGTTTGGTAAAAACAATCCTGTACACTAGTTGTGTTGTGACTCGTCTTCCCTCCTCTCCTCAGCTGGGCCCCTCCCGTCTCCAACTGGGCCTTTTATCAGACTCCGAGTCTGATAATGAAGATGAATGGCCTGTCATGCCTCCAGCCCCCGGCCCTGGCCCCATGCCCGGAGAGGATTCCAGGAGTGAAAGGACAAGCCCGATAAACTTCATATAGCGTGTGTTCCTTTGGCTCAGCCTTCAGAGCAGGAAGCCAGCCAGGTGCTGGAATCCCTCGGCCCTACTCCCTCTGACCCCTCCTTTTCCCAGAAGCTGACAGCAGATCCAGCTGAAGACAATTCAGATTAGGAGGACCCTCGTTTCCGGAGATCTGAGAGGCGACGCCAGCAGAAGGAGGGGTGGGGCAGGCCTGGATAAATGCTGAGTCATGGAGCCACACCCCACAGCCTATATAAAGGACCTGCTTTTGGCATTCCAACCTTGAGTCAAGCAAAGTCTTATCTAGTTTGCTGATATCGGACTCTATCGCTGAAGTCACAACTTGGACTCCTGCTTGCCCTGATAAACCTCGAAGGAATGTGGCAAGCTGCAAAGGCTTCGTTGCCAAGTTTGTTACGGACTTCCTTGACTCGTTCGTCGGAGTGGGAGTGGGACACGACAAGTTGCTTGTACCTTAAATTTGATTGTACTTGCAACTCATCTACAGGTAGTCCTCCCTTAACAATCTCTTTTTTAGCAATGATTTGCAGTTATGACAGCCCTTAGAACTGGCCCTCATAGATGCAGCTATTGTAGCATCCTCATAGTCACGAATGGAATCCCACCTTGCAATTATGATAGTTGCAGCATCCTGCAGTCATGTGATTGCCCTTTGTAAGGTAATAGACAGTAATTTGGCTGTCTTTTGCTCAATCTGGGGAACAATTTACTGACAATAAGCACCTCTTTACTGAAAGAGATCACTTTCAATTTAAGTCAACCTTTATAGTGCTGCGACCCCTTTAATACAATTCCCCATGATGTGGCGACCCCTTTAATACAATTCCCCACGGTGTGGCGACCCCCAACCGTAAAATTATTTTCGTTTTGAATTTATCGTGCCTGAAGCCATATTGGCTAGCGATCTGAACTGCTTGCGATTGCCTTGAGGACGGAGGCATTAAAGCGGAGACTCCTCCCCTATTAAGTTTATCGCGCCTGAAGCCAGATTAGGCTAGCGATTGGGAGTGATTGCAGCTGGCTTGAGAGGGAGACATCAGAGCAAAGATTTCTCTCTTTTTTAATTGATCACGCCTGAAGCCGAATTCGGCTGGCGATTTGAAGAGCCTGCAGCTGGCTTGTGGAGTCAACCATTGGAGCGCGATTCTTCAACTCGCAAGTATACTTCCCATATTTCCGATGGTCTTAGGCGACCCCTGGCAAATCGTCATTCGACCCCCAATGGGGTCCCGACCCACAGGTTGAGAACCGTTGATTTAAGTGAAACATCTATGTAATTATTGTGAATATATTTTAAAAGTGACAAAACTACATCTGAATAGATTTAAACATTAAGATATGTAAGGTAAGGTGCTTACCTTAAACCAAACAGTACTGCATTTTCTTGTGTTATCTATTTCTTAATAATCAAGGGATTGTTCTTTCCCACGAGCAAACAATTGTTAAGTGTATTCCAAACGGAAGGTAACTCCTAGTAAATACTGATAATTTTGATTCTCCTCTAGACAGCAATTCAAGAACACTTCAAATGTGCACAATTTCAATGTAGTAAGAATCTCTAAATCTTTTGTTCTAAAACACCCATGTAACCAAGCAAGAAAAGTAAAATTAACATTAGGAAATTTGCAATAAATTTCAAAAGAGCATCTTAATCAAAGAAAGAAATTAGATTGGTAATTCCATCTGAAATATTTAAAATAGCTGGCTGAGCTTCTAAATCTAAAATAAGATATAAGAATGAAAAATAATATTAGTTAGCTTGTTGGAATATAGATTCTAGTTTCATAAAATTAAGGACAGATATTGCCTACTTTTACTTCTTTACAATAAAACTTAGACTTAATGGACCATTCAGGAGAAAACCAAAAATACATTAATTATACTATTTGCGTAACTTTATTACGCAATAAAACTTTATTTTAGTGGGAAAACCCACAATTTAATGAATATTTTTACATTTTATTTATATTTATTTGATTGAATTTCGGTGCTGCCTGACTTTGGATGACAATACTGAAGACATGGAGTTAAAACAAAATTCACTGCATCCATAGTTTCCTAAACTAAGGTCTATTGAGGTTTTATTGTATTATTTCATGCCTGCCCCCATACCCTAGATTCTTAGCTATAATACCCCAAATGTCATACTTTATAAAATATAAATATTTTACAAAACAAGCATAATATCAAACAAGATTTTAACCTCAGGATAGTTATAGCAATAGCACCGGTTTTCAGTGCTTTACAGCCTTCTCTAAGCAGCTTACAGAGTCAGCATATTGGCCCCAACAATTTGGGTCCTCATTTTACCCACCTCGGAAGGATGGAAGGCTAAGTCAACCTTGAGCCTGGTGAGATTTGAACTGCCAAATTGCACGCAGCCAGCAGGCAGCAGAAGTAGCCTGCAATACTGCACTCTAACCACTGCACCACCTCGTTTATAAACAAAAGGCTATCCTATCTCACAGCTATAAAGCCATACTTGATAAACTACAAATTCCTCACTCTGCTTTAGGTAATCTGGCCTGTTTAGAGCTTTAATGTTTCACATGTACAGCCTTTAGTTGTTAATTTAGGCACTTTTTACTAATAAAATGAAAAGCATAGAAATTATAGAAAAGTAAACTATTGTTCATTTCAATTAACTGAAACATCCAAAAACATTCTTCCATCTGTTACTTGGGACAAAAAAAGTCATTTTCTATAATAAATGAATGCTAATTCTATAAACATAATCATAAGGCTTGCATTTATACTATCTAACAATGGCTCAAAGGAATACAAACAATTACTAGAACTGTGTAGAGATTTGAATTCAAATAGCAAAATATGATTCAGAATATATATATGGACTTATTTGTCAAAAACACCTTAAAATATCTGTATCTCTTTCTGGCCATGCACAATTGTTGTTTTGGAAACATATGCATTTGGTTTAAAGTGTTCCCAACAGTTGCTACATGTATATTTGTGGGAGCTCTGAATCACATTCTGCTCTTCAAATCTGGATTGCTATATAGCACAAACCTTTGCTGAACACTTATTTTTACATGCATATCTGAAATATTTTATATGCACATTGTAAAAACAGTAGTTTAACATTGTCAGTATTTTATTATTTTATTACCTCTAGAAAAGTCTAGAAATAAAATCTAATTCTGTCAAAGAAAAAACTAAAATTAGCTTTTAACTTTTCTCCCCAAGATCAAGGCAACAGCCAAAACATTGTCATAATATTAAACTTTAAATTAAAAGACCCATAGAAACTGCTGTTTTAACAGCTTCATCAACTGGATAAGTGGATTTTAACTTCCATATATTCAACACTGCTATTTCAGAAATTTTAGGAAATTAAACTGACAGATATGGGAGCACTTTCTCATGCTGGGGAACACCATATAATTCCTTCATTTTATTGTAATATTGCGCTGTATCTAGATAATATTCAACATATCAACAGATACTTGAAACATGCGATAAAGCAGAAAGGAAGATATTATGCAAATGTATTAAGAATATTAAAATCATAGCATTTGTAAGTTGTTCTATTAAAATTTATACAGTTGCTTTAGATTCTTTTTATATTACTAGTAAAAAAGCTAGGTTCTAAGAAACCTTAAACCATTTTTTAAAAAAACTATACAATATATCTATATTTGTTTTAGGATGTTAACAGGAGTGCCAGGATTCTTGTGGGTACTTAAGTGAAGTATTTGTTAATATTACTTTTTGTGGGTATACTGAATTTTTCTGCCTACACCTGATTGCACAGGTAATTCAAATGTAGCTTTTTTCTCTGTAGTAGTAGACAGGTGGAGTTTGGGACCTAACTCATCTGGAGCAGGAAAGCAACTTGAGGTAAACTTTTAAAGAGACCTGGAGATTACACCTAAATTTTTCAGAGGCAACATGCAATCTTATGAATTCAGGTTTTGAATCTCTCCTCTTTGTATCAAACTCTCCTAATTGACGAATCTATTCTCTTCAAAACTGTTTAACAGAACTCTAGAACAAATGCACGTTCCTTGCCTTTAGCTAAGAATGTAAATCCCTTTCTACTTTCTTACAATTTGTTTTCCTTCTCTAACTAACTTCCCTGGTGGCATTGCCAGGAACCCTGGATTGGCCAGTGCGACCAGTTCTCAAGGGACCAAGCCCCGGCGGCGGGAATGCAGGGCAAGAGCTCCTGCTGCCTCCGCAAAGCTGTTGCAAGCAAAGAACGCACAACGAAGCATAAAAAAAACATGTCCTTGTCCAAGAATGAACTTCCAGATGTCCCAACTGTCAAAAGAGATCTCTCTAGGGCAAGACTGAGTTGAAACTGGAGGCAGAGAGAGGCACCTGGGCGTGGCTTCAACTTTCACTCAGTCTCTGGGCAGAAAGGACATCATAGAACCCATTCTTGGACCCTCTAACTATCACACTGGAGAATGAAATGATTAGGCTTATACTAGGTTGCATGGAAGTCTATTAAGATATGTAGATAGTTGAGGAACCGGAAGTGTCGCAGCAAGACCGGCTGGAAAAATAGTGGGCTCAGACAAGCTCCACAAAAATTCAGCTGGACAAACCGTTGTCAGGGAGTCTTCGGACCAGAACTATCCTGTAGGAACAGTGAAGGAGAGGCATCTCAGAAGACCGGGAGTAACAGGCAAGTTCCTCGAAAGGTCGGAGACAACTTTTCGGACCGGAAGTGGAGATGGTGGCCATTGTAAAATGACCACTCTGAAGCTGGGGCAACCGGACTAAGTTTTTGTGCAGGAGTGGTGTTTGAACAGAATGCTGGTACCGAGTGGGTGATTGGCCAACTCACAGGTAAAAGAAAATTTTGAACTGGATTAAAAGGTGTCCCGGAGCTGAAATGTGTGGTTAATGGCACTTAGGAAATTCTATGGAGGGAGAAGAACAAAGAGAATACTAAAGCCCAAGAAAGTTTTTATAGCTATAATTGGATTTGGAGAAACTAAAAAATAATAAAAGAAAAGAACCTGAGGAAAAGAATTTTTATGTGGATTTAAATATATATATATATATATATATATATATATATATATATATATATATATTGTTTACATTTATACCCCGCCCTTCTCCGAAGACTCAGGGCGGCTTACAGTGTATAAGACAATAGTCTCATTCTATTTGTATATTTTTTACAAAGTCAACTTATTGCCCCCCCAACAATCTGGGTCCTCATTTTACCTACCTTATAAAGGATGGAAGGCTGAGTCAACCTTGGGCCGGGCTCGAACCTGCAGTAATTGCAGGCTTTGTGTTCTTAATAACAGGCTGTTCTTAATAACAGGCCTTACCAGCCTGCGCCATTCACCGGCCCTTTTTGATAACTTTGATATTTAGTTGGTTTGAAAATATTGTGGATTTGAGAGAGACATCTGCTGGCTGAAAGAGCATACTGCAATATTTACTGGAAGGAAGGAGGGAAAGTACAGCTGTGACCTTGACCACTAAAAGATAATTTGGAAACTGTGAGAGTATCTGTCTTTCTACATTGCTTGGTCTCGATTCTCAAGGACTGTGGAAGATATAAAGATTTAACTTGGAGTGGACTGGATAAATACTTAAATTGGACATTATTTGAAAACAAAAAGACTATATGGATTTTAAATTTTAATTAAATGTGACAAAGTTTAAAAGTTTTAACTCTTTCTTAAATTGGCAATATGAAGTCTTGAATGTGTGAGGAATTAATTGAGAGGTTTAAAAATATGTGTGAATCACTAAAGGGTAATAAAAAGTCAGAAATTTTGCTGGAACACACAGAACAAGAAATAGGGGAGCAGGTGGCAGAAGAGAGCATAAATGAACAAGAAAATAATATTGAAGGAAAAGGAATAGAATACAAAAAGCAGTTAGATGATTTCACTGGGATTTACAGTGGCAAAAAAAGAGTGGATACGGGGAAACATCCCCCCGCCCAAAAAATCAGTCAAAGGGTAAATAGGGAACTAGTGAAAAGAGATTAGGAGAAAACATGGGGAGAACTATTCAAATAATATATCTAAAAGTGAGAAGAAGGAGTCAGAAGAAAAGATATAATAAATATTAAAAAGAAGTAGTAGTAGTTAAGAGAATGGGGAAAAAGGAGAAAATTATCAAAAAGTGGAATTTTGGAGAAACCAAGTGAAAATGGTTAAAGAAGGGAAGATCAGTGGAAAGGAGGAAGGGAAATAAGGTAAATATTAATAGATTTAAGGGAACTGTATTAAAATTATTAATTGTGGATGGTCAATTAAGTTAAAGGGATGTAAGATTTGAATATGATGATGTATATTGTTTATAGTAAAACAGAATAGCAAATGAAAATTGAAATGCTAATTTGGTTTAATTTTGAAGACAATTTTAATTAAGAGACAAAGTTGAAATGTTAAAAAGTGGGATGGGGATTTTCAGAAATATATTTTGTAATGGAGAAATAAGATAATTAATTGTTGTAAATGGTAAGAGATTAGGAATTAAGGGTGGATAGTGATACTGTTTATGTACTGTGTTTTAAGAGAAATTAAGATAAGACAAAGAAGTATGGAAAAAGAATATTATGGCTGAAATTGGAAATATGTAAAATGGACTTGTAAAAAAAAGAACAATATGGTAGAAGTTGAAATAAGTTATGGTGAAAAATGATTAATTCGTGTAAAGAACTATATGAAAGAGATGAATATGGAAAAAATGGGAAGATTGAAATTGATTAAAAAGATTAATATATATAAAATATATAAGATGTGACATAGTCACCACTGTTCATAAAATGTGTATGATGAAAGAAATTTTTTAATAAAACTTGTTTACAAAAAAAAGATATATAGGTAGGCTTCGATTTACAACAGTTCATTCAGTGACCATTCGAATACCACTGACCATTACAATACCACTGAAAAAAGTGACTTACAACCATTTTTCATGCTTATTGCATGAAATCATCATTGCAGCATCATAGTCATGTGATCAAAATTCAGACACTTGGCAACTGACTCATATTTATGATGATTGCAGTGTCCTAGGGTCATGTGATCACCTTCTGTGAGCTTCTGACAAGCAAAGTCAACCGGGAACACATTCATTTAAAAACCATGTTAACTAACTTAAGAACTACAGTTAAGTTACCTATATATGATGGAGAGAAGGTATCTTGCATTTGCCATTATTGTAAAAAAATATTATGCTGATGTTGTTGAAGTAGATTTCATGGAGAAGAAACTGTTTCAATAGATTCCTCTCTAAATACAGGTAGCCCTCAACTTGCAACCACAATGGAGCTCAAATTTCCACTGTTAAGCAAGACATTGTACATTTGCCCCATTTTATTACTTTTCTTGCCAGTTTTCTTGCAGTGACTCACTACAGTTGTTAAATTAGTAATCCGGTTGTTAAATGAATCTGGCTTCCCCATTGTCTTTGCTTGTCAGAATGTCGCAAAAGATGATCTTATGACCCTGGGACATTGCAACCTTCGCAAAATTGCATTCAATTCTTTTATGGCAGCTTAATTACTATAGAACTCTCCTGAAGTAGACTTGATGTAATGCTGTGAATAGAGCATTCCATTCCATCTGCCCTATAAAAAAGAGTGAATATTACCCTGTTTTCCCGAAAATAGGACCCAACCAGAAAATAAGTCCTGGCATGATTTTTCAGGATGCTCATAAGCCCTACCCCAAAATAAGCCCCAGTTAAGATTGTCAGCCAGATGGATGCATTTAATACCGAATTTCCCCCAAAATAAGACCTAACCAGAAAATAAGCCCTAATGCGTCTTTTGGAGGAAAAATTAATATAAGACCTGGTCTTATTTTCGGGAAAACATTGTAATAATCCAGTTTCCTCCATAAAGATTTAATAAGAGATTCAAGATTTAAAGCTGATAAGAATAAACTGCTTATTAGAAATGAAGGGAAAGTAAGTATTGTAAACACTAGATGACTCTCTGAAAAATGGAAAGGGAAAAAGATCTCAGCAAAATTAATACTATGTATTAATTAACCTAAATTAACCTAATTAACCTAAAAGTTAATGGTTATACAGCAGCCATAAAAAGCTTTGTAGATCAGCTTTTGAATTTAAGCCTCAGCAGATGATAACTTGTTGATTCTGGCTGAATGTAATAGGGATGGCCTTGGTTAATGCTTGGGATCGGGAGCTGTTTTGGAATGCCAGACTCTTGACAAGACTGTCAATTTTTTTAAAAAAAATCCTGGAAGGAGGCAGTGGCAAACTTCATTTACGATACTGTCAATAAAGTCATGTATTTTTCTGAAAATAAACTCAATTTAATTCACCATTTACAAAAAAGTAAGCATTCTTCTGCTTAAATGCTATATGAAAAGAATAGGTGTCATGGATTTGGGAGAAGGATGCTTTCCCCCATTGATGGCCCTGTTTAAAAGGTTTTCTAAAAAAAAACCATCAGTAATATTTTTTGTTAATTTTAATCTACTCTCAGTGCTATTAGTCTAGTTTGCTCATCACAGATTGCCCTATCCAGGTTAATGTTTGCAATCTGAGCAATTTTTAAAAATTCTGAACACAACATTTCTAAACAGTTACAAAAGCAAAAATTGGCTTTTCTTCATGTTCAATTAAGAATAATCCAAATATTAAACAAAGACTAAGAATATGTTATAGGATCACATAAGACAATTTTCAATTTTGGTACCATGACCTTGTAACATTTTTTTTACAATATCTCAATTCTTAATTCTTTTACCCACTGAAATGAATTCTTCAAACTCTAACACTTTTGTTGTTTACTAGTTTTTTGTATGACTAGTCTGGATGTGCTGTTTAGTTTATTGACTTCTGTCAGCAGATCAGTCAGTTAATATGTTTAAGAGAAGGATAAAATTCCAAAAATATAATCATCATCTTCCTTAAAAGGTTGCAAAATATTTAGTGATGTGAAAGCTTGGGAAGGAAGAGGCTGGGAGCTTCTTCTTTTTTTTTTTTGAGGAGGAAATTATCACTATTTTATGGTGGTTACCTTATGTAATAGTTCATTGCTATAACAAAAGCAAGAATAACACATTCCCTATCTTCAAATGACAACAATTTTGTTATCACTGGTGACAAAAACTGAAATAAGTTCCATGACAAATGTTACAGAGATAAAAAGGATGATATTAAAAGTATCTAAGCTAATTGCAAAGTAAAAGTCAATGAATTAAAAATCTGAAATATACAGAAACTTGCAAAAATACTTAACTATTAAGTGAATGCAATCCAATATTGCTATATAAATATAGATATTAAAATATTGATTTAAGAACTTTAAGGCTACAGCCTTAAATGATAAAGAAATGCAGGTAATCTTCATAAGGCAACCATTTGTTCAGCAACTATTCAAAGTTACAGCACTGAAAAAATGGAATTGCAACCACTCCTCACACTTACAACTATCTCAGCGTTCCCATGTACACACAATAACATTTTGGGCACTTGGCCATTGGCCCATATTTACATCTATCACAGCATCCCATGGTCACATTCTTCTGTTCTGTGTGACTGTCTCCACTTCAACTCCACACACACCTATCTCACCTTTTAGCCACCCTGCACAGAATGGCAGAATGAATATGCCGATGGATTCTGCTCCTCGTCTTTTTTTCTTTTTTCTGCTATCACCTTGCCTTGTCTCCAATGGGCTCATCAATGCTAGCCAGGCTTAGACCCCATAGTGTGGGAATTTTGTCAATGCTGGACTCAGAGGCAACAGTGAGGGGAAGTATGGCAGCAAGGACAAGTGGTACCAGAATACGGCATTGTCTTCATCTCTGCCATGCTATGCAGGATGGTCAAAAGGGCAGAAATTGGGGAGAGTGGAGAGATAGGTGGGTGGCAGAATTGAAGAGGAGGCACTTCACACACATCAGAGGAACTGGCCCTGCCTCTCACTGCCACCTCTGACCCCAGTGTTTGACAGAGCATCTGTACTGTGGGGCTTGAGGTCCATCCACAGGAAGAGATGCAAGGCAACACCAAGGAGGAAGAAGACAAGGACACCGCTGAATATGACAGGGAGGATGGTCCACTGGGGGGATGGAATATAGTATCATCTTCATCTTGGCCATGCTGTTCAGGGTGGCCAAAAGAGCACAGATGGAGGGGGAGCTAGGCTAGCAGAGGCAGTTGAAGCAGAGGTACTTCATGTAGGGCAGGAGAAATAAATTGGCTTCGTCTGTATCAGTGATTCCCTGGAACTGTCACTTGCTTTGGAAGAACTGAAGCGCTGGACTAGGGGGATCAACACAGGAATGGCTTAGATGGATGACGAGCCATTAGGAAGCTTAATTGCCATATGCAATCTTCCCAGCCAGCTTCTGACAAGCAAAATCAATGGGGAAGCTAGCAGGAGGTTACAAGCCCTGGTCATGTGAGGCCCTTACCTAATGACAACTGGGAGTGCTGAAACTGCTGTGTGATCATTGATATTTTGCTTATGACTGCTTTTCTTAGTGACAGAAATTCCAGTTCTAATTAGAGTCATAATCCAAGGATTACCTATGGAGATACTCTTAAAACTGATTAAGATTATTCCTAACTGGCAAACTGGCAAGATGGGAAGTAAGACTGCTGCTCTTCAGGTAAAAAGGGCAATATAAGAATATAGATTAATTCTATTTCCTTAAGCAGGCAAGATAGAAGCATTTCTGTGGAAGTACTATTAAATTGGTCTTCTAGAAGTGCAGATGTATGTTGCATTTAGCCAAGGTAAATGTTTTCCTACCAAAGGTAGGTCAAAAAAAAAAAAAGAGGCTGCCAGAAAAGGTGTAATGCAAAGTTGGTCTGATTTTTTTTAATTCTAGGTCAAATATTTATTGTTTTATCTTTGAGCCTTTTCAATGTATAAATATTTCAAATATAGTGAGGATAAGGCCCCAGAAGTTCAGGTTAATCTTGCACATCATGATTATATCCTCTTAAGTGCCATAAACACTTATAGAAATTCAAGTTCTAATTCAAAATTTTCAGAAGCTATAGTTAGACCACTACATAATATATATAAAATATCTGAAATACATTTTTTTAAAAAAAGGAAAACCTGAAGCATTATATTTATTTGTTAGGTGAGTTTTAGTCAAATTCAATTTCAGTTTCACACAGTATAAATTCAATGAACTATTTTTCAATTTTCACATATGGTTCAGTTTATTTCTGGACCTTTATTTAAATATAAAAATCATTGCTAAATCTCATTCAGGCAATGTATTTTAGCAGCCATTTATACTCTCTCTTAAAACAACTGCATAAACTTTTAAAAAATGATTTGTTGTTTTTATTGATTAAATATCAATAAAGCAAACCAAATTCTTGTCAGAATAAACCCTTTGGGCTTTAATAAACTTTTAAAAAATTCCTAGGAGTACATCTGGCTGAATAGTTAATTATTCTTTCAAGTAACCATAAATAGGATTACAATGAAAGATACTAAACATTGTGTGTAAGTTTTATCTAAATATTTTGATACTATATTTATCTGGATTTTGTTTCACAGTCCATGTTTTTCAGACTACAATTTATTACAAAATATCACCATCCTTGGGGATCTTACTGATCTAACTTAGCAATAAACTCCATAGGATAACGATAATTTTATCTTGACTTACTTGTCAAAACTTATGCTACTGGTCATTCCATACATGGCATAGATCTATCTATACCTATTGCAGAGGTATGGAAGGGAGAGGTATTTTTGTTTTTGTACTTTTTCCCCCTGAAAAACATTAAGGTACTTCTTTCCTTTGATTTAAAAAAACAACAGAGAGAAAGGGGGAAAATATATTTATTCCCAAAGCAACCCATGGGCTGTATGAGATAATGTTATCTCTACCTTTGATGGTGGTTGTTATTTTGCAGAATATCTTCTGGTCCTCCTGTTACACCCCCCCCCCCTTTCTGTGCCCTGGTGAATAAAACATAAGCAATCCCCACCTGTGGAATCAACACTTGCTGCTATTGTTAAGTGGATTTGTGACAAATACAATTACCCAAAGGGAAATATCAGAAGCAACTGTAGGACTTGGAAAAAAGAATGCTTTATAAGAAACTTAGACACAAAAAAGCCAGACTACTTTTATAAAATTACCATTTTGTAAGATTAGGAATTATGAAATAATACACTGAGTATTATATATTATTCAAACATTCTCCATTTATAAGAACTGAGGAATTAAATTGCAAATAGTAATTATTAGAACTGCCTAGAGTAGCTCCACAGCAAAGTAAGCAGCAAATAAATTTAATAAATAAATAACCAAATATAGGCAATGTGGTATTAAAAACTGTCATTATTATCAGTATTAGTTTTTTTTGTATTTACATTGAGTGCCTTGATGCATGTCTCTTGCAGTTTCCATTTGTCACAAATTTGGCCCAACAGTATTTACATGCATGCATGCACGCATGCGCACACACAGAATATTTGTCTGGGGGTTCTTGAAGATTTACATGACATTTGCTAAACCTAGTTTGCTAAAAGCATAAGAGAATATTATTAACCAAAATAATATTGTTCTTATATAGATTTTATTGAAGAGCAAAATATTTCTTTAAAATCCTGTGTGCCTAGGTGTTAGAATCATCCTCTTAGAGCAGACATATCTATTCCTGATAATTTTATAGTCTTTTTAGGATAGCAATTTAAAGATGGTTTTTTGTTAGTTATTAAGAATCTCCTTCCTGTTGTCTAAGATTAATAATGCATTTTTAAAGCACATTCAACACTTATACGCTTTGCCAGAAACAGAAACTCTACACTGTAGCTCCGCATGTTATGTTGGGGGGGGGGAAGGGGGATGACGACGACGACGACAACCAAGGTGAGTTATAGCTTAGCACCGCCATCAGACAAAAGCAGTATTTATACAGCTGGATTTCATTATGGTTATAATACACGGAGGCGGGAGTGGAGAGTGATCACTCGCTTCCACCAACGCATACAGACGGAGTGCGTGTTCTTTCCACAGAAACATGCCGAGATCCCCCCCACCCTCAACCCACCTCCTGGCTGCACCACTGAGGGTCACGCGGCGCAGTCCCTAACCAGGGAAACGCGCCCGGCGCGGTTCACAAGTCAGCCCCCTGGCACAACGCTCAGACGTGGAAAAGGGCTGTCATTCCCTTCCCCGCGATTCCCGGGAACTGGCGAGTTTGCTGAACCGCAGCGGCGGCGGGAGCAGGTAGGGGAGGCTCCCGCTGCAGCGCGCCAATGTCGCGAGGCGGAAGGAAAAGAGGGAGCAGAGAGAAGGTCGGGGAACCCTGGTCCATCCGTCCGTCCCCCGAAAAAAAAGCAGAGCTGCTCCCGAAAAAAAAGGGCAGAAGGCTGGCAGGGTCCCCAGGGCCAACAAAGCCTCCTTCGGCTCGGCAGTGCCCGGAGCGAGCGGGCGCCCGTCCTTACCCGATGGAGTGGCACCGAAGACTCTCACCACGGGCACCTTCTTCACGGGGGCCTCCCTAAAGGAGGACTGGCAGGGGTCCAGGCCGGGGAGCGGGCTGCTCATGTAGTAATCGGCGGTCACGACCCTCACTGAGAACATGTTCGCCGCCACGAAGGAGAGGCGCCGCTGAGGGCGACCGCTGGGCGCACCCCAAGGCTGGGGCTCGGCGCACCCGTCCGCAGCGCGAGAGCGCAGCCCCCGCCTTCTTTTCCTCAACACGCCCGGCGCGCGCGCGCTCCCGCGCTTGGGCGAACCAACGGCCGGGCGGTCCTCGGGGAGGGGAGAGCGAGACGCGCACGCGCTGCTCCGGCTCTCCGCTTCCCCCCCCCTCCTGTCACCAGGATCCAGCGCCAACCGGGACAAGGCGCACCGCGCGCGGCTCGTCGTGAGCAAACCCCACTCTGTCCGTGGCGCGGAACAGCGCCAGAACTGGAGCTTTCTCGGCTGCGGTTGTTGTTGCCATGATGATGACGTCACGAGACGGCCACCTTGTGGAGGGGGAGTAGGGGGGTGGCGGTTGGGGAGCGAAAAAGGTTGGATTCTTCTTCCTCGCGTAGCAGCTTCAGATCCAAGGCGATTGTAATAACAGGCGCGAATGTTTGGGCTTACTGCTATCGATAGTTCGGCTTTCGAACTCCAAGGGCTGGAAAAAGTTATACGGAGAGTGCAGTCGCGATTAGGGACGGGACTGGTAACTTATAAGAGCTATTTAGCCGCCATTTCCCTTTAGCTCAAAGGGAAGGAAGGTGAGTTCCTCGGGCGCCATGGAAGGGCGTTAGAGAGAAATTGTGTGAGGAGCAAAAGTCGCGGGAGGGGAAATAAAAGCGGGCAACGTTTCCTGCGCGCGCTTCTCTTTCTCCCCCGCCCCCTCCCTCCCTTTTAACTGTTCCTGCCGGAGAAGAGAAAGATGAATGGAGTGCAGCCTCGTTAAAGGGCGGCTCACGCGAAAGGCGGGAGTGGCAAGAAGGGCGGGGCTTCAGCCGCGCGCTGCGGAAGAGGAACGTGCTGCTCGGATTTCCCCCCCCCCAGCTGCGGAGCTCTGCGCTGACAGCTGTTCTGCGGTGGCGCGGGAACTTAGACTGGGGGCCGCCAGCCAGGTGGCGGTGCAGTTGTTAGAGCCTGCGCTGATCTGGTGGTTGTCTGAAACCTACCAATCGGGGTGACAAATCAGCGGGGCGATCGACTTTTTATGGGAGGGTGT
Source organism: Ahaetulla prasina (assembly GCF_028640845.1). Lineage (NCBI taxonomy): Eukaryota > Metazoa > Chordata > Lepidosauria > Squamata > Colubridae > Ahaetulla > Ahaetulla prasina. The sequence continues at coordinate 116,993,653 of NC_080539.1, read as the reverse complement.
GCGCGTTGAATATCTTTTCTATAACAAAGCGACGTATGCCTGCACAAATGGGTTTTCCAATTCGGCTACATTACGGAGCCCAGTACCATGAGGATTTAGGAAGGGTCAAGTGCCATGGATTTTGTCATCTTGCTACCCCCCTTGGCACAACGATCGTCGAACTGCAGCCATTTATCGGAATTTAGAATTCGTAGATCTCTTTCACTGATCAATGAAACCTCTGGCTGTATAACACTTTCTTAGTGATTGCGTAATAACACTGTTCTACTGCTATAGTAAAAAAAATATTCACCACAAATTGTATCTATTTTTCTTTTTCTTTTTTTTTTTGACTTTTTTTTCACTTAATGTACACCTATACATATTCTGCCTTTGTTTAAGAAAAGGAACATTCTGTGGTAACCGAGGCATTGTACTGAACAATATTATGTTTCTCTAGTTTGAAATAATCTTTTTTTGTGGTTGTTTATGCAACAAATACCTTAATTTGGGATTTGGTATTTTATATATAAGCTGAAGGTTCTCTGGCTATTTTTTTAAGTTTAGGAACCGCCAATGTTTTTGTAAGGTATTGATGATAGATGATAGAATAATGTTATTGTCACTTTGTACATTAATCGGCATACATTAAAATGAAATTTCATTGTATATAGAATTGTTCATAAATGTTTATCAAATATAAAAGTATGCAGAATGAGGAGAAGAGGTACAGTTTTGAGTGCTTATACCATGAAAGTGGATAGAAACTTGAAAGTACATGGGCTTTGTTCACCCAAGACATTTAAGGTTAACCTATCCATAGTTTATTTAACAAACTGTTCTGGAGTCATTAAACTGTGAACCATAAACTTAACAGTATGGACTGGGTTCACTCTGAATACTTGGTTAGAATGGCAGCAACACAGGTTCACACTGAATACTTGGTTAGAATGGCAGCAACAGGCTTGTGTTCTCTAGGCTCAGAAACTGAGCTGGTTTGGGACTGGTTAGTATTTGTATGAGAGACCAAATAATAGTAATATGTATGGGTTGAATTAGGAAGTCAAAAGCATCTTCCTGAAGAACATTAGGGGCAAGGCATTTCCATACTGCTACTTAGAAAACTCCATAGTTATATCCATTATCATGCTAGGGGTTGTATTGAGAATTCTCTATTGAATTCTCAATTTAATGAGAAATAAATTCAGTATATTGTATGAACACAGTCATAATGCAGTCTGCAGTCTGGTACTCTTTCTAACTAAATTTTCTTCTCCATGGATGGAGAGAAAGCACAGTCTCAGAGGAAGGCTGATTTCATATGCAGTATTTACTTTTTATTGGAAAAGGAATAAATGTGTCAGTTGAGATTTTGGGTTTGCTGATCCCACGCTGTTGTAGCATCTTAATACCTCTCTTCCCAGCAGTCCTAGAGATGACCTATATTAATTTTTGTTGAATTCTTCTCAATGCAGTGGAATTTTTTTAAAAACAGAAACAAAAAAACCCTCCCTTCACTGAATCCAGACTATTTCAGGCATCAGATGATTTCCACTGGAAATAACTTGCACAACCTTACATTAGCATTCTTTTTTTATTTCTCAGTTTTGAACATGCAAACTTGCTTGTTTATTAAATAGAAATTTTTAAAAAACAATTTTGTGTACAGCAAAAATGTAATGTTATTTAGTACTCAGCAGCAAATCCAATTGTACCTAAAACAAAGACCTCTGTCCATTGCCCTTCAGAATGTCTAATGTGTGTTGCTAGGCAACAATCCCAATAATGAGCTGTAAATTTGAATAAGCTACCGATATCAATCAAAGAAAATAAAATAGCTTAATCTTAAATATGGATATTTCTTAACTACCTTTCTGCCCTAAATGACCTCTAGATTTCCACATCATATTAAAAACAACAAAGCTAAGAGCACCAGCCAATTGAGATTTAAGTCCTCTGCCAAAATAGGTGATTGCTGATATTAAATTAATAACTATAAATATATCAGAATAGATGTATTACTAGGATGCAAAATGTTATATTTTTACTATAGAAATGCTAAAAGGATACAGAGACCTAAATTTCTTAATATTATCTTACTAGGGGCTTGGCCAGACACAACATACTACTACATTAATATCCCACCCCTCTCCCAGGCAGGATTCTTTATAGTAACCTTGTTTACCATTTGTGTTCTTGGACAAATGAACACACTTCCAAACAAAGCACCTTCCATCTTTTTTGTTTGTTTGTTTTCTGAGAAATTATGGGTCTATTTAGCCCAGAATCATTTTTAAAAATAAATATGCTGTAAGCTGTTACTTTATTTTTTAGCTGTCTTTTTTTTTTGTAATTAAAAGTCAGGTCAATCCCTATTAATTGATAAATACAAATTGCATTAAAAAAGAAACAGTCTTACATAATAGATGGACAATTTTTATGTCAATTTTTATCAAATGATTTTATTCATTCATAAATATACCTAAGAATTCTATATATCTAAATACAATAGTGATGGAAGGAATATTGATTTTGGAAATGTTAGTATAGTGCCTATACAATGTATAATTTTAGTTGCATATTTAAAAGGATAAAAACATAAGTAGCCGTTTTTTCCAGTGTTTTTAGGTCTTGTTTCAGCTTTTTCGTCAAGTACACTACCTCTTCTTCCAAGGAACCACAAAACCATTTTAAAGGAAAGTCAGAGCAAAACAAAAATTAGGACAGTCTTTGCAGCATTGCCTTCTTAAAAATTGGGCTCATGAGGAAACTGCAGTTGTACTGTCCTAATTAGAAAATATAAGAAAGCATGTGGATGCATGTGGAAGCCTGATGGGCTGTCTAGGTAGCTTTTAAGGTCATGAAGACCAGAATAGAGGCACATAGAGAATAGTGCAGGTTATGAGGGAAGAACATTCATGGCAGCTTATAGAAATTAGAGTGAAGCAAGATGCAAAGGATGTAAGAGCAGCAAAACAAGTTGTGTATGTTGTGGGCCACAAAAAATAGTAGTGCTGGTCAAGGGGAAAGAAGGAGAAACCAGCTGTAAAAAGTCAGCACCCACCTACCCTTCATAGAATGAAATATTTTGGGGAATATTAAAAAGGCAGGATAGAATATTTTCCCTAAAGGAGACATGGGGAAATTTTTTAAAGGAGGCAGAAACCAGCACCAGTCTCCCTGCCCCAAGCAGAAACTGAGGAGGCCAGCTTTTAGAAATGCAGATTTGGTAATTCATTAAGAAAGACTGGATCACTGAGAAACTCCAGATAAGCAATTAGGCAAGAAGATTAGCTGCTCAGACAAACACCTAGGATTTGCATTTCCCCTTTTGCCTGTAGAGCCAGCCATGACTCCTACATGACCCATAGAAAGCAAAAAGGTATAAAAACCCACCCTACTCTCAACTCCATTTTGTCAGCTGTCCAGCAGCTGCACACTGTATGTTGGTACTGTTCATCAATAAACAGAATCTTTCTTTCCAATCAGCCTCCATTTTATTCCTGGCTTGGAACTGGAACTTGATTTTTCTTCCAACATAGCCCAAATGTCACGGTTCCAAACCAAGCCAGCAAAAGAAGAGGCCACACTGAGTAGAACAGGTCTCTTTACTGAAGTCTCAACTTGGCACGTGGTGAACAATAGAGTAAAAGAATTTTTTAGCCAGTGTTATTGTCTTCTGCTAGCCAGCTGGCTATACAGACTCAGCACACTTCATTCTCCTGTTCCTGGTTGCTCCTGGCTGGTCCAGCAAATACTCTTCAGACCTGGATGGCTTCTGAACCGACTGCAGCTGGCTTGCCTTCCTGGCTCCTCTCCCAACATGAGTCCCATCAGCCAACACCCATCTGTGGCCCTATATATTCCCCTCCCCTACGCTTGTGTGGCAACTCCTAAACTGCGCATTGTGGCTACTTTGAACCGTGAGCTGTCTCGGATGTTGACAGGCAGCCCCCTCTACCAAGGGGAATCTGGAAGAGAGCAAGCACATGCACAGATTAGTGAACCCACGACCCACCTTGGGTGTCCTGCCTGGGCTTCAAGGGAGTTTCCTTATGAAACTTGTTGATCAGTCTTTCCGCCCATACGTCTTGGCTCCTCACCTATAAGGCCTCAGACATGGGGTATCCTTTCCAACGGACTAGGTACTGCAGGGGCCCCCTATGCACCCAAGACTCTAATACTTGGCCTATTTCATAGTGGGTGTCCCCATCCACAATTACGGGTCTGTGTGGGTATGGGGTCAAGGGTCTACTGCTTGATGCCACCACCGGCTTCAGAGGCTGCTATGGTAGTCCAGATGGACCTTCCCCAGTAAGGGTGGGAGTTTTAACTGCACTGTCATGGGGTTGAATAGACTATGGGGAGTGGACTTAGGTATTTCAGACACAGCTTTCTGCAAGGCAGCTTCAGTTTAAGGTACTTCGTGGAGAGGTACCCCTTTCCCCCTACACAGAATGGCTTTTGTGGTGACCTTTTCTTATCCACCTGCAGTTTTTGGGTCTTAGCTGTTTTTATCAATGCCTGCTTGATAAATTTCCCTCAGGTTATCCATCCACTCCATCAGGCTGCCTAGTGAGGGGGCCTCCTGAGGGAGTTTGGGAATAGGGATGAAGTGCACCCCTTGTACCACCTTAAAGAAGCCCTCCCTGGACCCGGCTGTTTTAGGAAATTATCGTCCTGTCTCCAACCTTCGCTTTGTGGCGAAGGTTGTTGAGAGTGTGGTGGCATGTCAATTACCCCAATACCTGGAGGAATCTGTCTATCTAGACCCGTTCCAGTCTGGCTTCCGACCCGGATACAGTACGGAGACGGCTTTGGTCGCGTTGGTGGATGATCTCTGGAGGGCCAGGGACAGGGGTTGTTCCTCTGCCCTGGTCCTATTGGATCTCTCAGCGGCTTTTGATACCATCGACCATGGTATCCTGCTGCACCGGTTAGGGAGTTTGGGAGTGGGAGGCACCGTTTATCGGTGGTTCTCCTCCTATCTCTCTGACCGGTCGCAGACGGTGTTGGCAGGAGGGCAGAGATCGACCGCAAGGCCCCTCACGTGGGATGCCGCAGGGGTCGATTCTCTCGCCTCTCCTGTTCAACATCTATATGAAGCCACTGGGTGAGATCGTCAATGGCTTTGGGGTGAGGTACCAACTGTACGCTGACGATACGCAGCTGTACTTTTCCACCCCAGGCCATCCCAACGAAGCCATCGAAGTGCTGTCCCGGTGTTTGGAAGCTGTACGGGTCTGGATGGGGAGAAACAGGCTCAAACTCAATCCCTCCAAGACGGAGTGGCTGTGGATGCCGGCACCCCGGTACAGTCAGCTGCAGCCACGGCTGACTGTTGGGGCGAATCATTGGCCCCAGTGGAAAGGGTGCGCAACTTGGGCGTCCTCCTGGATGGACAGTTGTCCTTCGAAGATCATTTGACGACCGTCGCCAGGAGGGTTTTTTACCAGGTTCGTCTGGTTCGCCAGTTGCGCCCCTTCCTTGACCGGGATGCCTTATGCACGGTCACTCATGCTCTGGTTACCTCTCGCTTGGACTACTGTAATGCTCTCTACATGGGGCTCCCCTTGAAGAGCACCCGGAGGCTCCAGTTGGTTCCGAATGCAGCTGCGTGGGTGATAGTGGGAGGCACACGTTGCTCCCATGTAACACCTCTCCTGCGCAGTCTGCACTGGCTACCTGTGGTCTTTCGGGTGCACTTCAAGGTGTTGGTTACTACCTTTAAAGCGCTCCATGGCTTAGGGCCAGGGTACTTACGGGACCGCCTGCTGTTACCGAATACCTCCCACCGACCTGTACGCTCGCACAGAGAGGGACTCCTTAGTGTGCCGTCCGCCAAGCAATGTCGGCTGGGGGCCCCCAGGGGGACGGCCTTCTCTGTGGGGGCTCCCACCCTTTGGAACGAACTTCCCCCTGGACTCCGGCAACTGCCAGACCTTCGGACTTTCCGCCGCGAGCTGAAGACCTATTTGTTTGTTCGCGCTGGACTGGCATAGGATTTTAATAGGATTTTAATTAGTTTTAATGTTTTAATATTTTACAATAGTATAATATTTTATAATTATTTTATAATTATTTTTAATGTTTTAATTCGGCCATTTGTATAATAAGTTTTTTAATTATGGTTTTGTTTTTGTTTTTTTGGTTTTTTTTTAAGGCAAAATTTTTATTTTCCATAATAATTCCCACAATTTGACCAGTGTACAATACAATCACTTATCCAACAATAAATCCTATACTCAAATTATACTCAATCAGGGCTGCTCGACTGCCACTCCCTCCCATAATCCTTTCTTCCCTTCTCATCCTTCTTCAACTTTCCCCACCATCCTTCTCCTTGCTTTCCTACTTCCCCTCCTCTTTCCCACTTCTCACTACCATCCTTTCTAACCCTCTATCTTCTCCTTCTTCTCCTCCTCCTATCCTTTCTTCTCCCTCCCTTCTTTCCTACCTACCCACCTGCCTACCTACTTTCTTCCTTCTTTACTCCTCTTTCCTTACCCTTTCCCTTCAGGAATGGTTACCGAGCAGTCCCGACTTTACACCATTCCAACTTGTTTAATTCTACCATTATTCCTGTACAATGGCAACCAATCAATTTATAGTCTTCCCCCCCCCCATTCCCCCCCCCGAGACTTCCCAGAACAGAATACAGGATATTGTAACTAACAAACATAATCTAAAATATAACATAAAACATATTCCATTTCACACCATCACACTATCAATTCCCTTCTTTCTTAAACTAATACATAGCAATTCCTAACTTCACTCAAAAACTATTTTAATTATGGTTTTATGTGTACATTGCTGTTGTTTTATTATGGCTGTAAACCGCCCTGAGTCCTTCGGGAGAAGGGCGGTATAAAAATTTAATAATAAATAATAATAATAATAATAATTAAAGGGTGTCCGCCCCGTACTGCTGTGTATAGCATTAGTACATGCCACCTGTCCAATCCATCCTTGATTGTAGCTGCTTCGTCTTGTACTTGATTAATTTTCTCTTTAATAGCTGCACATTTTTGTTCTTCTTGGAAAAGGCATTTCAGTTCCTTAACAGTTTCTATTTTCTGTTGCTTATCATTTCTTCTTCTAATGTAGAGATGACCACGGATTCTTCTACATTTTCAAGGTCTATAATTTCTAAGTTTGTTTTTCTCATTGTTATCTGCAATTCTTTTTTGTGCTGCTGATGATCAGTCAGATAGCCAGCCAGTAATGCTGGCTAAAAAATAGTTAATGTTGTTCCTCTCAGTCTTTCTTGACCTAAGCTGATATTTCCCTTCCTGTGATTTTACCTCAGGCATGTATCATCTTTTAGTCAGAGCCTGTGTCAGTGTTTTTTATTTGATTTTTTGGCCCCTTGGGAACCTGGGAGACATTACTTTAGACTCTGGTTTGCTCGGTTTTCATAATCTTGTACTCATTTGCATTCCTTTCCCATACATAGTAATTCTAATATAAAAAATGTTTCTTCAGACACAAGGAGATTCCTGGTTCATGGTTTAAGTCACTCTTGGATTAAACACACAAATATACATAAATAAATAAAGGGAGATCGTGCCGCTATATTTTGTAGCCTGCCAATATGCATTCTACTCATGCTCTGTGTTAATCAAGTATTCAATAGCCAATTTACATGCATACAGTTCTGCACAGAAATCCAAGATTCCTGCATTAGTAATACCAAAAGAACATTTCATATTGAATCAAAAAATTCGTAAAAAATGTAGTTCTCCAATCAAAAAGGTAAGATAAAAGAGACAAAAAAATCTTGGTAATTTTTGTGTGTGTGTTTCAGGCCCACTTTATAATGGGGACGTGAATATACAGTGTCAGTACTTTACAAGGAACATGGCATTAGTTATTAAATATTGTTTATGATACTGATGTGCTCTGTATTTATATTACATATTTATACTATATAATAAAACAGATACATAAAAATACACAAATGCTATAGTTAGTTCTTCTAAATAATATCAGAAGTTCAGGATTGTAGAGGAAATAGCACTTAAAGCTGCCTCTTATTGGCATAAGATATCATTCATCATATTGCCTTCCATCCCATTCAGATTTCTTTGACCTTTTCCTTGATTGCAAATGCCTAATAGCTAATAACACATCAGACATTATTATGCATCTCGTTCCATGTTATCAGTTCCCATTTCATAACATGGCTTTTTGTGTACTGGTAGAATTACGTTTGAAAAACCTTTGCTGTAATTATTTGCATTTCTTAATTGATTTATATGTTGCTGCTTCCTAAGATTTTTGAAAGCTGCCTATAAATGAAAACCACATACAATAAAACATTAAAAATAGTAAAGTGAGGCATCGTGTGGATTCTGAATTGAATACTGTCTCTCTGGGTAACCTTCTTCCAGTTAAGCTGGACTCTGTGCCCTGAAGGTGTTGGAAAGAGGGAAAGGCCCATTCTAGTCTGGGGGGTAGGCGGTTTCAAAGTGAGGGAGTTGTTCTTGTAGAAGTGGGGGGAAATCAGCCATTGAAGCAACTGGTCAAGGAAACATTACTTGCCCTATGCTTAAGTAGACTGAAACAATATCGGATCAGAATTCAGTTCTTCCAACAGACTGTTGATAAGCTGTGTTATATTAATTTTTTTTTAAAGTTTTATTTTAACATTCATATCCAATAACATATTTAATGTACCATCATATACAATTAATCGGACCTGCCCGGTCACCACCCCCTTCCTTTAACTCTCTTCCCTTCTCTACCTTCTTCTACTTTCCACAACCATCCTCCCCCTCTCTTATCTACATCCTCTCCTCCTTCCTCCCTACTCCTTTCTTCTCCCTCTTCTATCCCTCTTCCTTCCTTTCCTCTTCCTCCTCTTCTCTTTCCTACCTCCTTCTCTCTTCTACTTCCTTCTTTCCCGTCATTCTGAAGTGGTAGCCAGGCAGCTCCGATCTTATATTAATTATACTTCTTCAATCATCTTTGTACATTAACCATCAATCCATTTTCTACCCTCATCCCCCCTCCCCCTTCCTCCCCCCACCCCCCAGGACTTCCCAGAACCGAATACAGGGTATAAAACTAACAACAAAAATTAAAATATAACACAAATCATAATCCATAGTCACTCCTTAAAATCTCAACTCCCCTTCCAGAAACAAAGAAAATACATTTCTTCCAATCCATTATATATCAGACCATTCCACTCCTAGAGTTCTCAGAAATTTCCAATTGTGTTAGTGTTTGTTCTTGAATAAAGTACATAGTTTTTAATATCCAACCTTCATCAATCAATATCAAAACAACATTCCATCTTCCAATATTCACCAAGGGTTCTTCTAAAATGTCTTTCTTCCTTAAGCAGTCTCTCAAAAATAGTTCATATTTCCAACTTAATTTCTTAAATGTTTCTGTCCAACCTTCAAGGGTAAACAATAGTCCATCTTTTCACATTTGACATTTATATACATCAAATAATATTACAAATATCCAATATATCAATTATAATAATTAAAATCTTCACTTTACCTTGCTTATATCAAATAACATTATTAAAATTACACCTATAACTTATCCAAAATATATCTATTATAACAATTAAATTCTAATTAGCCATATAACAACATTACATCCATCTCTTAAATATAATATTTAATCCAAATTCCTAAATTTTACTATCTATCCTCCAAAGTTAAACAATATTCCATCTTCCTATTCCTTTATACCTGAAATATATCAAATAGTACCCCTAAAATTACACCTTTATATCCAAAATAAATCATTTGCAAAAATTAATCATAATCATATATAATAGAATTAAACATTCTCCTTCCCCTTCTTCTGTCTTACACATTTTCCACCATCTATTCACCATTCAACTTAACATCTATTAATAAAGAGTTCCCAATCTTTAATACATTAGTGTAGAAATCTCGTGCTTTACAAACTGTATTGAGAAAATACTTTCTTCCTTTATAATTCACTGTTAAATCAGCTGGAACCTCCCATCTAAAATATATCTGATTTTTCTTAAGCTCATCCACTAAAAAGGCAAATTCTTTTCTCTTTCTTAACATTTTAGGAGGAATTTCCTTCATCATTATTATATCTTGTCCTAATATTTGAAATTTATTTTTATAAAATGCTTGCAAAATTCCATACCTAATCTTCTTATTTGTAAAATAAATAACCACATCTCTCGGTAAACACTTCTGCCTTGCCAACCAAGAATTAACACGATAAATTTTTTCAATATTAACTTCAAAATCTTCTGGTTCCACTCCCTCTATCTGAGCAAAGGCCTGAATAAAAATCTCTTTCAAATTTTCCTCTTTATATTCAATTAAACCCCTTACCCTTATAGCATATTCCATTAATTTATATTGTAATATAACCCTTTCTTCATCTGCCTTATCTACCTTAACCTGAATATCATCTATTTTAATAGTAGTAGTAGTAGTAGTAGTAGTAGTAATAATAATAATAATAATAATAATAATAATAATAATAATAATAATAATAATAATAATAATAATAATAATAATAATTTAATTTGTATACCGCCCTTCTCCCGAAGGACTCAGGGCGGTGAACAGGCAGATAAAATAAAAACGATACATTTCAATAAAAACAATATTTAAAAAACTTATTCCAATAGCCTAAATTTAAAATACAATACAAAATATAAAATAAACCCCAATAAAATCCATATTTAAAAACCCTATTAAGCCAGTCCTGCTCGAAAGAATAGATATGTTTTAAGCTCGCGGCGAAAGGTCCGGAGATCTGGAAGTTGTCGAAGTCCTGGGGGAAGCTCATTCCAGAGGGTAGGTGCCCCCACAGAGAAGGCTCTCCCCCTGGGGGTCGCCAGCCTGCACTGTTTGGCTGACGGCACCCTGAGGAGGCCCTCTCTATGGGAGCGTACCGGCCGGTGGGAGGCATGTGGTAACAGAAGGCGGTCCTGAAGATATCCCGGTCCTATGCCATGGAGCGCTTTAAAGGTGGTAACCAACACCTTGAAGTGCACTCGGGAAATTTTATAATAAAATTAGAAAATTTTATTTTCTAAATTCAAATTAATTTGAACTTCATCTATTTTCATTTGCAAATCTAAATTAATTTGGTTAAGTTCATCCAGTCTTTCTTCTGTCTGAATACTAGATAACAATAATGGGGTAATTGATTCCTTTAATTTTTTCATCTCCCTCCTCTGCTCTTCCACCATATCTTTAAAATCCAGTATTTCTTTCTCCATTTCATTAAATTTTTGATCTATTTCTGAAAGATGAGCCTCCATAAGCTCCTGTAAAAAATTCCTTAGACTTGTCTTTAATATCTTCTTTCAATTTCCGTATCTGAAGTGAAGAAATTTCCAATATTTTAGAAGTGGTTAAATCTCTTTGCTTAAAGGCCATTTATAAGGTAATACCAAGAAGAAGAAGAAAAGAGGAAAAAAAAAATTCAATAAGCTTTTCTTCTTAAACACTGTAAGAAAAAGATAATAAAAAAAGATTTTTTTAAAAAAATCCATTTTTTAAAAAAAAATATCTTGTTATATTCTTCTTAAAGGTTCCACGCCAGCAATTGTAATAAGCATTTCCTTAGCTTTCGCTTAGCTTAGCTTTCACTTTCAATACACAAAACGCCATCTTTCATCATCTCCACTCTTGAATACGAATACCTTCTCTGTCAAAGAGTTAAAATCATCTTACAATCAAATGCCAGCACTCCTGTTTTCGGCTCTGTCCGTGTTAACAATCCTTCAGTAATCCATCAGTCACGGAGATGGACACTGCGTTTTGTTCTGCCATTTGCAGAAGCGTTCTGGATTCTGGAGCTTTTTTCGAGCTATAGAAGAAGCGTTCCCAACAAACCACCAGAAATCTTCCTGGGGCTTTCCTTGGGGGCTCTACTTCAGCCCGAATGCTCACCTCCCCCTCTTTGCCCAAGGGTAGAGATTTACAAGTTGTTGACAGCAGATTAACGCTGTCTAAACAGCTCTACAGAATCACACAGAACTGGCGGGCTAAAATAGACCGCCATTAACGAAGCGGAGCCACCGGAAGCCCTGTTATATTAATTTTTATTGCACCCAGAAGCAGACAAAAATCTAGCCTCAAGTGGTTGGAAATGACAAGTATTCATCTGAATGGAAGGTACACTAATTCAGATTTTGCTTTTTAAGTTATCCAGTCAAAATGTACACCTGAGACAGAACAATAGTATGGAAAAAAGCCAACATGGAGGCAAGCTAATTCTTTTCTACTGGAATTATGATACTATGCGGAGATTATCTACTCCCAACAAGAGTTCAGTCACTATAACAACCTAAAACATCTGAAATTAGAAGCAAGTAGTAGGACAACAACTTATTTCTTACTCATTATTGTATTCAGAAACTCAGCCAACATTTCTATTAAACAGTGTTATCAGCAAAGTGGGTTCTAAATAGAGACATAAATTTAGAGGGTTCCAAGTTTCCAGTCTGAAAATCTTTGGCAGATAACATGAAAGTAGTATGCCATTTTTTCCCCACTGTTCTATCCTAATATTGTGTGTGGTTTCAGAAATACCTAAAATTATCCTTGGTTTTATATCAGAATAAAACAAGGTTAGAAAAATCACAAATTGGCTATTGGCTACAACTGATAGTTTTAATACAGTCTCATGAATAGTATGCATTATCCTGGGCATGGGGAACATTCTTTTGTGCAACTTAAATTTAACATTAACATATATGTGGTTGATATAATTTTTTCTAATGAATATGTTTTTCTACTTATTTCATTTTTCTTCTCCATTTAATGTTAAAATTCGGCAGTAAGATTTGAAGATACTCCCTGAGATATACCCAAGATTTACAGGATATTGTGCAACTTCAACCTAAACTCCTGTCCATTTTAGACGTTATTGTTTCTGATGTCTAAAGCAGCTGTCTCACTCTTTGTAAAACATGGCATCATTTGTATGGAAACAGGAGTACAATTTTCCATATCCTTCCCAATTTCAACATTGAACTGAAAATTTATGTAGAATTATCAGCATTTATCTGAACAGTAGTTAGTTTGGGATTTTGAGGAGGAGGAGCAAATGATTGCTGTAAAATGGCAAGAATTAAAATTTAGATCTAGTGAATAAAAGAGATCAAGAATTTGCAATTTTTTTTATATAGGAACCCTGGGTAAACAGGTTACATTAGAATATGTAGATTAAAGAATAAACCCATATCTTTTGTTTTTGTAAGGCTTGCCAGGGCACAATAGCATTAATCTGTATAATGTGCAAGGAGACTTGAGCAAGTAAATGGTCATGGCTTCTCAGTAATGAGACAAATGTAAATATGATCTGCTTCTATGTCCTCACTTGAACTTGCAGGACTCTCATATCTGTAAAAGATGACAACTCTTGTTATAACCAGACCAATATGAATGACTATTTTTAGAACTGAGCAGCCTCCTTATTTAGTCATGATAGAACTGAAGGGGTTGTTTGCCATAGCTCAGCAATAGGCTGTAAGTAATCCCAGATATAATTGTGCCTTCTCTAGAATATAACAGAATAAATTTGGCTTGCAACTAGTTAATACTTTTAAAGTAAAATAATAGCAAGGCAGTATTAAGAAAATTGTACTAATAACTTTTTTGAAATAGATATATGCCTTTTATGTTGCTTTCTGTAAATTAAGAATGAGGATTAATCTACCCACCTTCCTACCTACTTATCTATCTGCTTATAAATATATTTAAAGCCACATAAGATGCTGGCTTATAAATAGCAGATGATTTATCCATCTAGTTCATTATGGTCATGACTACATTCATATATTCTGCTAAAACACAGTGTATTTTTGTTGCTGTTTTGGCTTAGTATGAGAACATGGTTGGTATAGCTGGTAAATTATGGATTATTATTTAACATGTTTTTTGAATTTAGCCAGTTAATATTTTTAACAGATTAACAGAGTTGGAAGGGACCTTGTAGGTCATCTAGTCCAACCCCGCACTATTTCTGACAAATGGCAGCCCATTCTCTTCTTGAAAAGTTCCAGTGAAGAAGCTCCTACAACTTTTGAAGGCAAGCTGTTCTATTGGTTAATTGCTCTCACTGTCAGAGAATTTCTCCTTATTATTTGCTCTATAAACCATGATTGAATAGGCAATAAGTTAATATGATGTATCAAATACAGTCTTTACTTTCACATCTTTTTACCTAAAAATACCATACATTTCTATTTTATGTTTCAGACTGAAGCTATGCTTAGGCTTTTCCATGGATGGTTTAATCAGGCCTAAGGTCTGTCTTTATTTTGAAAAGTTGAATTCACGGGTTAAGCTTTACTATATGCGACCAACATGTGAAGGCAGTATCTTCTGAACAACAGGGCTACCTGTTTGATGGTAAAAAGAGAATACAAACAGAAAATCAGTCTGTTTTCTGGGATTTAACAGAAGCACCCCTGTATTTTAGCCCTCAAATAGGTGGCAAGGGTTTTTTAAAACGTGCTACTTAATTCTAGTATCATACTATTCAGTCTGCTTTGCATAGAAAAAAGCAGTCCCAGCAGTACCCCTTAGCCTAATTTAGGCTACAGAGATATTGTGACAATAAAACAATAATCTTGACCTATATTAGTCCAGAGAGCATTATTCTGCAAATTGCAAAAAAGACTTACTTGTAAGACAGGGAGAGTGATATAAGCATCTGTTTTGCTTCCTAAGTGACAGTCTCTAGACCACCCATGTTTGATATTAGAGGCAACTAGCTGAGATCTTGTATAAAATGTTAAAATAAACAGTTGTCTCCCTAACAGGAATGTTTCTCTTCCGTGAACTTCATAGCAATGTTTAAGAGACACGAGAATTGGGAAAGATAATATAATGAATGAAAAACAATTTCTTGTCACACCTTATTGCTTTATTATAATACAGTAAAAGACTCAGGATTGGGGCTGTGTTCAGTCCCATTTTGAACTCAGTATTACTATATGTCAAAAGGAAGACGTTTCTGAAGAGTCTGTTTTCATTTCCTGTTTCCTGAAGCCCCTTTCCTCTTCAGGTTGAAAGACTCAATACTCTGCCATTTGGTTTGATTGCCTTCGATCCTTCTCAGGCTAATGGAGCCATTCAACCAGAGGTGGGTTTCAGCAGGTTCTGACCACTTCTGGAGAACCAGTAACGGAAATTTTGAATAGTTCGGAGAACCAGTAGTAAAAATTCTGACTGGCCCCACCCACATCTATTCTCTGCCTCCCAAGTCCCAGCTGATCAGGAGGAAATGAGGATTTTGCAGTAACCTTCCCCTGGATTGGGGTGGGAATGGAGATTTTACAGTATCCTTCCCCTGCCACGCCCACCAAGCCATGCCCACCAAGCCATGCCCACAGAACCGATAGTAAAAAAAATTGAAACCCACCATTGCATTCAACTCATGTCTTCTAAGCTCCAACTCAGAGACCTCCAGGAAGCTGGAAACCTCCCTAGACCATTTGCCATTTCCATGGCTTAAAAAGAGGTCCTTCCCCTCCTTTCTGAGCATTTGGAGGAACGTTTTTTATGAAGGAAATCATGAATTCTAAGTAGTAAATGAGGTAAACATTTAAATAATATGTAGATAAACATAAGCTTTTTCATTTCAAAAAGTGAGGAGCAAAATGCCTTTTAAACAGCCTATACCACTGATGGCTAACCTTTTATGTCACCGCATGCCGGCCTGCATGCCAGAAATGGCACGTGAAACCATCCTGCCTGGATGCAGAAGCCCCATTGGCCTTCGCGCACGCGGGAGTGCCGATACCCGGAAGAACGGCGGTCCATCGCGCATGCACAAACCGGCACCCGAACTTTCGGTTTCTGGCACAGACGCATGCCCGACGAACAGCTGGCCATCGCGCATGTATGCGACGGAAACCCAAATGTTCAGGTGCTGGTTTGCACATGCCCGATGGAACACCACTCTTCCAGATGTCACCAATCTTGCGCGCACGACAGCCAGCTGACCGGCGCGCGCGTGTGCACAGGAATGTGGAAGAGGAGCCAGCAAGGCCGCTCATTCCTCACGGGATGGTTCTGCATGCCACTCTCAGCACGCGTTCCATAGGTTCGCCAACACGGGCCTATACTATAACTATACCATTGGCTCCTGCCACCCCGAAGGCCATTTTTAAACCTTTAAGTCTTGTTGATGTGGTAGCTATGTATTGTTTAACCATGATGCAGGTTATAGTCCAAATACAGGAATTATGAATAAAATAACTTTCCCAAGAATTGGAAGGAACATTTAAAGAATTATTTTTCCTTCAAATAATAATAAAAACTTGAAAGTGTGCATTGCTTGTGGCCAGCATCTTTTTTCCCCCAAAAGTACTTTAAATGATGTTCTGCTTGGAATGGACATGATAGAGATTTGAAGTGTATGAATAGAGAATTAAATGATAAACTGAAAAACAGTAGCGTGTTGCTGTTCATTCTGATTTAGGAAAAGGAAAGCTTTCTGTTTTGCTTCTTTGTGATGAATTTGCTATGCATTGAGTGATGCCTGGGAGATTTGATGTTTATATACTAGGATTTCCAGGAGCAACTGAGAAAAGTCATTATGCATATTTATCACATGATCCCGTTCATTAGACAAATAGATCAGGGAGAATAAGCTATCCTCTTCCTACACAAACTGTTTCCTGATGCACAGTCTTCCTTGGGCAGAGAACAATGTATTCTTTGGTAGCGAAATGAATGAGGCAGGAAGTTCATTCTCTCGTTTTCTCATTCAGGATCACTGAGAGGAAACACTCAAAGAAAGATGTCTTACAAGGAAGCTATTGAGAATTGATATTCTGGTGGTATAAATCAGTAAGCTAGCTAAGAGACAAAGCCTAAATACTTATCTTCTCCATCTACAGCCCCTTTTACTTCACAGCCAGTCAAATTTGAAAAAGCAACCTTAACATTTAGAACAGTGTTTTTCATTCTTGGCAACTTGAAAATATGTAGACTTCAGCTCCCAGAATTCCCTAGCATCTTGACAGAATTTGCATTGCACTCGCGTATCAGGGTGGGCTGGACTTTGTCTATGAAAATAAAATAGCCAGCAGCAGTTGCAGAGCCATGGTGTGCTAGAAAACTTCTTTGCAAAAAAAGTTCCTGGGTTTTAGCTGTCCCAAAAAAGAAAAAAAGTCAAAAGCAGTCCCAGAGCCATGGCATCTCACAAAATCCTTTTGCAAAAAGTTCCTGAAGTGTAGTGGAAATGCACGATCTTACTTACTACCTTACTGAGACTCGGAGCTATGAGGGGTCAAGCCTGGAATGGCTTGGATATGAGTAGGTACTCAAAGAGCTGCAGTTCCCAGTTAATGACGACAACCCACCCAGGACTGTGGTCACATGACATTTTGCTTTATGACTGCATCAGTTAGCAATAGAAATTCTGTTCCCATTGTGATCATTAGTCAAGGACAACCTATATGTTGTTGCAGCGGTTTGTAGCTGACATTTGTAGCAATAGCAATAGCACTTAGACTTATATACCGCTTCATAGTGCTTTTACAGGCCTCGCTAAGCGGTTTACAAAGTCAGCATATTGCCCCCAACAATCTGGCTCCTCATTTTACCCACTTTGGAAGGATGGAAGGGCTGAGTCAACCTTGAGCCAGTGAGAGTTGAACTGCCGAACTGCAGCTAGCAGTCAGCTGAAGTAGCCTGCAGTGCTGCACTTTAACCACCACCACCTCGGCTCAAATTGTACCAGCTCAGTTTGATGTAAAAACATTTCTCATATAGTACAAATGCATGCTTACTATAGTCACATTATGTACATTTTAAGCAGGGAATTACAGGCAGGTCACATGGTTTTGGTGACCAATAGCACTGCAGTTGTAGCTTTGGGGAGCTAGCTTTGTCAGCCCACCTGGGTAAACACCGTGGGAAATGACCTAAATCTATTTTATTGTAAGGCTACAAATACAAAATCTTGCAAGTGTGAAGATGCAAACTTCCCACTGCCATTTTTAAGTGTCTAATCAATGAGGGTGGGTCCTTCCTAAGTTTATTTCTCTGATCGTTGAGTGATTCTGGATTCCTCCCTCTCATCTAATTTTTCCATTACTGGCAGGCACACATGCACATACACACACACAAAGCATACACTCTGTGTGTGTGTGTGTGTGTGTGTGTGTCTGCTTTATTGCTGCTGTTTTATTGTCCTGAATCTGGTAACAGCACAGAATTGAAAACCACAATTGTCATAAGTGCCCGTTGTAAGGAAAAAATGGATAGATTGAAGCTGTGTGGTAACATTTATATCCTCCCATTGCAAATTTTTCCAAGCAGCTTACCATAAATAAGAGTACAATAAAATAAAACCATATAAACAAGAATGTCATCAATGCAGCAGCATAACTTGAGATGTGTCATGAAGCACTGCTGCAATTTGACCTGGGGGGGCGGGGGAACATAACAGAATTCTAGAGAACATAGTGTGACTTGCAATGGAGGATTCTTGGCCATGTTAATTTTACTGAAATGATGATCTAGTCACAGCTGTTTTGAAGCGTTATTTTTAATGTAAGGATCAAACAGCTGTGATTGTGGCACAGCGGAAAATAGATCAAGCTGAAATGCCAATTGTCATAGGGCAACTATGGCAAAGGGAAAATAGCAACATATGGAACTAGAAAGCTGATCTTGGCTAAACACAATCCAATATGTATTGTTTGCTTGAATTTAAATATTTTTTATTAATCTATTTAAATTAGGAACATAAAATCTGTGTTTTACTGAGTCAATCTGTGTTACCCTGAGTATAACGAGGGTATAGTTCCTCCTTACTTGATAGCTGTATTCATATAACGCCTATGGTAAACTTAATCATGGGGCTTCCAGGGGAAAAAATGGCTGACCAGATAGCTCTGCAAAAAGTGGAGGTGACAACCACAGCAGAATTAAGAGTCAGTGAATACACTTCCTCTTTGTAATTCCTCTCCAGACAAAGAAAGAACTTTGAGATCACCCTCAGAGTGTTCCAGACATTGCTTCTTGTGACACTAGAAGACAGTGGTCTCCGGTGGTTTTGGGAGATGAAGGAATAGTCATCTTGCTCAAAACATGGTTGGCACTTCTGAAAGGACACTGGGTTTGCATATTTCCTTTTCTAATCATTTTCAAAAATTGCTTTTCAGTTATTAGGAACATTTGGATTAACATGTTTTACAGCACAGGTTGAAATTCCTTCAATCCTTAGTGAAAGATTTAATCTAACTACAAATTTAAGAATTTAATTGTTTTTTTAGAATAAATAGCAAAATGGTGATTAAAACTGATTTTACAAATAGACTAAGGGTCCAAATAGATTTGAAATAAAATTCTGGAATTAATTATAAAGAATCCTACACATGGGAAAATGCTTCTGCTTTGAATTTTTTAAAAAGCATGGTAAGATAAGATTTAAAAAATTGGACGCTAGAGGGAACTTGAGTAAATTAAAATTTTATAATTAAAGGAGAAGGACACTAAAAATTACAATTACAAAATGAAGCAAAACATGTTAACATTGGACATATTGAAGAATATTTTTGAATAATGAACCCAAAAGTTAATTTTAATAGAGTCTGCCTGTATAGATAGTCTTGTGTTTAAAAAACTATCTTTATGGAAGATGAACAAGTTCTTCACTGACAAGTTAGAGACTGAATAGAAAGTGGATTTAAAAATGATAGGCTACAAGAATGATATGGAAAAGGTGCTACACTGGACTTTCAAAGAAACAAAATGATATAATAATTAAAAGGTATATATAAAGAGCAGCCCAAGAATGTGACCTGGATAACTTTCCTATACTGGATTTACTTTAGTTAAAGGTTTTTAAAAATTTTATGAGACGGGACAAAGAAAAAGTAATATCAAGTTCCACGACGTTAAAATCAAGATTGTAATAAGTAAAAGGAAGTAATACAACGGTGGTGGGTTTGATCAAAGTTAAAAGTAAATACATTATCTCTGATAAATTTTAATGGACTTTTGTTGAAACCAGGAATAAAATGATGAACTTTTATGGATTTCTTTATAGATAAGAGATGGGATAGAGACAGAAGAGATCATTTGTTATATTTTAATAAAAGGGGATAAATTACTAAAATTGTTTACACTTGTAATGAAGGAGAAGTATCTTCTTTATATATTTTTTTTTCTTTACTATGTTCATATTTTTTTTTCTTTTCTACGCCTTTTCCTTTTCCTTAGTTTATATTAGTTTTTATTGTCGTACTTGTAATCTTTAATAAAATTACTATTAGAAATAAATTAAAAAAATAAACTTAACCACAGTATACTCAACCCAATTTCCTGTGTTTACATAGCTTATTGAACTATAAATAAGCAGCATGGACTGAGTTTATGGGCTAAACTGTGGCTGATTAATTTGTGGTTCAATGTTTAAGCCAGATAGCTAAAACTTTCTTTGGTTTCTTAAAGAGGCCTTTCTTAACTCTTGTTAGGAAAGCTAGGGTTGAACTAGGACCCTAATTGCTGTTTTTGTATACATGCCAATTGGTAGTTAACAGAATTATGATTTACTAACAGTTTGGTAAACAGTTTAGTTTGCCACACTGATAATAAACTGATAAACTACAATACACTGGCTGAGGTCGGACAGCATTGAATTCAAACTAGCAACAACATTTAACTGTTATGTAAACCCAGCTTCTCTATCCCAAGCGTGTGCTTTATCACTGAGTGTTAAGCTCCACAATTTTTACACAGGTTAAAACCACAGCCTTGGAAACAACAAAAGGCACTGAATTATTAGTTTTAGTTTATTGTGTTTTTGAGTAAACACCAGTTGGGAAAAAAAAGAATAGTAATTCATAATGGATAAAGATGCTGCTGCATGGCAAACACATATAAGTGCAATTTTGTGCAATTTTTAGGTCTTGCAAGATCTGGTCTGCAAAAATCCAAGCATCACTAGAATAGTAGCTGATAAGACACTTATATTAATACAGGTCAGAACTGTTACTGCAAAGAGTGTCTATGGACATTCTCAATCACCCAGGTCATGGTTGTCCCAAAGATGCTTATCAAAGGCAAGTGGACTTCCTTGTTTTTTTGTTCCTTGAAAAGTTTCATTTTTTTAATCCAAGAAGCTTCTTCAGTTGTGGCTGAATGGTGGGGAATGGAAGGATGTATATTCCATCTAAATATACTAAAGATAACTGCTAAGGAATATACATCCTTCCATTCCCCACTATTCAGTCAGAACCGAAAAAGCTTCTTGAATGAGAAGTGAAATGTTTTCAAGGAAAAAAACCCAAGAAAGTTCAGTTGATTTTGGTAAGCACCTTTGTGTTACTGCAAGGAGATTTAATAATGGCCACAAAGCACTTTGGAACCAGAGAAAACATCTGTTAAACACAAGCACACTATGGGAACATTTGACCATCCACCTTTTACTTGTCCGTTTCAGGTAAAGGGAACCTTGCAAAACATATATACTCTCATTACAGTTTCTGTTTATCTGACCTTAAATATTATGGAATTACTCCTCTCACTTTCTTAAAAATTATACCTTTAACTCTTGAGTACTCAAGGCAAGAATCTCATTCTGTTGCAATTTGGACCTTGTAATAACATTAGAACAGTGGGATGAAAAGCACTAGCCTTTGTCATGCTTTCAAGAACAATCATTCAACATAATGACCAGAATCTACATAGCTTCTTTTGCAAATCTGTCCACTGCATTTATTTCAGTCTGCGAAAGGTTACCCTTATATCTGAAAGTAAACAAAATTGTTTTTTCTGTGATAAGGGGACTATAAGTGATTATTTTCCGCTTGTTGCTATACAGCTTTGCTTCTTTTAAAACCCAGGTATTCGGTTGAGCTTCATTAATGTGGACATGTGATAAATTATAGTAATTATCTTTCTCCTTCAACAATCTGCCTCTTTTCTGTTGCACAGCTCCAAATTGTTTCTCCCTTTGAACTTTGCTGTAGTTAGAATTAGCAGTGGTTCGGATTTCTGCCCTGCTAAAACAAGATAAGAGACACTGGGTTTTTAACAAGAGTTCTTTTAAATTAAGTAGGTTTTTAGACTAAGCACCTTTGTTTATCTCGTTTCACAGGTAGTAATAGGTCTTGGCTTTCTCATTTAAATTGTGTTAAGCAAAGCCTAAAGATGGAATAACCAGTTTGTTTGGTTTTTTTAACTAGCACATGCTTTTCTCTTGGGCATACAGTTATTCTAGGGATAGTTTTGCAGAACCACAAAGGAAGGAGATTGCCTACATTAATCCTTTTCCCCACCACTACCATCATCCCTGCCATGTGCTAGGATCTCAACCCTGCTACTGACTCTGTTGTTAAGAGTGAAAAATATCTGTTTTGGCCCTACATTATGAGAAATGAGCAATTGTTGGTACAGTATCTCAGCGGTTCTGAGATTAATTCTGTAAAGTATATCTTTCTGAAAGTTTACCGTTCTTTCTATCTTAAGGTGAAATGTAAAGGTTCAGAGATGTGAATGTTGTGAGTGTTTAGTATTACTGTCTGTGGATATCATAACTATAAACAGAACTAAAGTAACTCCTTTATCGTGTACATGAAACAGCATTGGAATATTGTTTTACAATATATATCCATCTGTCTGACAACAAAACGAGCTGTGAGCCCACAAGAGGATCCTGCTGTTTGTTTGTTGTTGTTGTTTTGCATATTCAGCCTCATTCTAGTATTTGCTTGCTTTGCTGCAGACTTGGAATGTTGCTCAAGACAGAAGAAAAACAACCACCATGAAATGCATTTTTCCATTTGTAGTTTGTTGAAATCCACCAATGTGTCTGATCAGCATCAGAAAGAGACATTCAGAAGGAAAGGAAACACATTGGCTTGCTGCACCCCAAGACAAATTCTATTTGTGGTGGGAAGGGGAGAGGGGGCACATGCCGTTCATCACCCAGAAGGGTAGCCAGGAAAACCCTGGCCATCAGCCAAGAGAATCGTACAACATTTAGTCCATGTGGGCTTCAGATGTGTGCTCCCAATGGAACAACCTGGAGAGTGGGCAGAGGTCCTATTGGAGGCGCGATATACTCCTCTTCTCTCAGCAACCGCAACAGAATGTTCTTTTTATTCCGAGGCCAATGGTAGATATGAGTATTATGAAGCCAGGTAGGTACATGTTCCTGAGGAGAAGGAAAAGTCAAAAAGAGAAAGAAGAACGTGGGTAGGAAAGAAGAGAGAAAGAAGCAATATATAACCCTTCCTGATTCTTAATAGCAGCTTTTGAGACATACACACCATTAGAGTTACAGACTCCACATTTGACATGAATTTCCCCAGTCTTCCTCATATGTCTTTGCCAGCAAACTAAGCAATAAATTAAGCTGTGGATTTCTTTTCTGAACAATTTCAATAAATCCTTGTGAAATCACTTGTATGAAGCATTTTCCCAGCAAGTTTATTGCTGCTTATATCATTCAGCTTTAAAGTCCTATAAATCTGCATTCCATAGTTATAATGTTGAGGTACAGGTGAGTCATGTAGCTTCCCTATAGCTCTGATAGCAAAGCTTCAGGAGGATCTTGACTAACCTACTCTAGATTATGGTAGTAATTTTTCCCATGCTGATTAAGGAGAATTTATAAAGATGGTGCCTACATTTTCTTGCATGTGATATTATCACATAGTAGGATAAGCTTATCCTACTATAAGTAGGAGGGTTTATTTTATTATTTTCCTAATGTACAGATTTATAGATACAACAGCCTATTTGAAAATGATTATGAGTAGGATCACACCTCATGCTAAGTAATAACCAAACAAACCAGGATTCATGTAACAAAAGAAGTCACAAAGGAAGAATGCAGCATCTAGAATCCCCCTCTCCCCAAAAAAACTTTTTAAAATGTTCAAAGTGAAAGAGAAAAGAATCAGTATATCAGCTTCTCAAGAAGGTAACAAAATGTTAGCAGGTAACAAAGAAAAGTCAAAACTAGTCAATTCCCATTTTGGCCATTTTTTTAAACCAGTATGGGAGTATGAGTTTCACTAAGCAGTTGTGAAGAGCAGGATTAAGGAACAGATTTGTTTTCGACTGATAAAATACAATTTTTCTATATTTTGAATCAATTCAAATCTCCAGGGTCAGCTGAACTTCATCCTAGGGTACTGAAAGATTTGCTGATGGTCTAATAGACTGTTTATAAAATTTTGAGACATTTGAGATACTGGGTAAAGTACCAAATGAAATGAAAAATGATTGAAAATAATGCTGAAATTACAGAGGTCAACATGGATTTGTCAACTATACTGCATTACTAGAAGTATAGTTTCCAAATCACTGGAACTAAGTGTGCATTAGAACTTCATTGTGCATTAGTCAGACCCACCAGTTCTGGGCATTAGACTTTTAATCTGGATTTTTCTTAGATTAACTAGGAGGGATTAAGAAAAGACCAATGAAGTAGCCTGGGAGACTAGAAATGTAACAAAAGGTATCACAAAGAAGAAGGCCAAGATTTGTTCATTATCATTGCAGACAGCAGGACAAGTAATAATTTAAAATTATAAGAATACAAGAGTAGTTTAACAGAGAATTAAGTACCTAGAGGGTTGATGGTCTCTGCATCATTAGATGTGATTGATATTGGACAGCCACATGTTATCAATGCTTTAATTTGAATTATTTCCAATTCTGTAGTTCTACAAAATGAGATTCTGGCCTACACAGTAGGAGAACCTAGTTGATATGTAAAAATCTTCGCATATTCTGCAGAACAGATTTTGGGTACAGATTGAGAGTAGAGGTATTGTTTTGATATAATTCTGTTTTAAGAGTATTGTGAAACATTCCTCTACATTGTTACATCAAATGCCCAAAGGATTTTTATTTCACATTCCCAAATATTTTTTTAAATGTTATATATCTAATTTAAATTTTCATCAAGCACCAAAAAATGAAGTTATTCTGCCTTTGTCATATTACCTTTTTTGCATTGGGAAAGAGCACAGGAATGAATCTGAAGTTCATGCTTCCTTGTTGTATAAATTCAATTTGCATCTGAAACAATACAAAAGAATGAAAATTTGTCAACATTAATTTCAGATGTATGTATTCTGATTTCTAATGTACAATGGCCTTCAGTTATAAACAGACTCATGTCCCTACAGCAGCGCACTGACACAATCAGATAGATTTATGTATGTTTTTCTTGGATTATGAATTGCATAGATATCCAAACAGTGAAAGTAGGTTGTGATCCAATGTTAGACACAACACATGTGCCCTGATTGGAGTAATACTGTTTTCCAGTCTAGATTTTTGGAAGTAGGGGGGCCTGGGTGTACCAATAAAGGAGAATATTTGTAGCTCAGGATTGAAAGGAGGGATCTCTCTGAGCTTGGTTGTTTCATACCCAAACTAGGTAATGAAACATACACTGATGTTACCTAGTTTGGGTAATGAAACATCTGCAAGAAAGCAGCCAAGCTCAGAGAGCACCAAGGAGCCTAGGTGTTAATTACTCCTTATCACTGAGCAACAGATAAGCATGTGCAAGATGCATATGCTGTACTGGGAGGTTTATTGCTGTGTATTTTTGTTGGAAGGGCCTTGTCTCGTATTTATACACCTGTTGAATGCTAGTGCAGATGGACAATTAAAAGCAGAATTGTGTTTCATTTCTGGAAGCTTTTCAACTATATTGCAGGGCTTATCCACTTACGTCTGAATTTTTCCTTAAGTATTTATTATTATTTATTTATTGTTTGAATTTATATACCGCCCTATCTCCCAAAGGACTCAGGGCGGTTCACAGGCATATAAAAACATCAATATACAAATTAAAACAATCATTAAAAAACTTATTCTACTGCCCAATTAATTAAAAGTAAAAATATAGATATTAAAATCAATTTAAAAACCCCTCTAAATTTAAAATCTAAAAAACTAAGCCAGTCCTGCACAGATGAATAAATGTGTCTTGAGCTCGCGACGGAAGGTTCGAAGGTCCGGAAGTTGACGGAGTCCTGGGGGGAGTTCGTTCCAGAGGGCGGGAGCCCCCACAGAGAAGGCCCTTCCTCTGGGCGTCGCCAGACGACACTGCCTAGCTGACGGCACCCTGAGGAGTCCCTCTCTGTGAGAGCGCACGGTCGGTGAGAGGTATCTGGTCGCAGTAGGCGGTCCCAGATAACCCGCCCTATGCCATGGAGCGCTTTAAAGGTGGTCACCAAAACCTTGAAGCGCACCCGGAAAGCCACAGGTAGCCAGTGCAGTCCGCGCAGGATAGGTGTTATACGGGAGCCACGAGGGGCTCCAACTATCACCCGCGCAGCCGCATTCTGGACTAACTGTAGCCTCCGGATGCCCTTCAAGGGGAGCCCCATGTAGAGAGCGTTACAGTAATCCAGGCGAGACGTCACGAGGGCGTGAGTGACCGTGCATAGGGCCTCCCGTCCAGAAAGGCGAACTGGCGCACCAGGCGAACCTGGTAGAACGCCTCCTGGAGACGGCTGTCAAATGATCTTCTAGAGACAGCCGCTCATCCAGGAGGACGCTTGTTGCGCACCTTCCATCGGGGCCAATGACTCGCCACCGATGGTCAGCCGCGGATTTAGCTGACTGTACCGGGACGCCGCATCCACAGCCACTCTGTCTTGGAGGGATTGAGCTTGAGCCTGTTTCTCCCCATCCAGACCCGACGGCCTCCAGACACCGGGACAGCACTTGATGGCTTCGCTGGGGTGGTCCGTGGAAAAGTACAGCTGGGTGTCATCCGCACAGCTGGTACCTCACACCGAACCCACTGATGATCTCACCCAGCGGCTTCATATAGATGTTGAACAGAAGGCGAGAGGATCGATCCCCGCGGCACCCCACAAGTGAGGCGCCCGGGCCGACCTCTGCCCCTGTCAACACCGACTGCGACCGGTCAGAGAGATAGAGGAGAACCACCGATAAACGGTGCCTCCCACTCCCAATCCTCTAACCGCGCAGCAGGATACCATGGTCGATGGTATCGAAAGCCGCTGAGAGGTCTAATAGGACCAGGGCAGAGGAACAACCCCTATCCCTGGCCCTCCAGAGATCATCCACCAACGCGACCAAAGCCGCTCCGTGCTGTAACCGGTCGGAAACCGGACTGGAACGGGTCTAGATAGACAGTTTCATCCAGGTGCAAGGGAAACTGATATGCCACCATATTTTCTACAACCTTCGCCGTGAAGCGAAGGTTGAGACCGGACGATAATTACCTAAAACAGCCGGGTCCAGGAAGGCTTCTTGAGGAGGGCCTCACCACCGCCTCTTTCAAGGCGGCCGGAAAGACACCTCCACCAAAGAAGCGCCAGAATCGCCTGAGCCAGCCTCGTGTCACCTCCCGCGTGGCCAGCACCAACCAGGAGGCACGGGTCCAGTAAACACGTGGTGGCATTCAGCCTCCCCAACAACCTGTCCATGTCCTCGGAGCGACAGGGTCAAACTCATCCCATAAAATGTCACCAAGACCACCTCAGCCGCCTCACCAGATCACCGCAATCTTGGTCCAAACCATCCCGGTTGAACGATTTTATCGTATAGATAACCGTTAAACTCCTCAGCACGCCCCTGTATCGGGTCATCCCGCCCCTGGTGTAGGAGGGAGCGGGTCACCCAAACAGGGCGGCTGGGCGGTTATCTGCCGATGCAATGAGGGAGGAGGCGAGCTACGCCGCCTCCTCATTGCCACCAGGTAAGCCCTAGTATAGGACTTCACTAGTGTCCGATCAGCTTCTGAACGGCTAGACCTCCAGGAACTCTCTAGGCGCCTTCTCCGCGCTCATCCTCTCAGCTCCTCAGAGAACCAAGGAGCCGGTTGGGACCTGCGCCGGGTCAGAGGTCGCAAAGGCACGACCCGGTCTAAGGCCCCGCCGCGCCCGCTCCCAGGCCGCAACAAGTTCCTCAGCCGAGCCGTGAGCCAGACCCTCAGGAAATGGCCCAAGCTCCGTCCGAACCCTCCGGTCCATCAGGCGCCTGGGACGGAACCAACGTGTCGGCCCGCCTCCCGCGGCGGTGAATGGCGGTCAGAAAGTCCAGACGAAGAAGAGAGTGATCTGACCATGACAAAGGTTCAATGACTATTTCCTTTAAGTCCAGATCTCTCAACCACTGACCAGAGACAAAAATCAGGTCCAGGGTGCCACCCCCAATGTGAGTAGGGCCATCAATTACTTGGGTCAGGTCCAAGGCCGTCATGGAAGCCATGAACTCCCGAGCTGCCGATGACGAGCCGGACGATGGCAGTTAAAGTCCCCATGACTAAAAGTCTGGGGGTCTCAACTGCCACCCCGGCCAGCACCTCCAGGAGCTCGGGCAGGGCAGCTGTCACGCAGCAAGGAGCCAGGTACGTGATCAGCAAACCCATCTGGCACCTATGGCCCCATCTCACAAAGAGGGATTCGCACCCGGCAATCTGAGGTACAGTGGTCTCCCTCGGCTCTAGACTTTCTCTAATCACAACCGCCACCCCCCCACCCACACCCTGGGCCTCGGCTGGTGGAATGCACGGAAACCCGCGGCACATCTCAACAAGGCACACCCCTTCAGTGCCCAGCCAGGTTTCAGAACGCCTATAAGGTCCGCAGCGCCCCCCTGAATAAGGTCGTATACTAGGGGGGCCTTATTAACTACGGACCGTGCGTTGCATAACATCAGCCGAAGGCCCAGGCTCTGGGGGTCATGACCATCCGGGGAACGGGAAAAGGACGGGGGATCGGGGCGCGCGACCGCTTGCAAACATCGGGTGCGCGCCCCCCCAAAACGATATGATCCTCCCCTTCCGCCATATCTGCCCCTCTCACTTACCGTGGGAATCAGGCCGCCCTCACCAACAGGAACGCAATCTCCCCTAACCTCCGAACCTATTAAAACCGTCACGAGCAGGCGCAAGGACTGGCTCCTCCCGACGGGCTACCCCAACGCCCGCCTTAACCCTCCCACCCCTTAAAAAGCCCTATCTAAAACCCCACAGGCTCTTTTTTTCGTGATGCCACCTCTGTGGGTCCCAAGACCACATTGAGGCCGGCCCTTGATAATGCGGCGGGCCATTCCTGCGAGGCGGGGCACTGCAGGCGCAAGAGTTCCAAGGCAGAATATCGCATAAATAAATAAGTTAAAAGCATACACAGGAGAGAGCAGACGACGTGAAGTAGCAAAGTAATGTCTGGGGGGGCAAGGTGTAATGCCAAGTCCAGTGGATACCCATCTGCCAAATGTCTTCAGATGGTGGCTGGCTTAAAGCTGATACAAGATGGTATAAGTCGCAGATGCAGTCTGGTAGTAAAATGATTGTGGTTCTGAAAAGCTCAGTCCTAAAATCCGTCCTAATAGGGGTGGTATTCATCTCCCCCGTTCGTGGCGTCACCGATATTTCCAGAGTGGATGTTTCCTCATAAGATGTTGCAAAGTAGGGCCCCAATACCCATTCGGTCTCCAATCACCTTCCCGAACAGTCCCAAAAATGACCATCAGCCAGCCATATAAGATGCAAGGTGACAAATGCAGCTGGCCCATGATTGCAGATGACAATGCAACTCCCAGTCCGAGAAGAAGCAGGCCCCGCTAGGCCTAACCAGGCCAAACTGGGCCAGGACACCTCCGGTGGGGGCCACAAGAGGGATCTATCACAGCCCTTCACCCTAGGCCGTAGGGAGACAAAGATCAAATGCGCAGGGAAAGAGAATACAGTAACTCCGGTGGATATGAAAGTGTAGCTAGAAAAATTCCACAAAATACAATTCTGTTTGTATTTTGCAGTCTGCCATCAGTGGGCTCCAGTGTATGCGTGTGTGTGTGTGTAGCAGTTCAGTGTGTTCCACATGTTCAGTGCAGGCATAAGATATGTTCATATCATAGTCATCTGTGGCAAGCTACAATGATGTCAAGATGCAAATGTCATCACTTGCCTCCCTTGCTCCCCAATGGGTACCCATAGATCACATGGCAGAGATTTGAACCAAGTATGAAAGGATTTAAACAGGTCACAAACCCACACATATAATCAACTGCATTTACAGAATATGGAGTTGCCGTGCCCTCCAAGAGGCACCGCAGAAAGCAAAGTTTTAAATATGAACAAAGCAGGGCTTAACCACAGCACAAACGCCAATTTTTTGGCAGAAGAAGCAGCAGCTGAAGACTTCCTTTTGAAATGGCAAGCACGTGTCCTCACTCACCATTCTGTGGATGTACTTAGTATGTAAACCATGTTCGTCCTTGTCCAGCTGGGATTCAGCCCCTTCAACATCCTGTTTGTATTTTGGACTGATTGCTATGATTATCATTACTGTCTTCTGTCAGAAAGAGAAACACTTTTATGAAATCATAAAATGCAGCACAGTTGGGCAAAAACAGCTGGGAAAGCTGCCAGCTGGGATTTTACGTGATCTGATGTTCCTTGGAAGCGTAAGGCAAGCCAGTTCCTTTTGGCAGTGAGACGGTACAGTATACATTGGAATTCCTCATACCAGATTTCCTGGATCGCCCATGAAGCACAGTTTAATTTAAGGGAGAGAGAAAATATTTTTCAGCATTGGCCGTGCTGAATCACAAAAATCACCAACTCAGCCATAATTATGCATACTGTACAAAACACACACACACACACACACACACACACGAGTGCATATTTATAATATTGATTCTTACAGCTTGGAATAGCTAAGAGGCTGTGGAAGAAATTAAACACCTCTTATTTTCAAGAAAAGCCACAAAATGTAAAACTTATTTTTAGGAGGTAGATTTAAAAACAAAACAAGCCATAATCACAAAGATTCTCCTTCCATAAAGAATAATTCATACACTGTAATAATTCACACTATGGCTTTTTAAAAAAATGACTGTATCCAGTGGTTGGTTTCAATTTTTTTTACTACTGGTTCTGTGGGTGTGGCTTGGTGGGCGTGGCTTGGTGGGCATGGCAGGGGAAGAATACTGTAAAATCTCCATTCCCACCACACTCCAGGGGAAGGATACTGCAAAATCCCCATTTCCTGCTGGGACTTGGGAGGCAGAGAATAGATGGGGGCGGGGCCAATCAGAAGTTTTACTACCGGTTCTCCGACCTACTCAAAATTTCCGCTACCGATTCTCTGGTCATAACTGGTCAGAACCTGCTGAAACCCACTTCTGTTTGTATCCTATCTGAAACCAGAAAGAGCATTGAAATTTGTAGTGGAAAACCTTTTCTGCTTGGTAGAGCATGCTCTACTATATTATCATCTTCAGTTGGCTGAGGGGTAGAAGAGACAGTAATGTAATAGGGAGATGAAGCCAAAATTATCAGTTTGTTCTTTGGGGAGTATATATGTCACTTTTGTAGGGGTAGGAAGCTTACTGGAAGTGTAGCACATGCTTCCTTTAGTTTATCACTGGACACTGGCAGTGGGGGATTTACCAATCACTTTGGCTTGCACATTGTTGGGGCATAGGTACAAAGCTTTGGAAACCAAAGCTTTTAGTTACAGTTCATGATTTCCTTATCTAGTCTTACACGAGTACTAAGCCAACATATGCAAACTTATCTGTCCAGCATGCTGTTTCTAACAACCGATAAAGATTTCTTCTGGGCAGCATAATCTTTCCCCCCCCCCTAAGCAAGACCTGTCTATCTCATCAAATTATTAAAGTGAGCAGAACCTAGGTTCACATAAATTAAGCAAAAGTTTAATCTTATTTGGTAAACTAAGCCCCAATTGCCTGGATTTACATGGCATACCCTTATGCACAACTCTAGCTTAGTTCAATATGTAAATCAAGTTCTCTGCTGCTTATATGTTTCTTTGAATCTAACCCAAAATATACAGCATAGCTAATTGATGTGCTTGATGTATGTTTTTGTTCTCTCTCTCTCTCTCTCTTCCTCTCTCTCTCTCTCCCTCTCTCTCTCACACACACACATTCCTGTACATAACACAGACAAGATGGATAGCTCATTACTCTGAGAAAGATTCCTCAAAATGCTCAGCAAAGGAAATATTACTGATGAAAAGAGAGCCAGGCTTTCTTCCCTCAGTTGCTTCCATTTTAAATTCAAGGAAAGGGGAGGGAGACAGGGCAGGAAAAACATTAATAATTAAACCAGGTGTGGTGGAGAGAACAGATTCCTATTTTAGTTCACTGTGCCTTAGGAAGCAACCTTAGGTATTCCATGCACGAAAAACGTACAAGATTTATATTTTATCTTTACTTACATCACTTAGATAACGTTCCATCCACTTGATAATATCAATTCCTCGGATGGTGTCCTCAAATATGTCAATCTGTTAAAAAGTGAAAATATTAATATGATTTCTTTAGGTCTGACTGCTCTCTAGGAGGCTATTTTAACCTTAATTCAAAATTGGCATCCTTTCCAAATGGTACACCTAGTATACCTAGGCCAACAATACTGTCCATTAAAAAAAAATCACTACTATGTTTAGTACAGCTTGGTAAAAAATCTGCAGTTCATATCACAGTGGAGAAATTGGTTAAATCAACTTGATGCATACTGAAAAAAAACCACTTGTGTGATAAGGCCTTGCCCACTCTGCACCTGTACCATCCCCATGGTGACCTCATCTGCCCCAAAAGTTACACTTGCCTGTCATAAGTCATGGATTACAAACCACAGTGCTCAAATTCACACATTTTGCCAAAACTATGAGTGTTGTGTTAAAATACTGCAAATTGTTTCAACCCAACCAAGATCTTCAGGAGCCCCAGCAAATGGCCCTCCTTTGGTGATGGACAGACAAGGACGCTCTTGTTAGAAGAAGCCAAATTTCTTGCGTCCACAGATTGCAAAATCCCAGGCCAACTTCCGCCATTACACATCATGAATTGGTATCTACCATATCAAACTACGTTTAACTCAGTCTTGGAGGAAAATGTTTATAAAATTACTGCCACGGAAGAATAAAATATAAAGGGAAATTCTTGGCATGAGTAGGTCTGTTCCTACTAATATTGAAGTCAACCTCTCTAAATGTTGTACACACATGCAGGATGCTGCTGGAGACACCTTTTAGAAATATGAATCTGAAACATTACTTCCACCCAACACATTCACTTTAAATTCACATTTACATGTTTTACTTAAACGAATTTTATGTCTTTCTTTTATATAATATTCATTATGAAATATACAATATTTAGGCTGACAGGCACATTAAAAACAAACAATGCCACTTTGAAATTAGAATTGCCTCTCCCCAGATATTCACACTTTTTCTCTTTGCAGTGCAGACTTCCAGAATAAAATACTTACCGCAGTCTGAAATCCATTCACAAATAAAAAGTTCACAAACTTCATGACCTCGACAGCTGCGTCCACGGAATAGGTTATAAAGACTTTGCCTAGGAGAAGTATAATTATCAATAAATAAAACAGATGTGCTTTGAAACAAAATAGTTCTGAATTCCAAAGAATTCACAAAGGCAGCCTACCATGAGTAGCTGCAAGGTGAAACGTTGCAGAGCATATCACCTTGCAGATGTGGCCAAGAGGTCCTTTGTACATCTAGTGCTTCAATTTCATTCTTCCTGGACCAGGAGATTCTCCAAACTGTCACTAATGCCGCAGCACATCCCAAGTGGACTATTGTAATGTATTCTACACAGGGGTTGACCTTGAAGGCTACTTAGAAGGTGCAGCTGGCCTAGCATGCAATGGTACAAACAGCCACGGGCAGACTGTATTATGCGATTTTAACCTTACTGCTCCATGAGTTTTATGGCTTACCCATTGGCTTCTGGGTTCAATTCACGGTGCTGGTTACCTCTCTCAGAACTGATGATGTTCAGGAAGTATTAAAACCTGGCTATTCTGCCAAGTTTGGGGGAAGGTTGATGGTTGAGCCTATTGCATGAAGGAGGGGATTGTTTATACGTTTGTCTTCTTACAGCTTATAATTTGCTTTTGGTATTCTTCTTGCTTTTTAACTGTAGTCTGCCAGAATCATCACAAATCAGGTGCCCCTAAGTTGTATGCATGCAAATATAAATAAACAACTACAAGGTGACACACTGCAGTCTCAACAGGGACCTCTGGATTTTAGTCGTCGGGCAAGTCTGTAAGAGCAGAGATTCCCAATCTTTCTGGCTTTGAGGACGGCGGGGGTGGGTGAGAGAGGGAATGGTTCCATGCCAGCAGCAGTCAAGCTGTTCACTGCTCACCCACCAATTCCACAGCCTGGTTCCAAATGGCTCAAGGCCCGGGGGGTTCGGGACCCCTGTGTAAGAGTAAAGGCACCCCCAAAATTCAGACCTCAAATTGTTTACAGCTGTATAAGTCAAAACAAAACCTTGAACCCGTCTTGTTTGCTAACGGGAAGTCGTAACGACTTCAACGAAAATGTCTTGTGTCCCGATAAGATCCCCAACTCAGAAATCTAATCACTGCTTTCTATATCAGCTGCAGTTTCAGGATCATTCAGAGCTCATTACAGTACAGGTAGTCTTCAACTTACAACAGTTCACTTAGTGACCGTTCAAAGTTACAACAGCACTGAAAGAAGTGACTTACGGCCATTTTTCACACTTAGAACTGTTGCAGCATCCCCACGATCATGTGATTTAAATTCAGATGCTTGACAACTGCTTCACATTTATGACGGTTGCAGTGTGCCGGAGTCATGTGATCCCTTTTGCAACCTTCTGACAAGCAAAGTCAACGGGAAAACCAGATTCACTTAACAACCGTGTTACTAATTTAACAACTGCAATGAGTCACTTAACAAATGTAGCAAGAGAAGTCGTAAAATGGGGCCGAACTCACTTAACAAATTTCTCACTTAGCAACATAAATTTGGGGCTCAATTGTGGTCATAAGTTGAGGACTTCCTGTTATATAAATGGGAGCACGAACAAATGTAGTTAAATGTTGCTATCCAAGAAAGGGTATGATTGAGGTAAAGTAGACATCAAGTGACAGTGATGACTCTAGAAACATCCCTTCAGAACTTGGTTTCTTTTTCCTGAGGAAGTGCAATCTCATGTAAAACAGTCACATCACTGGGCTATAGTATCAATTACCCAATAAGCTGCTTCTCAAATTCATTACATGACACTCAGTTGGGATGGGCAAGTTAGTCCATCACAAGTGTTATCTGGTGAAGTTTCTGCATTTATCTGAATGTATGTTCCTGGAGAAGAAAAGGTGTAAATGTATTTTCTCCAAAAATGAATGCCACAGAACAGATCGAATTCTATCAAAATTTGCAAAGTATGTGTGTCTCACTTATGCCAAGAGCTTTGCAACCCACGCCATTTGGAGGCCACACCTGGAGGTGATGAAATTAATCCAGTCAAACGTAGATGAAATATTGGCCACTAACCTCCGCGGATACAAGGCACCATGCACATTATACTAAACTACAAGAAACATTGTTAAAACTATCACTTTCACACTTTTCTGATAACCAATGACTCTGCTTGTCTTAACCTGAATCTTACAAAATGAATTAAGAGGTAGAGTGTTCTGACCCAGCTCTCCAAAGTCCAAACACAAGAAACCCTCTGTATTTAAATCAATTATTCCTTTATTAGGAGCACCAGCAGTCCCGGCAAAAATTTTCTCTCTCACTGCAGGCTAACAAGTCTGTCCAGCAGGGAAATGAATAGTTGTCTGCCACATCTATTCATCTCCACCCCCTGCCTTTTATCCCCAGAGCTAAGGTGGGACTTCATTAGCAGCAGTGGCTCTTCCGTCCCAAGGATCGGCCCATAGATTTCTACTGCTCTCCTCTCCTCTGACTTTGCGCATCCATGCTTCAGGCACTGGATCCAGCTGTTCCTCCTCTTCCTCATCAGCCACCTCCAGACCTGGGGGCTGTTGACTCTCCATCAGAGGGCTGATAGACAGCCCGGGCTCCACCTCTCTCTCTCTGACAGCTCCATTCCCTCTTCCGCTTGGAGCTCTCAGGTTGCCTTGATGCTTACCCTGACTCCCTCACCTCCTCCTCATCTGTTGGAGGGGCCTGTGGCCAACAGGCCACAACATAGAACAAGTGAAGGATCAGAACTCGTCACTGACCAGTACAGCCTCCCTTTTAAGGAGTTCCTTTTTTGGCCCACAAGAATCCATACTGGCTTTGTAGATTAAGCCAAAATTTAATGACCATTCAGTATATTGAATGCATTTGACAACAATAGGTAGTCCTCAACTTACAACAGTTCATTTATTGACCGTTCGAAGTTACAATGACACTAAAAACAGTGACTTATGACCGTTTTTCACACTTACGACCATTGCTTTATCTCCAAGGTCATGTGATCAAAATTCAGATACGTGGCAACTGACTGATATTTATGACAGTTGCAGTGTCCTGGAGTCATGTAATCTCCTTTTGCAACTTCTGACAAGCAAAGTCAATGAGGAATTCAGATTCACTTAAAACTGTGTTATTACTGTACCTTAACACCTGCAGTGATTCACTTAACAACTGTGGCAAGAAAAGTCATAAAATGGAGCAAAACTCACTTAACAAATGTCTCACATAGCAACAGAAATGTTGGGCTCAATTGTGATTATAAGTCAAGGACTATCTGTATATTATCCATCTCTATCTAGGAAGAAGCTGTACTAGGGCCTCTGTTTACAGGAGAAGCAACAAGATAAAATCTTCAACATTTTTGTTTTCCTTCAGTTTTTTAAAACTTTGTCCCTGCTTGTGTTTTTAATCCTGCTCTTTGAGTGTTTTTCTTTCCATTTTGCAAGCACAAAGAGACACCCGTGGTCATGTGCTGAATAGGCTAGCTATATAAATCAGAAAGATATATAGGAATGTCTTTCAAGCTTTTTGCTAATATAGTTCTAGAAATCCCTCAATCAGTAGAAGAACTCAATAATGCAAAAATGGTATGAGACACATATTGGGGGAGGGGAGGAATGATCCTTACTTATTTCTAGCGCATAAATACATACAGAACTAACAAACAAGAAACAGCAGACGCTTACGTAGCTCTTCAGGCAAATTGCTGGTCCTCAGTGTCCCTCTGGCTGCAGAATTAGTCAGGGGTCTTGGGATAGCCCCAGGGGTGGACATGCTGTCAGACTGAGCCATGGAATCAAAAGGAAATCTCTCTACGCCCTCATGAGCACCGTATATTTCGAACGGTGTGTTACTCTCAAGCATCTGCTTCTGAAACTGGTCACTGAGAAGAGAAAGAAAACCCACTGTGAATTCTGAAACTGTCCAAATCTCATGATTCTGAGTACACGTTCGGTGTCCTTTCTTAATAATAAAGGCATAAAGATTCTCTGTGTTTAGAAAAAGCTGGGGGAAACTGCATTTATAAGCCAGGGAAGATTAAGGACCCCACCCAAAAGCTTCTTTTGTTCTAAAATACATAAAATGAATTAAGCTTTCTCCTATTTGTTGAAACAGAATTGGGGCGGACTCAATTTAAACCAGTCTGCCACCATTTGTAATGGGGGCCTGCCAGGACTGAAGATGCTCAGTGACAGTGCAATCCTGCAAGCAGAAGTCCTCATTGCTTCAACAAGAGTTTGTTGCTCAAAAGAAGGATTGGAGGAGGAAGTCGTATCAATACATCTTGAAGTATACGTTCTGTATGCCAAGGGCATCCGAGCTCTTGAAAAGACCATCAGGATTTTAAAAGAAGTCTGCCGCTGGCATTTTTACTTTCTTTGATTAGAATTATTTCTTTTGTTCTGTTTATTATCTTAAAAATTAAAAGAAATCCTGAAGCATTTGATAGGAATCTGAGATCTCCTCTTTCTGTGGGATAAAAACAGTTCTGTGATTTCAATCAATCCCTAAATCAGGGTGACTGTAGCCGCCAATGCTTTGTGAAGAGGGAACTGCAAATCAAAGATGGGGTGTGCGTGTCAAAGCTCCATTATGGCTTGGAGCAGGAAACACATGCACTGTGTGGCCTCATTCATTTCAAATAGACTTGGCCCCTTGGAGAAGCAGTAACATACAATATATGGGCACGTAGACATACACCCTTACTATGCAAGATGAACAGTCTATGTTGAAGGATAATGTTTACAATCTAATTCCAAATTGCGTAACCTGCAGTTGTCAGTGGTCCTATGGCCTTCAGATTAGTTTCATGGGAGATTTATTTATTTATTTATTCATTCATTCATTCATTCATTCATTCATTCATTCATTCATTCATTCATTCATATTTTTATACCGCCCTTCTCCGAAGGCTCAGGGCGGTGTACAGCAAATAAAACAACAGAAATCCAAAACAAATTAAAATACTAAAACAAGTTTAAAAATCTGATTCGACCGCTGTATACTTAAAATATTAGCTAAAATTATTCGAAAGCTAAAACCCTGTTAAGAACCCGCTAAAACCCCCCATATTAAAATCAATCATGCCAGCCCCGCTTGGTGAAAAAAGAAAGTCTTGAGCTCGTGTTTAAAGGTCTGGAGATCAGGGAGGAGATGGAGTCCCACCGGCAACTCGTTCCATAGAGCCGGGGCCCCCACAGAGAACACTCTTCCCCTGGGGGCCGCCAGCCGACATTGGCTAGCCGACGGCACCCTAAGAAGGCCATCCCTGTGAGAGCGCACTGGACGTACCGGACAATGGGAGGTAACTGGCGGCAGCAGGCGGTCCCGTAAATATCCCGGTCCAATGCCATGGAGCGCTTTAAAGGTGATAACCAACACCTTGAAGCGCACGCGGAAGACCACCGGCAATCAGTGCAGCCTGTGCAGGAGAGGTGTTACATGGGAGCTATGGGAAGCTCCCTCAATCCCCCGTGCGGCCGCATTCTGTACCAGTTGGAGCCTCCGGGTGCTCCTCAAGGAGTAGAGAGCATTGCAGTAATGTAGAGAGCATTGCAGTAATCCAGATGCTATGTAGAGAGCATTGCAGTAATCCAGATGGGAAGTGATGAGGGCATGAGTGACCGTGCATAACGAGTCCCGGTCCAGGAAAGGGCGCAATTGGCGAATCAGGCGGACCTGATAAAAAGCTCCCCTGGCGACAGCCGTCAAATGGTCTTCTAAAGACAGCCGTGCGTCCAGGAGAACGCCTAAATTGCGCACCAATTCCCTGGGGGCTAACGATTCGCCCCCCACAGTCAGCAATGGGGTAAGCTTCCCTGGACCCAGCTGTTTTAGGTAATTATCGTCCAGTCTCCAACCTTCGCTTTGTGGCGAAGGTTGTAGAGAGTGTGGTGGCACGTCAATTACCCCAGTACCTGGATGAAACTGTCTATCTAGACCTGTTCCAGTCCGGCTTCCGGCCCGGATACAGCATGGAGACGGCTTTGGTCGCGTTGGTTGATGATCTCTGGAGGGCCAGGGATAGGGGTTATTCCTCTGCCTTGGTCCTATTATACCTCTCAGCGGCTTTTGATACCATCGACCATGGTATCCTGCTGCACCGGTTGGAGGGATTGGGAGTGGGAGGCACCGTTTATCGGTGGTTCTCCTCCTATCTCTCTGATCGGTCACAGACGGTGTTGACGGGAGGGCAGAGGTCGACCCCGAAGCACCTCACTTGTGGGGTGCCGCAGGGGTCAATTCTCTCGCCTCTCCTGTTCAACATCTATATGAAGCCGCTGGGTGAGATCATCAGTGGTTTCGGTGTGAGTTACCAACTATACGCTGATGATACTCAGCTGTACTTTTCCACACCGGGCCACCCCAACAAAGCTGTCGAAGTGCTGTCCCGGTGCTTGGAGGCCGTACGGGTCTGGATGGGGAGAAACAGGCTCAAGCTCAATCCCTCCAAGACAGAGTGGCTGTGGATGCCGGCACCCCGGTACAGTCAGCTGCAATTGCGGCTGACTGTTGGGGGCGAGTCATTGGCCCCAATGGAAAGGGTGCGCAACTTGGGCGTTCTCCTGGATGGACGGCTGTCCTTTGAAGATCATTTGATGGCCGTCTCCAGGAGAGCTTTTTACCAGGTTCACCTGGTTCGCCAGTTGCGCCCCTTCCTGGACCGGGATGCCCTATGCACGGTCATTCATGCTCTCGGGACATCTTGCCTGGATTACTGCAATGCATGGGGCTTCCCTTGAGGAGCACCCGGAGGCTCCAGTTAGTCCAGAATGCGGCTGCGCGGGTGATAGAGGGAGCCCCTTGTGGCTCCCATGTGACACCACTCCTGCGCAGACTGCACTGGCTGCCTGTGGCCTTCCGGGTGCGCTTCAAGGTTGTGGTAACTATCTTCAAAGCGCTCCATGGCTTAGGGCCGGGCTATTTACGGGACCGTCTGCTGCCACCGATTGCCTCCCACCGACCCGTGCGCTCTCACAGGGAGGGACTCCTTAGGGTGCCGTCAGCCAGGCAGTGCCGACTGGCGACACCCAGGGGAAGGGCCTTCTCTGTGGGGGCTCCCACTCTCTGGAATGAACTTCCCCCAGGACTCCGTCAACTTCCTGACCTTCAAACCTTCCGCCGCGAGCTTAAAACACATCTATTTATTTGTGCAGGACTGGACTAGAATTTTAATTTTAAAATTAATTTTAATGGGGTTTTATCATTTTAATCGTAATTTTAAATTTTGGCCTATTTAAATAAGTTTTTTAATTAATGTTTTAAATTGTATTATATTTGTATTTTTATCGGGCTGTAAACCGCCCTGAGTCCTTCGGGAGATAGGGCGGTATAAAAATTTGATTAAATAAATAAATAAATAAATAAATAAATAAGCTGACTGTGCCGGGACGCTGGCATCCACAGCCACTCCGTCTTGGATGGGTTGAGTCGGAGCCTGTTCATCCCCATCCAGACCCGAACGGCCTCAAGACACCGAGTCATCACATCAACGGCTTCGTTGGGGTGGTTCGGGGTGGAGATGTACAGTTGAGTATCATCAGCATACAGCTGACAGTTTACCCCGAAACCACGGATGATCTCTCCCAGCGGCTTCATATAAATGTTGAACAGGAGGGGTGAGAGAATCGACCCCTGCGGCACCCCACAAGTGAGTTGCCTAGGGGTCGATCTCTGGCCCCCTGTCAACACCGTCTGCGAGTGGTCGGAGAGATAGGAGGAGAACCACCGTAAAACGGTGCCTCCCACTCCCAAACCCCCCAACTGCTGCAGCAGGATACCATGGTCGATGGTATCGAACGCCGCTGACAGATCTAACAGGACAAGAACAGAGGAACAACCTCTGTCCCGTGCCCTCCAGAGATCATCAACCAACGCGACCAAAGCCGTCTCTGTGCTGTACCCAGGCCTGAAGCCGGACTGGCACAGTTCTAAATGACAAGATGGTAAGTGTAATCCTACATTACTACAAACTCCACCCACTTTTAATTCCAAATCCTCCCACACTGTGGTGGTTATGACTGGTTGACTTATGCCATAATTTAGTGAGCCTTCATAATTTAGTTACTAGATAGAGGCTAGCTCTGGGTGAATAATCCAAAGAGGCAGGAGAAGAGAAAGAACTACATCTAGAAAACCTGGAAGCTAACAAGGAGAAAGACATGAAATTACTGAACCTGGAACAGAAATGAAGTACATAAGAATTATTTTGTTTCCCTGCCAGAAATCAGAGGCCTGTGAGAAGCAGCAGAGATTCATATCAGCAAGGCAATTCAGCCTGGGAAGACCACTCAATTTGTCTCAGTGAAATTACTAGGGAGGCTTTAAATTACTTTATATACATTTTGTAGATGAGCTCACCCCAATAAATTACTCTTAAGGCGAGAAGTTTAGAGAAAGAGGAAAAAAGGTTTGCAGTTTCACT
This sequence comes from Ahaetulla prasina, assembly GCF_028640845.1. Lineage (NCBI taxonomy): Eukaryota > Metazoa > Chordata > Lepidosauria > Squamata > Colubridae > Ahaetulla > Ahaetulla prasina. Next base: position 116,951,987 of record NC_080539.1, on the reverse strand, counting down.
CTTAACTTTTAGATCATGGGTGTCAAACTCCATCCACCGGGTATTGTGACTTTTTCGCCTTTGCTGAGCTGGGGTGGGCGTGGCCTGCACTTGATGCATCTGGTCCGTTTGACAATAATACACTAATACACAAATTTCTCCACTATTGACCTACTGTGTCTTCAAGAATCATCCAATCAAAAGTTTTGTCAAACTAACAGCAATGACAGTCTTTATATCTGATCAATCGTGGCCAAATGATGCTGTAAGTCACTAGCAATGAAATGGCCAAATCCACTTTACTTAATTATTGTCAACGAATTTGTAATTTTGTCCCTTTCTAGTGTTCTCCTTTACTCTAAGTCAGTGGCTTGGTAAATTTAAGCTGATCTGAATCTGAAGCAGCCATTCTTCATTAAATTTGGAATAAATAATGACTAAGTTAGGCAGTAGTTTTAAATTCTGGTTCACAGTAACTAGAAATGGAACCTATTTGTATATACTTAGCCTCGGGTGAGCCATCAGCCTTGCTTATAGGAAAGATTATAGAGCAAATGAGATGGCAGGTGAAATGGCAATATATGTGTTGATATTATCCAGGCAAAGGTTAGTATACTGTTCATATTCACAGGATGCTAAAATAATCATCATTAGCTTTGCATGCGAAAAATGAAATAAGCTCCAAGGTTGGAAAATACTTACTGAAATCTCTGGAGTCCTTCGGAAGAGCTTTCCCCCTGAGGCAGCCTTTCTTCATTACACTTGGGTCCATGTGGCCTAGAATAATGAGGGATTATTTGCTGAGCAGGGCGGGTGACTCTTACACAAGGGCCAGGAACAGGAAGCTGCACTTGAGGTGAATGTGGAAAATGTTGGTAGGGGGTTTGCCCATCTAAACATAACAGAAAATAAAAATTCAGGCCATTGTTTAAGTGAGACTCCTTCCCACAACAGGTAAATAGATAGTACAAACTATTGATTATCAACAGTTCATTTATTGACCGTTTGAAGTTACAATAGTGACTGAAAAAAATGACTTATGATCATTTCTCATACACATGATTGCTGCAGCATTCCTATGATTATGTGATAAAAATTCAGGCGCTTGGCAACTGATTCATATTTATGATGGTTACAGTCAAGTGAACATCTTTTGCAACCTTCTGACAAGCAAAATCAATGGGAAAGCCAGCTTCACTTAGCAACCATGTTACTAACTTAATAACTGCAGTAATTCACTTAACAAATGTGGTAAGAAAGATTGTAAAAAGGGGCAAAAGCAACAAGAAAGTTGGGCTTATTTGTGGTTGTAAGTCAAAAACCATGATCAAACTGGATGCATTCCTTACACCAAGACATGGTTTTATTTATTCACATTTTATTGAATAAACCCCACATGCAACTTACTAAGGCTGCACATGGTTCAAAATTTGGAAGAAGTGTTTGGGATTCCTGCAAGCACAGCACCCCTTTGCTATTCATTAAATTATGCATGGCATTAAATATAGTAATGTCACACATTAAGTTTGTTTTCTTAATTGTAGCTTATTGAATAATTGGTGTTGGCTGGAATCACTTGATTAAGGCTGCAGTAATGAATTCATACCACATATGAAACCAAACCCCAATAAACTACAATATTAGTTTAGTATGACACAAACCCAGTCAACAGGACAACCATTTTACAAAAATTACAGCAAATGCATGTATAGCAGGGGAAACACTATTTATGACTAATGAGCTTACATGGATTCTGGTAGTACATATTCTGATTGTAGTATCTTGGACGCCACTGAGCTTGTGGTGAAATATAAAGATGAGGCATCTGTGGAAATAAAGGGTATGACTGAGAGTCCATCAGTGAATATGCTCTGGACATCAGAGGCTTTGGAAGATCTTGTAGGTTCAAAACAGAAGTAAAGGACAAGGGAAGCTCAGGTTGTCCAATGCCCAGAGGATCCTGAGGCTGAGAATCATATCCTGCATCTTCTGTCCTTAGGTCTACTGGCACCCTATTATCGTGGTGCCAATTTGGCTTTATGTTTTCCTGATTTTCACCAAATGAATGCTGTGATATTTCTGATGAACTTCTTTGCAAATTACTAGAATTGTGCCCGATGTCAAGAGAATCAGCTGATGGTTGAGACCTCAAGAGCTGGTTTGTTTTGTGTTGAGGCAAATAATTACATTCTGAACAGTCTGTTGAGTTGCTGGATTGGCCAGGAAATTGTCGTCTTCTAGAATCATAGGTGTCTTGTGGAAGACTGTGGCCATACGTTTCTAGTATGCCATTATTAGAATTGATGTGATCAAGGTGCTTATAGAATCCTAGTTGCCCATTCATTGGATGAGATGTTTGAGTGGGATAAGTTCCCATAGGTATTGAGTTGTTTATAACTTCTACAGAAGGGTTTGAAGCCTCTTTCAATGAATGTTCTGGAAAGGGAGACCAGTCAATAGTTTCATCCACTTCAACTGGCATACTTCGACCCATTGTAGCGCCTAAAGTGGGGAGGGGGGAAATATATAGCATAAAAAAGTTTTATTATTTGGTCTGCATAAAAGTGCATTCGTTTCTAATTCAGATGTGCTCCCAGCAATAAAATGGGAAATCTGAGAAATGGAAGCAACACATCTGGAAGGGAAGATAAAGTTGGGATTGGCTGAATTGTATTACATAATTGGGCATCTTATGGAAATACTCTAAAGAGATGACTGCCTTAGCCAACACCTGCCTAGATTCCTGAAAGAAATTAGACTGTCATAGTTAGAGCTTTGATTGCTCCCTTCATCATAATTCTTTTTGCTTTCCACCCAATCCTTAGGACCTAGTCGATCAGTGGGGGGAACTGAGCTGGCAAAACCTTCCCCAAAGGTTTTTGAGAGGCTGAAATTTTTTAACACATTTGACATAATTCATCCGATTCAAGATTAGATAATCATGATCTGTTTTATCAGCAGTGGTTCAGTCTGAATAAAAGGCTTTGCAAAATGGCAAAACAAAACACTAACCTTGTAAGGATGTCATTTCAATATTCTGTAGGAAATCTATGGAAATAAGTACCAAGTGCAAATGGTAGCTAATGGGGGGGAAAGGAGAAAATACAAATCATAACAGAAATACACAATTATGATCATCATTCACAGAGTAGATAAGAAAAAGATGTATATCCATAATAATATGCTCATTTCCAATTTCCACTCACTGAAATGGCTGAAAGAGGAGATATGGGATCCCATTTAAGCAATGCTTGTTTCATACCTTATTGCTTTTGATTAATTCTATCATGCTCTGAGATCTACCGAAATAGCTTGTTTGATTATTCAAATAAACAAGAAATCAACAAATTTCAAAACACCTTTCTTCACCTTAGAGTTCTTCAGATGTTCAGGTACCACAGCAGGAAGAGGAAGGAATATGGGATATGTTTGCTGCCTTAAGTTACCTATAAAGTAATAAGGACAGGATAGGAATACAATAAAGAAGTAAGTTTAAGTCAACTCATTTTCAATCAACAGAATGCTTTTGTATTTACATCATGGAGACATTAAAATATATATATACTGTATTTTTCGGACTATAAGATGCACTTTTTTGTCTCACAAAAGGGGGCGAAAATGTCTGTGTGTCTTATAGACCGAATATTGCTGAAACCCCGCCCACCCACCAGCCATTTTTTGGTCTCTGCACACCCTGTTTTCGGGCCTTTTTTTCAGCCTTTTTCAGGCCCTTTTTGGCCCATTTTGGGGTTTTTTTCTGGCCTGTTTTCAAGGTATTTTGGCCTGATTTGGGGGCATTTTTGGCCCATTTTCAGGGCTTTTTTGGCCTATTTTTGAGGCTTTTTGGACCTGTTTTTGAGGCTTTTTTTTGGTCCATTTTTGGGGGTTTTTTTGGCCCGTTTTGAAAAAAGCCTCAAAATGGGGCAAAAAAAGTCTCAAAAACAGCCCCCCCCACCAAGCCTCAAAAACGGGCCAAAAACAAGCCCCGGAACAGGCCATAAAAAGACTGGAAACGGGCCAAAAAAGCGCAGAAAAAAGGGAGGCCAAAAACATTTTTTTGTTGTTTTCCTCTTCTAAATTTAGGTGCGTCTTACAGTCAGGTGCATCTTATAGTCTGAAAAGTACGGTATATTATTTGAATTGTTTTTTCAGTGGCCTGAACCGAAAGCAACTAGACACAGAAACAGTTTTTTCCTTCGTACCATCACTCTGAGAACACCTAATTCCCACAGTGCTGTCTAATATCTCAGCGTATTTACTATAGTATGGCTGTATTATTTATTCTTATTGTCTTCTTTACTCCCCCTTCTTATTGGTATTATTATTATGATTATCATTATTCTGTTACTATCATGCACATTGAGAGCTTCTGCACCGGAGACAGATTTCTTGTGTGTCTAATCATACTTTGTCAAATACAGTATTCAATTCAATTGTATCTACGTTTGTTGTGATGTATGGCTAAAATATTCATCACCAAGTTCCCAACTTCAAAATTGCACATGCATTTTTTTTTTATCAGAATCAGTAAACCTCTATAGCAGGGGTGTCAAACTCAAGGCCCGCAGGTCAGATCTGACCCGTGGTATGCTTAGATCTTGCCCGCAGGGCTACCCCGGAATCATTGAAGGACTGGCCCATGGGGCCTCTGCCAAAAAAAGCAGAAAAAGGAGGCCAAAACATTTTTGTTGTTTTCCTCTTCTAAATTTAGGTCGTCTTACAGTCAGGTGCATCTTATAGTCTGAAAAGTACGGTATATTATTTGAATTGTTTTTCAGTGGCCTGAACCGAAAGCAACTAGACACAGAAACAGTTTTTTCCTTCGTACCATCACTCTGAGAACACCTAATTCCCACAGTGCTGTCTAATATCTCAGCGTATTTACTATAGTATGGCTGTATTATTTATTCTTATTGTCTTCTTTACTCCCCCTTCTTATTGGTATTATTATTATGATTATCATTATTCTGTTACTATCATGCACATTGAGAGCTTCTGCACCGGAGACAGATTTCTTGTGTGTCTAATCATACTTTGTCAAATACAGTATTCAATTCAATTGTATCTACGTTTGTTGTGATGTATGGCTAAAATATTCATCACCAAGTTCCCAACTTCAAAATTGCACATGCATTTTTTTTTTATCAGAATCAGTAAACCTCTATAGCAGGGGTGTCAAACTCAAGGCCCGCAGGTCAGATCTGACCCGTGGTATGCTTAGATCTTGCCCGCAGGGCTACCCCGGAATCATTGAAGGACTGGCCCATGGGGCCTCTGCCATTAAAAAGGAGCTTGGGAGAATCGCACACAGCCCTCCTGAGCTCTGTTTTCGCTGCAGAGCACTCAGGCCACCACAAGTGCCCCCGACCCGAGTGACATTGAGCTGGTCACATCCACCCTACCCATGCCCCCCACGCGCCCCCCCAAGATCAGATACAACCCTGATGCAGCCTTCAATTAAATCAAGTTTGACACCCCTGCTCTATAGTATCATAAAAATCAATGAGGTATACAGTTTGAAATGCAATGGAAGCTCCTACTTTCAGTCTTCTAAATATGAAAAAAAACAAAACAACTGTATGATCTCTGATTTACACAGGACTCTATCCTGGCTGGAGAATTCTGGGAATTGAAGTCCACACATCTAAAGTTGCCAAGGTTGAGAAAGACTATACTAGACCAACTAGTTCATTTTCCTCATTCACTTCTACCACACAGAAGCTGCCATTAGTGAGGGAAGGGAAATCTTCAGGCTTAGGATCCTAATAAATGGATTGTTAGTTTCTCCATTCTGACCTGTGCAGCTCTCTGGTCCAAAAATCAATGCATTTCATTTGAGGAAGCACATGTTCTTCATAGTTAATTTTCTTGCCAAGTTTGGAAGAATAACAGTGAGTTCCAGTAGAGCCGACTTCAAGTATTTCTTCAAACCTTGCTTCAGTTGCATAAAGGGAAAAATTCAATAATGAACTGAAACAAATCCAAATTATTATTTTTTTCTTTTTGCAGAAGAAAAACAGCTGAGAATGATTTTAAGACAGCAAGAGTTCTATACATTTTAATATCAGTCACTTCCACAATTCCAGAAAAGACTTAAGATGTATTTATTTCTACAGGATAAGGGGTCACCCCTCAATAAAACTTCAGAAGAAATAAGATGAATCAGAAAACTATTATCTGAGGTATCAGGTTAAATCTCACCCTGACTCAAACAGCTGCAACATTTTAAAAATATAAAGGAAAAAAATGCAATTTTCTCTGTACTGTACCTCTACTTTCTCATTTCTACTCCTTCAGTCATCTTATAATTCAACTCCTACAAAATTAAACAGAAATGAAGAATACAATAGACATACATCTATCAAGTCCACAAATATCTAAGTGTTGAAATATAATCCAAAAAGTTGGGCTTACATCTACACGGACCGTAAAACTGCCACATCTGAGCAAGGAAGCAATGTTATTCTGTAGTATTTAAGAATGCTTTTAATTTCATTTTTCCTCTCCTTGTCTAGAATTACCCAACTCAAGAATATTTTGGTAGACAATCCTGAAGGCCTTCCACAAGCCGAGAGGCAGAAATCTCGCCTCCTGACAAGCAAAAAGACCCAGCTGTGGAATCTGTCCACCCTGCATCTGCCCTGTCAGTGTGGCTGAAGGCAGATGAAACTCCAGGGATGAGGGGGGGCGGGAAGTGTTTCCGTTTGGCTCAGATACCAGCACACAGCAGCAGTGTACACATTTAAATGATTGCTGGATAATGAATCCAATCAGGCTCTCAAGTGGGAAAGGGGAGAGGAGTCAAATAAGATAATTTGTTTGGGTAATTTGCCCTGAACGAGTCCATATTAAATTTTAATTCATATCCAATCATGACCAGCATTTTGGAAGGAAGAAGAAGAAGAAGAAGGGGGGGGAACCCAGAATCCTTTTTGTTCCAACTATTTGTGCATTTCTTAAGACAATTTGAACCTCATTGAAATCTCTGTACTTTCCCTTTTAAAGGCATGCGTCAGCCTATGAAATCTCCAAAGGACAAGGCTGACTAAACTCCCTCTGTTTTTGATTAAATCTTTTCTGACAGTAGAGAAGAAAAATGTGGAGTAACACATGGCAAGCTAGGTAGATTCCAGCTTCAAAGGCCATGCCGTTAGCCGAAAGAAAACAGCTAGGAAATAGGAAGGGGAGGGAGGGATAGACCAGCCTGAGCATGTAACAGCATACTCGTTGAGAGAGAAATGCAATTTGGTTCACTTTTTTTCAGCCTTTTCAGGCCCTTTTGGCCCATTTTGGGGTTTTCTGGCCTGTTTTCAAGGTATTTTGGCCTGATTTGGGGCATTTTGGCCCATTTTCAGGGCTTTTGGCCTATTTTTGAGGCTTTTTGGACCTGTTTTGAGGCTTTTTGGTCCATTTTGGGGTTTTGGCCCGTTTGAAAAAGCCTCAAAATGGGGCAAAAAAAGTCTCAAAAACAGCCCCCCCCACCAAGCCTCAAAAACGGGCCAAAAACAAGCCCCGGAACAGGCCATAAAAAGACTGGAAACGGGCCAAAAAAGCGCAGAAAAAAGGGAGGCCAAAAACATTTTTTTGTTGTTTTCCTCTTCTAAATTTAGGTGCGTCTTACAGTCAGGTGCATCTTATAGTCTGAAAAGTACGGTATATTATTTGAATTGTTTTTTCAGTGGCCTGAACCGAAAGCAACTAGACACAGAAACAGTTTTTTCCTTCGTACCATCACTCTGAGAACACCTAATTCCCACAGTGCTGTCTAATATCTCAGCGTATTTACTATAGTATGGCTGTATTATTTATTCTTATTGTCTTCTTTACTCCCCCTTCTTATTGGTATTATTATTATGATTATCATTATTCTGTTACTATCATGCACATTGAGAGCTTCTGCACCGGAGACAGATTTCTTGTGTGTCTAATCATACTTTGTCAAATACAGTATTCAATTCAATTGTATCTACGTTTGTTGTGATGTATGGCTAAAATATTCATCACCAAGTTCCCAACTTCAAAATTGCACATGCATTTTTTTTTTATCAGAATCAGTAAACCTCTATAGCAGGGGTGTCAAACTCAAGGCCCGCAGGTCAGATCTGACCCGTGGTATGCTTAGATCTTGCCCGCAGGGCTACCCCGGAATCATTGAAGGACTGGCCCATGGGGCCTCTGCCATTAAAAAGGAGCTTGGGAGAATCGCACACAGCCCTCCTGAGCTCTGTTTTCGCTGCAGAGCACTCAGGCCACCACAAGTGCCCCCGACCCGAGTGACATTGAGCTGGTCACATCCACCCTACCCATGCCCCCCACGCGCCCCCCCAAGATCAGATACAACCCTGATGCAGCCTTCAATTAAATCAAGTTTGACACCCCTGCTCTATAGTATCATAAAAATCAATGAGGTATACAGTTTGAAATGCAATGGAAGCTCCTACTTTCAGTCTTCTAAATATGAAAAAAAACAAAACAACTGTATGATCTCTGATTTACACAGGACTCTATCCTGGCTGGAGAATTCTGGGAATTGAAGTCCACACATCTAAAGTTGCCAAGGTTGAGAAAGACTATACTAGACCAACTAGTTCATTTTCCTCATTCACTTCTACCACACAGAAGCTGCCATTAGTGAGGGAAGGGAAATCTTCAGGCTTAGGATCCTAATAAATGGATTGTTAGTTTCTCCATTCTGACCTGTGCAGCTCTCTGGTCCAAAAATCAATGCATTTCATTTGAGGAAGCACATGTTCTTCATAGTTAATTTTCTTGCCAAGTTTGGAAGAATAACAGTGAGTTCCAGTAGAGCCGACTTCAAGTATTTCTTCAAACCTTGCTTCAGTTGCATAAAGGGAAAAATTCAATAATGAACTGAAACAAATCCAAATTATTATTTTTTTCTTTTTGCAGAAGAAAAACAGCTGAGAATGATTTTAAGACAGCAAGAGTTCTATACATTTTAATATCAGTCACTTCCACAATTCCAGAAAAAGACTTAAGATGTATTTATTTCTACAGGATAAGGGGTCACCCCTCAATAAAACTTCAGAAGAAATAAGATGAATCAGAAAACTATTATCTGAGGTATCAGGTTAAATCTCACCCTGACTCAAACAGCTGCAACATTTTAAAAATATAAAGGAAAAAAATGCAATTTTCTCTGTACTGTACCTCTACTTTCTCATTTCTACTCCTTCAGTCATCTTATAATTCAACTCCTACAAAATTAAACAGAAATGAAGAATACAATAGACATACATCTATCAAGTCCACAAATATCTAAGTGTTGAAATATAATCCAAAAAGTTGGGCTTACATCTACACGGACCGTAAAACTGCCACATCTGAGCAAGGAAGCAATGTTATTCTGTAGTATTTAAGAATGCTTTTAATTTCATTTTTCCTCTCCTTGTCTAGAATTACCCAACTCAAGAATATTTTGGTAGACAATCCTGAAGGCCTTCCACAAGCCGAGAGGCAGAAATCTCGCCTCCTGACAAGCAAAAAGACCCAGCTGTGGAATCTGTCCACCCTGCATCTGCCCTGTCAGTGTGGCTGAAGGCAGATGAAACTCCAGGGATGAGGGGGGGCGGGAAGTGTTTCCGTTTGGCTCAGATACCAGCACACAGCAGCAGTGTACACATTTAAATGATTGCTGGATAATGAATCCAATCAGGCTCTCAAGTGGGAAAGGGGAGAGGAGTCAAATAAGATAATTTGTTTGGGTAATTTGCCCTGAACGAGTCCATATTAAATTTTAATTCATATCCAATCATGACCAGCATTTTGGAAGGAAGAAGAAGAAGAAGAAGGGGGGGGAACCCAGAATCCTTTTTGTTCCAACTATTTGTGCATTTCTTAAGACAATTTGAACCTCATTGAAATCTCTGTACTTTCCCTTTTAAAGGCATGCGTCAGCCTATGAAATCTCCAAAGGACAAGGCTGACTAAACTCCCTCTGTTTTTGATTAAATCTTTTCTGACAGTAGAGAAGAAAAATGTGGAGTAACACATGGCAAGCTAGGTAGATTCCAGCTTCAAAGGCCATGCCGTTAGCCGAAAGAAACAGCTAGGAAATAGGAAGGGGGGAGGGGAGGGATAGACCAGCCTGAGCATGTAACAGCATACTCGTTGAGAGAGAAATGCAATTTGGTTCACTTTTTTTTCAGCAAAAGCATTCTTCCTAAATTAGGAAATGAAGAAAGACCCACAGCTTAACTGACACTCCCTTTTCCCTAATTCCAATTTCAACTATCGTGCCATCAATTTGGGATTTTTCACATAAGTAGATGAAAAGGTAGTTAAGAGAGAAAGAGTGGGATACAGAACTGCCTTAAAGTGGTGCCAATCACAGCATGGCTACTGAGAAACAGTGCTGGAAAATCCATACTGAGGTACCACCACCAAGAAGCTCCTGATACCCATCAATATAGGGACCCATCTAATAGGGAGAGACCACTGGGGACTTACTTCCTAGCTAACACACCGAGGCTTAACTTCCTTTTCCATTTTAAGTGGTATAAGAACTTGCGAATACAAAACCTTGCACACCTCACTAAAACAGGCAGTTCATTGTTTTCTGTTCAGGTGGTATGTGTAGGCATCCAGAATTTTCTTGGAGTTGGGTGATCTTAATAAATCCAACAAATAAATAAATCCCAACCATGATATATTTACATTGTCGAAATGTCACCAACCTCTCAAGGAGATGTGTTGAGTAACATTTTGGCAGCAAATCAGAGAAGTAAACCTAATCTACTCTACGCCTATCCTTAGGAGGGTTCTTACTTCGTACAGCTTTACACAGCTTTACACAGAATACAAGAGGAGGAGGTTGGGGACAAAGCCTCCTAGAGAAAATCTATTCAGGGGCCACTAAGAGTTTGACCCCGGCTTAATGGCACATAATCAATCAAGCTTATACAACTCTCAGCCAAGTCCAGGGAATCTACAAGAAGCAAAACCCGTGGTAGTTGGGCCTCCCAGCCATTTTTCCGGTTGACAACACAGATTTATTGGCAACAGAATCACGCTGTCTGCGTTTTCAAAGTGCTCGTATGGCCTGAAGATCATTCATGGCGGAGGGAGCCCAAGATCTCTCTCACTCCCAACAAGCCTGCTTGCGGCAGGAAATCAGGAGTCAGGAAGGGAAACGGGACCCAGCCGAGATAAAACCAGAGCAGCAAGGGAAAAAGTGGGCCAACAACAGCGACAGCCAAATAGGTGAAAGGAGGGGAGCTGTTAACAAACTCACCTTACACCCCTTAGAAAGGGGATCAGCAGGGCAGGGCAGACCACTTGGCCCCCTCCGTCCTCCTCTTCTCCCCACCCCGATCGTCCTTCCCTGAGCTTTTCCTGGCTTCTTTCCTCCGCCTTTGCTCTGCCAGGTAAGTTGCCAAACAGGCTCCGCACCAGGAAGTCGATGCGTGTATGCAAATCGCGGAAAAAAAGCAGAGTCGGACGCCTCGTTTTGAAAAAGTCAAGAGGGCTGTCAGGGGAAAGGAAATGCGAACTGATAACACCAGAGGAGGAAGCGTTTTGACTAGAGAGGGTGGCTCAGGCTCCGAGGTCGGGTCCCTTGGCTTTCAAGCGGGAAAGTGGGGACGAGATCCGGGCGATCCGATTTCTTTAGAAACAAGAGCAGGAAACAAGTTAACCGGGATGCCCCGTTTAATCTCTCTGTACTTGTGCAACTTTAACAACCGACGCGAGGCTTTTCTATCGGGGATCTGACCGAGGTTAAAATTGGTACTTAGGCACGGATGGGCATTTTTGGCAACGTTGCAGTCTGTCGTCCTGGGGGGGAAAATGACATCGAAAATAGAGTTGAATAGAATAGAATAGAATAGAATAGAATAGAATAGAATAGAATAGAATAGAATAGAATAGAATTTTTATTGGCCAAGTGTGATTGGACACACAAGGAATTTGTCTTGGTGCAGATGCTCTCAGTGTACATAAAAGAAAAGATACCTTCATCAAGGTACAACACTTAATGTAGTCATAGGCTACAATAAGCAATTAGGAAACAATACAATAAGCTCTGCGCAGGAAGACGTTGCCAGCGACCGGAGTGCCATCTCCCCTCACCCCCTGTTCCAGGATGTTTGGACTATGCACTGGACAGATTACCATCTAGACTGTCATTCGGTGTCAATTGGTGTTTCTATTCTTTGTCCGTCCTCATTCTGGACTAGTACCATCTGTTATCATCTTGCCATTCAGAGATGGAGCCTCTATATTGCCGATTTCTATCCTCAGCTGCTACGCATTATACTTCTTGTGAACTCTTGTACCTGCGAGGTGCCCCCGCCTCGCAGGAATGGCCCTCCTCACTATCGAGGGCCGGCCTCCATGACGGGTCTTGGGACCCACAGAGGTGGCATGCGAAAAAGAAGAGCTTGTGGGGTTTTTTAGAGAGGGAATTTTTAAGGGATGGGAGGGTAAGGGCGGGTAATGGGGGTAACCCGTCGGGTGGGGGGCCACTTCCTACACATGCTCGCGGCGGTTCTTCTTTATTAGGTTCGGAGGTTATGGGGGAGGAGTATGTTCCTATTCGTGAGGGTGGCTCTATTGATACGGTAAGTGGGAGAGGCAGGTATGGCGGAAGCGAGGGGTCATATCGATTTCCGGGAGCGCGTGCTCGATGTTTGAAAGCGATCACGCGCTCCGACCCCTTGGACTTCTCCCGTTCCCCGGATGGTCAGGATCCTCAGAGCTTGGGCCTTCGGTTGATGTTGTGCAATGCTCGGTCCGTGGTGAACAAAGCCCCCCTCATCTGTGATCTTATACAGGGGGGCTCCGCGGACCTTATGGGCATCACGGAGACCTGGTTGGGCACAGAAGGGGGGGTGCCCCTTGGGGAAATGTGCCCACCAGGTTTCCGAGCATTCCATCAACCGAGGGATCAAGGTAGGGGTGGAGGGGTGGCGGTTGTTATAAAAGAAAGTCTGGAGCCGAGGGAGACCACTGTTCCTCAGATTGCCGGTTGTGAATCCCTCCTTGTGAAGTGGGGCCATAGGGGTCAGTTGGGCTTGTTAGTCAGGTACCTGGCTCCTTGCTGCGTGACGACAGCCCTGCCCAAGTTGTTGGAGGTGGTTGACGAGGTGGCGGTTGAGACCCCTAGACTTATGGTCATGGGGGACTTTAACCTGCCTTCTTCTGGCACATCATCAGCTTCGGTTCGGGAGTTCATGGCCTCCATGACGGCCATGGACCTGACTCAAGTAGTGGATGGCCCCACCCACATCGGGGGAGGCACACTGGATTTGATTTTTATCTCTGGTCAGTGGATGAGTGATCTGGTTTTAGGAGATGTAGTCAATGAGCCGTTGTCATGGTCAGATCACTCTCTCCTTCGTCTAGATTTTCAGACCGCCATCCAACACCGCAGGGAGACGGGACCAATACGGTGGTTCCGTCCCAGGCGCCTGATGGACCCGGAGAGGTTCCTGACGGAGCTTGGGCCATTCCCTGAGGATCTTGCCCATGGCACGGCTGAAGAACTAGTCACGGCTTGGGAATGAGCCGCGGCCGGGGCTTTAGACCGTGTCGTGCCTTTGCGGCCTCTGACCCGGGTTAGGTCTCAACCAGCTCCTTGGTTCTCTGAGGAGCTGAGGGAGATGAAACGCCGGAGAAGACGCCTAGAGAGTGTTTGGAGAGCCAGCCGTTCGGAGGCTGATCGGACACTAGTTAGGTCTTTTAGTAGGACCTACCTGGTGGCACTGAGGGAAGCGAGACGTTCCTTCGTCTCCTCCCTCATTGCGTCGGCAGATAACCGCCCGGCCGCCCTGTTTCGGGTGACCTGTTCCCTCCTTCAACAGGGGGTGCGGGATGACCCGTTACAAGGGCGAGCCGAGGAGTTTAACGGTTATCTATATGATAAAATCGCTCAGCTTCGGGATGGTCTGGATCAAAATTGCGTGGATCCAGGTGAGATGTTAGAGACCCGTCTTGTCGAGACTGTTTGGGATGGATTTGATCCTGTGGCTCCCGAGGACATGGACAGGTTGCTGGGGAGGTTGAACGCCACCACATGTTTACTGGACCCGTGCCCTCCTGGTTGGTGCTGGCCACACAGGAGGTGACACGAGGCTGGCTCCGGGAGATTATAAATGCTTCTTTGTTGGAGGGGGTCGTCCCTGCCGCCTTGAAAGAGGCGGTGGTGAGACCCCTCCTCAAGAAGCCCTCCCTGGATCCGGCTGTTTTAGGTAATTATCGTCCAGTCTCCAACCTTCGCTTTACGGCGAAGGTTGTAGAGAGTGTGGTGGCATGTCAATTACCCCAGTACCTGGATGAATCTGTCTATCTAGACCCGTTCCAGTCCGGCTTCCGGCCCGGTTATAGCACGGAGACGGCTTTGGTCGTGTTGGTTGATGATCTCTGGAGGGCCAGGGATAGGGGTTTTTCCTCTGCCCTGGTCCTATTACACCTCTCAGCGGCTTTTGATACCATCGACCATGGTATCCTGCTGCGCCGATTGGAGGGGTTGGGAGTGGGAGGCACCGTTTATCAGTGGTTCTCCTCCTATCTCTCCGACCAGTCGCAGACGGTGTTAACAGGGGGGCAGAGGTCGTCCCCGAGGTACCTCACTTGTGGGGTGCCGCAGGGGTCGATTCTCTCGCCCCTTCTGTTCAACATCTATATGAAGCCGCTGGGTGAGATCATCAGTGGCTTCGGGGTGAGATATCATCTGTACGCTGATGATACTCAGTTGTACTTCTCCACCCCAGGCCACCCCAATGAAGCTATCGACGTGCTGTCCCGGTGCCTGGAAGCCGTACGGGTCTGGATGGGGAGAAACAGGCTCAAACTCAATCCCTCCAAGACGGAGTGGCTGTGGATGCCGGCACCTCGGTACAGTCAGCTGCAGCCGCAGCTGACTGTTGGGGGCGAGTTATTGGCCCCGATGGAAAGGGTCCGCAACTTGGGCGTCCTCCTGGATGGACGGCTGTCTTTCGAAGATCATTTGACGGCCGTCTCCAGGAGAGCTTTTTACCAGGTTTGCCTGGTTCGCCAGTTGCGCCCCTTTCTAGACCGGGGTGCCCTATGCACGGTCACTCACGCGCTCGTTACATCTCGCTTGGATTATTGCAATGCTCTCTACATGGGGCTCCCCTTGAAGAGCATCCGGAGGCTTCAGTTGGTTCAGAACGCAGCTGCGCGGGTAATAGAGGGAGCCCCTCGTGGCTCCCACGTGACACCTCTCCTGTGCAGACTGCACTGGCTACCTGTGGCCTCTCAGGTGCGCTTCAAGGTTTTGGTGACCATCTTCAAAGCGCTCCATGGCATAGGGCCGGGTTACTTACGGGACCGCCTGCTGCCACCGACTACCTCCCACCGACCCGTACGCTCTCACAGGGAGGGACTCCTCAGGGTGCCGTTCGCCAGGCAGTGCCGACTGGCGACACCCAGGGGAAGGGCCTTCTCTGTGGGGGCTCCCACCCTCTGGAACGAGCTTCCCCCAGGATTACGTCAACTTCCCGACCTCCGAACCTTCCGCCGCGAGCTTAAGACACATCTATTTATCCGTGCAGGGCTGGCCTAGGGTTTGATTTTTTATAAATTTAATTTTAATGGGGTTTTGTATTTTAACTATAGTTTTAAATTTGGCCTAATGGAATAAGTTTTTTAAATGTTGTTTTAACATGTATTTATATTATATTTTATGTTTTATAAGGCTGTAAACCGCCCTGAGTCCTTTGGGAGATAGGGCGGTATAAAAGTTTGAATAATAATAATAATAATAATAATAATAATAATAATAATAATAATAATAATAATAATAATAATAATAATATCAGAAAATGGTAAGGATACAAGCAACAAAGTTACAGTCATAAGTGGAAGGAGATGAGTGATGGGAACGATGAGAAGATTAATAGTAGTGCAGATTTAGTAAATAGTTTGGCAGTGTTGAGGGAATTATTTGTTTAGCAGAGTGATGGCTTTCGGGGAAAAAACTGTTCTTGTGTCTAGTTCTGGTGTGCAGTGCTCTATAGCGTCGTTTTGAGGGTAGGAATTGAAACAGTTTATGTCCAGTTTAAATCAGAGGTCGGAAGGATTTGTTGCAGTATATACGACCTCGTAACTGCATAAGTTAACAAGAATCTGCAGCGCTTGGGCATATATTTATTTATTTATTTATTTATTTATTTATTTATTTATTTATTTTATTTAATTTAATTTTTATATATATATAAATATATATATTATATATATTTTTATATATTATTTATATAATATATTTTATATATTATATTATATATATATATAATAAATATATATATTATATATATTTTTAATAATTTAATTTTATATAAATTACCAGACCCGGGTTGCAGGCAGCACAGAGATTCAGAAAATGACGCTGCCACCTAGTAGTCATCTGGATGTTTGCAGCCTGGATCTAATAGCCTTATTACTGAAGCTAATCTTTAAAATGTCTAAACAAATAAAATAACATTATCTTACCCCCCACCCTCCACAAAAATAATTTGCCTTGTTTAAAACCTTTTTTTTCAAACTTTTCAACTCTTAAGATGTGTGGAATTCTGGGAATTGTTCTACACTGCTTTAAAGGAAGAAGTGTCAATCTTTTAGCACCCAGGATGGAAAGACTGTGATGTGGTTAAGGTGTAGAAATGGGCCCCCGAAGTTCTGGTTCACCCGCAGAAGTGGGTCTCCATCTCTCTCTCTCTCTCATTCCCTCTCTCACTCTCTCTCTCTCTCTCCCTATATATAAACCCGAACAACCAAAGACCTATATATATATATATATATATATATATATATATATATATATATATATATATATATATATATATATATATATATATATATATATATATATATATATATATATATATATATATATATATATATATATATATATATATATATATATATATTATATATATATATATATATATTTGTTTTCTGAGGTTTTCATGGGTGTTTGTATGTAGGTCTTTGGTTGTTCGGGTTTTCTCCCGTGTAAAATTGGAAATGTCTTGGCAACGTTTCGACGAAGTCTCATTCGTCATCTTCAGCCTTCAGCTTCGTGCTTCTGGGAGCAATGTGTGATCGCAGCTGTTTCTTCCTTTTAACTGCTAGTGGGGGGTTGAACTGATTGGGTGGGAGCTTGGCTGTGCTCTGATTGGATGGAGGTTTTTTTGTGTGCTCTGATTGGCTGGGGGTGTGTCCTGTTTGGGTGGGGGCTTGGTTGTGCTCAATTTAGTCTGTGTTGCAGGGGGATTTGAGCTGGTGAGCTGCATAGCTGTTGTTTGGCTTTGTGGTGGTGCTACATCTTCATAGTGGGTGTCAGTCTGCTGCATGTATGGATTGGAGGGGTTTGAAATGGCTAATGTTGCAGCTGCGGTCTGGCTTGGTCTGCTGTTTCCTAGCATCCTGTGTGGGTGTGGTCCTGGTCTTTTGTTCCTGAGCTTTGGTGTTGTGGCCTCTGAAGTTCTGTGATGTGATGTCTTGAGCAGATGGCTGTGATGCAGCATCCCGGGCCCTGGTTTGGCTCTGAGTCCGTGAAAACCTATACCCGTGAAAACCTATGTATGTATGTATGTATGTATGTATGTATGTATGTATGTATGTATGTATGCAGGTTTTGGTATGTTCAGGTCTTTTCCCCTGTAAGATTGAAAATATTTAGGCAACGTTTCGATGAGATCTCACTCATCATCTTCAGGCTGGAGTTTTTTGGCTTTGTTCTTATGTGAGCAAAGTTTGGAGTGTTTTGGAGCAAAGGCTGGAGTGTTTTGGCTTTGTTCTTATGTGAGCAAAGGTTGCTCACATAAGAACAAAGCCAAAACACTCCAGCCTGAAGATGATGATGAGTGAGAGCTCATCGAAACGTTGCCTAAATACACAGGAAAAGACCCAATCATACCAAAACCTGCATACATATACCCGTGAAAACCTACGAAAACAAATAGATAGATAGATAGGTAGATAGATATATTTCGTAGGTTTTCACGGGTATATGTATGGTATGTTCGGGTTTTTTCCCGTGTAAGGTTGAAAGTATTTAGAACCTCAAACTCGGAATCAGACCAGGGCCCAAAATGCTACATCCCCTACTAACTTCAACTCTATTAACCAAACAAGATGTAGCAACACAGCCAACCAATCAGCTTGCAGCAGCTAGGCCAGCATTTCAAAACACCCCCTACCAGTATTTATAGAGAAACAGCAGTTAAAACCACACTTTACTCACATAAAAAGTCTTCTGCGCATGTCCAAGATGGCGCCGCCCTGCTGATCGGGGGCGCGGCGACGGGCCTTTCCAGGCTCTTTTTGGGTCTGGGGGGGGCCTTAATACCACCATAGGCCCCCGCCCTGATGGAGGAAGATCCAGCCACCCGTAAATAGGGTGGCTGGGCGCTGTGTGACTCCGCGGGGCGTTGGGAGAAGCCCCGGAGTCACGGCGGAGCCACGGCGCCTCAGAGGTAATCCTGGCGGCCTAGCGGCCTGCCGAGCCACCGCCAGCCTTTTTTGGCGGTTGGCGGCGGCGGCGGCGGGGGGTAGGGGGGCATTGGCAGCGCCCCCTGGACCCCTGCCTGGAAGACTTGGCCAGTTTTGAAGTTGGGTTTGGAGTTTGGGCGTCTCCGGTGGCGATGGGAGGAGCCCCGGAGGGGCTGCGCCCCAATGAAGATCTGGAGGGCCGCCCGGGCTCCATCGGCCTCTTTGAACCTGCGGTGGCGAGGGCGGCGGCCTGGCCCTTCCCTCTCCGTCGGGTGTTGGCACCGGTGAGCCCTGGGTCTGCTGGCGGATTTGGCGACGGGTGTCCCCCTCTCATCTGGGGGAGCTCCAGTGGCCTGCTCGCGGTGGCGATGGGGGCGTTTCCAGTGGCGATGGCCTGGCGGAGGCGGTGGGCGGCGGCGGCCTGCCCCGGTGCTTTGAAGTGGCGGATGGCCCGATAGGCCCAGGGTGGCTGTGACCTTGCCCTAGTGGCGCGGATATGTGGCAGCGCCGGAGGAAGGCCCGCGGGTCCAGCGGACACCCCTCCACTATTTACCATCTTTATAACATCTCTACCATCGTTCCTCTCCCCTTCTTCCTTAGCCCACCCCAGGTCGTTTGTATGGGGTGGTGAACTGACTGAGTCAGCGGTTTTGTCATCTACCGCACATGGATTATCTCGAACTATTTCCCATCAGGACAGACTGGTCATGGTCATTTTATCATCTGTTATGACTTTTGCTGCCAACTTGACCAGCCCAGGATGGGCCTTGCCCGGACCGTCTCAGTGATGCGAACATTTACCGCGGCTGACCTACTTGCCCTGCGAGATGCCCCTCTCTCGCGGGTCTGGCCCTCCAGATTATCGAGGGCCCACCTTGAGGACGGGCTTTGGAGTCCCGAGAGGTGGCATGCGAAAAATAGGAGGCTTAGGGGTTTTTTAATTGGCTGTTTTAATAGACTTTTAAGGGAGTTTTAAAGGGATTTTAAGGGGAGGAAACCGACGGGCTTGGGTTGGGGGTGGGAGGAAGGGGTGGGTGTTGGGGTAACCCATCGGGGAGTCCAGTTCCTGCGCATGCTCGTGGCGGGGTTGGTGGGTCCGAGGTCATGGGGAGTCGGTGTTCCATTGGTCGAGGGTGGTGCTATTTCCACGGTAAGGGGAGGCAGATATGGCGGAAGTGGGGGCTCATATCGTGTTAGGGGTGCGCGCTCGATGCTTACAGGCGATCGCGCCCGAGCCCTCAAACTTCTCCGTTCCCGGATGGTCAGGATCCTCAGGGCCCTGGCCTTCGCTGATGTTATGCAATGCACGGTCCGTGGCCAATAAGGCCCCCTAATTCACGATCTTATTCAGGGGTGCCGCGGACCTTATGGGCGCACGGAGACCTGGTTGGGCCCAGAAGGGGGCGTGCCCCTTGTTCAGATGTGCCCACCGGGTTTCCGCGCATTTCATCAGCCGAGGGGCCAGGGCAGGGGTGGGGGGGTGGCGGTTGGGATTAGAGAGAGTCTAGAGCCGAGGAGACCACTGTACCTCAGATTGCCGGGTGCGAATCCTCTTGTGAGATGGGGTCATAGATGTCAGATGGGCTTGCTGGTCGCGTACCTGGCTCCTTGCTACGTGACAGCTGCCCTGCCCGAGCTCCTGGAGGTGCTTGCTGGGGTGGCAGTTGAGACCCCCAGACTTTTAGTCGTGGGGGACTTTAACTTGCCATCGTCCGGCTCGTCATCGACGGTAGCTCGGGAGTTCATGGCTTCCATGACGGCCTTGGACCTGACCCAAGTAGTTGATGGCCCTACTCACATTGGGGGTGGCACTCTGGACCTGATTTTTGTCTCTGGTCAGTGTTTGAGAGATCTGGACTTAAAGGAAATAGTCATTGAACCTTTGTCATGGTCAGATCACTCTCTTCTTCGTCTGGACTTTCTGACCGCCATTCACCACCGCAGGGAGACGGAGCCGACACGTTGGTTCTGTCCCAGGCGCCTGATGGACCCGGAGGGGTTCCGGACGGAGCTTGGGCCATTTCCTGAGGGTCTGGCTCACGGCTCGGCTGAGGAACTTGTTGCGGCCTGGGAACGGGCGGGGGCCTTAGACCGGGTCGTGCCTTTGCGGCCTCTGACCCGGCGCAGGTCCCAACCAGCTCCTTGGTTCTCCGAGGAGCTGAGAGGGATGAAGCGCCGGAGAAGACGCCTAGAGAGTTCCTGGAGGTCTAGCCGTTCAGAAGCTGATCGGACACTAGTGAAGTCCTATACTAGGGCTTACCTAGTGGCAATGAGGGAAGCGAGGCGTACCTACGCCTCCTCCCTCATTGCATCGGCAGATAACCGCCCAGCCGCCCTGTTTCGGGTGACCCGCTCCCTCCTACACCAGGGGGAGCGGGATGACCCGTTGCAGGGACGTGCTGAGGAGTTTAACAGTTATCTATATGATAAAATCGTTCAGCTTCGGGATGGTTTGGACCAAGATTGCGGTGATACGGGTGAGACGGCTGAGGGTGGTCTTGGTGACATTGTATGGGATGAGTTTGACCCTGTCGCTCCCGAGGACATGGACAGGTTGTTGGGGAGGCTGAATGCCACCACATGTTTACTGGACCCGTGCCCCTCCTGGTTGGTGCTGGCCACGCAGGAGGTGACACGAGGCTGGCTCCAGGCGATTACGAGCGCTTCTTTGGTGGAGGGTGTCTTCCGCCGCCTTGAAAGAGGCGGTGGTGAGGCCCTCCTCAAGAAGCCTTCCTGGACCCGCTGTTTTAGGTAATTATCGTCCGTCTCCAACCCGCCGGCGAAGGTTGTAGAGAGTATGGTGGCATATCAGTTTCCTTGCACCTGGATGAAACTGTCTATCTAGACCCGTTCCAGTCCGGTTTCCGACCCGGTTACAGCACGGAGACGGCTTTGGTCGCGTTGGTGGATGATCTCTGGAGGGCCAGGATAGGGGTTGTTCCTCTGCCCTGGTCCTATTAGACCTCTCAGCGGCTTTCGATACCATCGACCATGGTATCCTGCTGCGCGGTTGGAGGGATTGGGAGTGGAGGCACCGTTTATCGGTGGTTCTCCTCCTATCTCTCCGACCGGTCGCAGTCGGTGTTGACAGGGGCAGAGGTCGGCCCCGAGGCGCCTCACTTGTGGGGTGCCGCAGGGTCGATTCTCTCGCCTTCTGTTTAACATCTACATGAAGCCGCTGGGTGAGATCATCAGTGGTTTCGTGTGAAGTACCAGCTGTATGCGGATGACACCCAGCTGTACTTTTCACACCGGACCACCCCAACGGTTATCAAGTGCTGTCCCGGTGTCTGGAGGCCGACGGGTCTGGATGGGGAGAAACAGGCTCAAGCTCAATCCTCCAAGACAGAGTGGCTATGGATGCCGGCATCCCGGTACAGTCAGCTAAATCCGCGGCTGACCATCGGTGGCGAGTCACTGGCCCCGATGGAGAGGGTGCGCAACTTAGCGCCCTCCTGGATGAACGGCTGTCTCTAGAAGATCATTTGACGGCCGTCTCCAGGAGAGCGTTCTACCAGGTTCGCCTGGTGCGCCAGTTGCGCCTTTCTGGACCGGGAGGCCCTATGCACGGTCACCACGCCTCCTCCCTCATTGCATCGGCAGATAACCGCCCAGCCGCCCTGTTTGGGTGACCCGCCTCCCCTCCTACACCAGGGGAGCGGGATGACCCGCTGCAGGGACGTGCTGAGGAGTTTAACGGTTATCTATATGATAAAATCGCTCAGCTTCGGGATGGTTTGGACCAAGATTGCGGTGATACGGGTGAGACGGCTGAGGGTGGTCTTGGTGACATTGTATGGGATGAGTTTGACCCTGTCGCTCCGAGGACATGGACAGGTTGTTGGGGAGGCTGAATGCCACCACATGTTTATTGGACCCGTGCCCCTCCTGGTTGGTGCTGGCCACGCAGGAGGTGACACGAGGCTGGCTCCAGGCGATTACGAGCGCTTCTTTGGTGGAGGGTGTCTTCCGCCGCCTTGAAAGAGGCGGTGGTGAGGCCCTCCTCAAGAAGCCTTCCTGACCCGCTGTTTTAGGTAATTATCGTCGTCTCCAACCCGCCGGCGAAGGTTGTAGAGAGTATGGTGGCATATCAGTTTCCTTGCACCTGGATGAAACTGTCTATCTAGACCTGCTCCAGTCCGGTTTCCGACCCGGTTACAGCACGGAGACGGCTTTGGTCGCGTTGGTGGATGATCTCTGGAGGGCCAGGATAGGGGTTGTTCCTCTGCCCTGGTCCTATTAGACCTCTCAGCGGCTTCGATACCATCGACCATGGTATCCTGCTGCGCGGTTGGAGGGATTGGGAGTGGAGGCACCGTTTATCGGTGGTTCTCCTCCTATCTCTCCGACCGGTCGCAGTCGGTGTTGACAGGGGCAGAGGTCGGCCCCGAGGCGCCTCACTTGTGGGTGCCGCAGGGTCGATCTCTCGCCTTCTGTTTAACATCTACATGAAGCCGCTGGGTGAGATCATCAGTGGTTTCGTGTGAAGTACCAGCTGTATGCGGATGACACCCAGCTGTACTTTTCACACCGGACCACCCCAACGGTTATCAAGTGCTGTCCCGGTGTCTGGAGGCCGACGGGTCTGGATGGGGAGAAACAGGCTCAAGCTCAATCCTCCAAGACAGAGTGGCTGTGGATGCCGGCATCCCGGTACAGTCAGCTAAATCCGCGGCTGACCATCGGTGGCGAGTCACTGGCCCCGGCGGAGAGGGTGCGCAACTTAGCGCCCTCCTGGATGAACGGCTGTCTCTAGAAGATCATTTGACGGCCGCCTCCAGGAGAGCGTTCTACCAGGTTCGCCTGGTGCGCCAGTTGCGCCTTTCTGGACCGGGAGGCCCTATGCACGGTCACCACGCCTCGTGACGCCTCGCCTGGATTACTGCAACGCCTCTACATGGGGCTCCCTTGAAGGGCATCCGAGGCTACAGTTAGTCCAGAATGCGGCTGCGCTGGTGATAGATGGAGCCCTCGTGGCTCCCGTGATAACACCCATCCTGCGCAGGCTGCACTGGCTACCTGTGGCCTTCCGGTGCGCTTCAAGGTTTTGGTGACCACCTTTAAAGCGCCCATGGCATAGGGCCGGGTTATCTACGGGACCGCCTACTGCGACCAGATACCTCTCACCGACCCGCGCCTCACAGGAGAGACTCCTCAGGTGCCGTCAGCTAGGCAGTGTCGTCTGGCGACGCCCAGGGAAGGGCCTTCTGTGGGGGCTCCGCCTCTGGAACGAGCTCCCCAGGACTCCGCCAACTTCCGGACCTTGAACCTTCCGTCATGAGCTCAAGACACATTTATTCATCTGTGCAGGACTGGCTTAGATTTTAATTTTATAGGGTTTTAAATTGATTTTAATATTTATATTTCTATTTTTAATAATAGGGCATTGGAATAAGTTTTTTAAAGATTATTTTAATTTTGTATATTGATGTTTTATATGCCTGTGAACCGCCCTGAGTCCTTTGGGAGATAGGGCGGTATATAAATTTAAATAATAAATAAATAAATAAATAAAATAAGAACAAAGCCAAAAACTCCAGCCTGAAGATGACGAGTGACACCTCATCGAAACGTTGCCTTGGAAGCCTGACTGAACTATCACTTCAGTACTATGTTCAGGTAGTCCTCAATGTGCGACCACAGTCGAGGCCAAAATTTATGTTAGTGAGAACATAAATTTCACTTATGTTAAGTGAGAAATTTGTTAAGTGAGTTTTGTCTCATTTTACGTTTTTTCATTCTACAGTTGTTAAGTGAATTACTGAAGTTCTTAAATTAGTAACACTATTGTTAAGTGAATCTGGCTTCCCTGTTGACTTTGCTTGTCAGAATGTTACAAAACAAGATCATGTGACTTGTTGTGTCTTGCCCGCCCTCAGAGCAGCCGGGGCCTTCTTACCTGCTCCCGAACACGGAGGAATGTATGCCTCCCGGCTCAAGTCCTGGCTCCATGCCCACACAAACTGCAGAAGAAGGAGCATCTCCCTCCCCCAGCCCTGACTCCATGCCCAGGCAAACGGAGCAGCTAGATCCCTCCCCCTCCTCCACAGCATGTGAGCCTGAGGAGGGTTTATTACCAACAGCTGATTGGAGTGACCCTCGCATCAGAAGATTGGATAGGCGGAGGCAACAGAGGGAAGGGAGGGGCAGGCCTTAATGAGTGCTGAGTCATGGAGCCACACCCCATGGCCTATATAAAGGATCTACTTTCTGGCAGTCTCTGAGTCAGGCAAAAGTCGAACTTATCTTGCTGAAGTCACTTACTGGTCTCCTGCCTGCTCTGAGGACTTTGCTAGGACTTTGGGCAGAGCTGCAGAGGCAAGCCTGATTCGGATTTCCCTGACCCGGCCGTCAGCGGAGGAGTGGGACACGACATGACTCATCAACCTCCTCTTCTTCTGCATCTGTGATAGGGCATAAACTATATTAAATGGTTGTCCATGAGATCTAATTGATATTATTTGGTCATTGACTAAATTGACAGGGTAAAGGTAAAGGTTCCCCTTGCACATATGTGCTCCTCGTTCCAGACTCTAGGGGACGGTGCTCATCTCCGTTTCAAAGCTGAAGAGCCAGCGCTGTCCGAAGACGTCTCCATGGTCATGTGACCGGCATGACTCAATACTAAAGGCACACGGAACACTGTTACCTTCCCACCAAAGGTGGTCCCTATTTTTCTACTTGCATTTTTTTTACGTGCTTTTGAACTGCTAGGTTTGAGATGCTAGGTTGGCAGAAGAAGGTGAGCTTGTCGGCAGTTCTGCGGTTTGCATCCCTAGTACTGTCAACCTAGCAGTTCGAAAACACGTAAAAAAAATTGACAAACATTGTCTCAATTATGACTTGAGTATGTTATTATCAAATCTTGCATCATCAAATAAAAGTGTTATAAGAAGAAATTCAGATGCATACAATTCATGTAACTGAATCCCCAAACATGCTTTGATTTTGTTTAGATAAAAATAGTTTATGGTCATGTCTATAGAACAGGACTTACCCTCTGATTCCATCACACTCAATTTATTCACTTTAAATGCCAGCAACACTCAGTATAAGATCACTGAGTAGATTGGCTGGTGCCCATATTTTGAGTCTGGCCAACCACCTTAAGATATATCTGGAAATGTGTATAGCCTTCCCTACTTCCTCAGTCTTTTATTTTATCCTGTCTCCTGTAAAATAGAGATAGTTCAAAGCCTTGTCATGGTGCCTTTAAGGACATATAATCAGTTGATAAGGTAACTAGTAGTTTAAGCCTTCCTTCCTTCCTTCCTGAGGGAAATGCATATCAGATGTCTGTGCAGTAGAAGTGGCTGACTTTTATACTTATGAATCAGCTAGCTTTATGTGATCTGGGGGAATCAAATGTTCAGATACTGAAAAGGAATAATATTTTAATGTGTGACTGCTAATGTATTTGGCATTTATACAGGGATGGGATTCATGTACTAGATTGTAGTTAGATATCCGGGAACTGATAACAGAAATGGTGTGGTAGCTATTTATGATAATGATTGAAAAGGGGTTACATATATTCCATGCATCCCACAACATGTCTTCATGACATGCAACTATCTGTAACTCAGTTGGATGGTGCACATTTTTATCTTTATACAAATTTATATCGAGAGAGACGGAAGTGGTTTGCTTGGGGTTTCTAATTGTTTTTGAATTCTTTGCAGTAGCTTGATTGGCAAGAGAACAAATTCAGGGGAACTCAGATCTTTAGATTTTCAGGACTGGGCTGCCAGAGTTCTTTGCTGCTGTCTAGTGGTTGTCCAGATTTTGCAGACAGATCTCATAAACTAGTAACTGTAAAGTGATTGTAAAATATAGTACTATATGACTGAGTTTCCTCATTTCAAATAAAATTCCAGTTATAAGAATATCCTTCTGATATTCTGCTTGCTTTTTATTTGGATCATGCCTGGCTTCTGTATGCAGTGGTGGAATAATTCTGAAGCTCTGTTTGGAAGCCTTGTTCATAAATGTGGACGTTTGAGGAATGCCTGTAGCTAATAGGTCAATGATGACACCAGGGTTTCTTCTATGAGCTCACAGGCTCAAAACTGAAACAAGTATAGTCAGAAAGAATGTTTGGTCTGCCTGCAAGTATAATAGTTAGACAATAGACCTGCCCCTGTCCCTCTGACTGGTGATGACACCCTATTTCTCTGGGACAAATCCAAGAGCTACATTCTCATATACATCTTTGACAGCACCATTGGAAGTAAAACCAAAGGTGCTCCAGAGGAATAGGTAGTATAGTTTGCGAATAAGTCCAGTGAACAGATAGGAAGTTCTAGTTATCAGGCAATATATTTCTCAGGAAATAACCTCACAGTGCACTGTGCACTTTCATAGACTGTCAACATATGTAAAACTGATCTCTATTGTTCATGCTCTAATGAGAGGGTAAATCTGAAAAATAGAGGTGGGATGGAAATGGGGTGAGGGGTTTCCCCTTTCCAGTCGTTTCCAACTGTAGGAGGCAGTGCTCATTTCCATTTCTTAGCCGAAGAAGCCAACTGAAGACATTTATGGTCTGAAGACATTTCTGTGGTCATGTGGCCAGTATGAATGTTGTGCCCTTTCAACCAATATGGTACTTGTTTATCTACTCACTATTTATCTACTCATATTTCCATGCTTTCTAACTTCTAGATCTGCAGGAACAAGGGGAAGTAACAGGAGCTCACCCCATTGCACAGTGCTCGGGTCTCAAACCCAGGGCCTCAGCTTTCCAGTACTTAGGAACTTTTAAAAGTATAAACAGTATTTGGTCATTTCTTTATTGTTTCACTACAAATAAAAATAACACCACCAACCCACTCTCTGGCCTCTTTTATATGTTTCTAGAAAAGCTAAATTATCCTTTCAAGGGGTAAACCACCCCCCTCCCAGTTTATTGTACTCCAAGATACAAACAAAAGAATAAACACAATCCATTGATTTATAAGCAATTTCCAATTAATTCTGTCTTAATGATAAAATCCTCTCTTGCTATTTATTAAAGTTTTCCCCACAGCAATACATATCTCTTTAATTAAGATCAGCAATGAACTAATGCTTTCCTTATTCCCTGTTGCTTTCAATTAGTCATTCATTGATCATTATCCCGAAGACACATGACAATTTAAAGAAGAACAAACATTGGATAGATTCCTTAGAAATTATGCTTCAGGAGATATTATGGGGAAAGAGGTAATGGGGACGGTATTGCAAGGAATGACCTGCTTCATACAGTACTAAGACAAAACTATAACAGCATTTAATATCAGTTTGCTCAGTGAGACACATGCCTTGATTTTATAGAAAAGCGAGCTTCTCTTAACAGATCCCTTTTTTAAATTGGGAGTCACTCAGTGGTAGGATTCAGCCAGTTCGCACCACTTTGGGAGAACCGGTTGTTAACTTTCTGAGCAGTTTGGCAAATTGGTTGTTGGAAGAAATCATTAGGGCAGAGAACCAGTTGTTAAATTACTTGAATCCCACCACTGGGGTCACTGGAATAGTAACGAATGAGATGTTTTACATGGTAATAATGCTATCCCTTCTGAAGCTCCAATCAATATTATCATGGGAATTAACTTGGAATTTCTCATGTTTGACTGCAGAAATGTGCTGTTCTTACAAATAGGAGGGTGTATATTTACTCCTCCTTTTATGATGAGGAAATGAATTTCAAAACATTTCTTTTTTTATCTTTATGTATTTATTGAATTTATTTGCCACCCATCTCATAATGAACTGACTCTGGGTGGCTTCCAGCATTAAAGCATTAAAACCCTAACAAATAATGCATACATTATTTTCTGGTCGACAATTCAGACATTTGAAGTTCAGATGATAAACCTCTTTCCTTACTGCAGCTGAAACCAGTTAAAGCTACATTCAACAACGGACAAAGGTCACAGAGTAAGCAGAATCACAGCTATGATCCTTCCCTTTGCTCAGTTACACAGTGGCTATGTTGCCATGACTTACTGATGGCAAAAGAGCCAATCACATTTTAATCTATTATGTGGTGCAAACCTAGCCTGAATGGTTTGATCCTTGTTCAGTGACTTGTACAAGTAATCGGGCTAAGTAAACTTGATTAAGTTAATCCTGAGTAAACATACTAAAAGGATACAGATAAAAAGTAAAAAACACACTTGCATCATGGCATGTTTCTTCCCTGGCTTCTGTAAAGTTCTTTTCATCTGTTTTGCAGGATGTTTTTTTAAAAATGCTTTTTTAAAAAATAAAGCAGAACCAAGGGGGAGTGGGTGAGAAACTGCTCTTCAGGTATTAGACAGAACATCAATAGCCTACTTGACAGATTGGGAGAAGACTGATGTCTGGTTTGAGACCCCTTTGGGAAGAATGTGACGGATAATCTGGATCTTCCCTACTCCCCATCTAAAGGAGCTGCTAGTCTTGTTTCCAAGGAGATCTGTCTCTCATTTTTACTCTACACTTACTTGTGTACTCAAGGGTTGCAAGAAAGAAGCTCATGGCTTGCTTTCTCTAAGAAGCTTTGTAAAAAAGGTGTGGTAGAAGCAAAAATACTGAAATAAAGCAATGGAGAAATGATTGGTGACAATCACAGAATTTGCTGAGATCGCAAAACTGACATGTTTGATTAGACAAAGGACAAATGTCAGTGATTGGAAATGGTTAATGGACTTTTTGCTGAAAATGGAAAAAAAACACGAGGTTGTGATTTATGGGTTTGATGGTTAGAAAGGGTAGACAATAATGGAGAAAATTTGTAGCTCAGGGTTAAGATATCAGTTTAGGAAAGGTTGGAAGGGACCTTGTAGGTCAGGGGTGTCAAACTTGATTTCATTGAGGGCCGCATTGAGGTTGTGTTTGATCTTGGGGGGCTGGATGGGTGTCTCTGGGGTGGGCATGGCCAGCTGGATGTAAGTCTTGTTGGGAGCACTTGTGGTGGCCCGGTTGGGGCTGGGGATCCATTCCTTCCTTCCTTCCTTCCTTCCTTCCTTCCTTCCTTCCTTCCTTCCTTCCTTCCTTCCTTCCTTCCTTCTTTCCCTTCCCTTCCCTTTCCTTTCATTTTCCCTCTTCATTCTTTTTTCTTCCTTCCCCTCTTTCCTTCTTTTTTCTTCCTTGTTCTCTTCCCATCTTCCCTTCTTTTTCTATTTTCTTTCTTATTTCTCTTTCTCCTTTCCTGTCCTTTCTTGGATGCTCAAATGCAAAAGGTGAAACACTTCTCCTTTTGTTTTGTTTTGCTAGCCCTCTGCCAGCAAAAACAGAACCCAGGGGGAGGGGGGCTGTGTGTGGCTCCCCCGGGCTCCATTTTCAACTGCGACTGCCTCATCCAGCCAGAGAGAGAGAAAGAGAATGAGAAAGAGAATGAGAGACAGAGAGAGAAAGAATGAGAGACAGAGAGAGAATCAGAGAGAGTATCAGAGAATGAGAGAGAATCAGAATGAGAGAAAATGAGAGACAGAGAAAGAGACAGAGAATAAGAGAGAATCAGAATTAGAGAGTGAGAGAGAGAGTGGGGGAGAGAAAGAGAGAGAGAATGAGAGAGAAAGAGTGGGAGAGGGGGAGAGAGAGAAAGAGAGAATGAGAGAGAAAGAGTGGGAGAGAGAGAGAGAGAGAGATGAGAGAGAAAGAAATGAGAGAGAGAGAGAATGAGAGAGAAAGAGTGGGAGAGAGAGGGGAGAGAGAGAGAGAGAGAAAATGAGTGGAAGAGGGGGAGAGAGAATGAGGGAAAGAATGAGAGAGAAAGAGAGATGAGAGAATGAGAGAGAATGAGTGGGAGAAAGAGGGGGGAGAGAGAGGAAGAGAATGAGAGAGAAATAGTGGAAGAGAGAGAATGAGAGAGAGAGGGAGGAGAAAGAGAGAGAGAGAAAGGGGGAGGAGAGAGAATGAGAGAAATAGTGGGAGAGAGAGGGGAGAGAGAGTGGGAGAGAGAGAGAGAGAGAGAGAGAGTGCCTGAAGGTTCCCATCCCGTCACTGGAAGTCCAGGCACTTCAGCAAGTGGCGCGCTGGATTCGTATTAGTGGTCTGCAGGATTTAAAATTATGAACTTGGTGGTCCCTGAGGTCCAAAAGGTTGGGGACCCCTGGTATAGATGACCTGTTTTCTTTCCTGCCATTCAGGGTTGCTGTTGTGTGTATGTCCTCATCTAAATATGAGCTCTTGCACAAGTGAAAGAAACAGGTCATGTAAATCTATCGGTAAATATATCTATGATGAGGGCTACATTCACTACAGAGCCAGTTCTTTATTTCCATGCATGAATCCATAATCACTAATCTCATGCCACAGATGAAAGGTTCACCTCAACATTTCATCCATTTGCTTTCTGAAACAATTCCACCTTGTTACTCTTTCGTTGCCCCATCTGCCTCAGAATTTCCTCCCACCCATTTTATCATCTTGCCATCTTTCAAAAGAGATTTTTTTCCCCAAGTAAATATTGGTCATAGCAGCAATCACCAAACCATATTCTACTACTATTTATGGAAATCTCTCAAAAAATCCAATGAGTTGAATGTGAATGGCTTCAGGAAAATATGTACAAGATTTAAGCTACCTCTCCCTGCAGTTTTTTAAACTAGTGTGCTTGAAAGCAAAGGAAAAAAAATACGCCAAGAAGAAGAAGAAAAAATAAGGAAAAAAAGCTCAAATTATATTTTAAGCCATCTTGGGACACTGTAAACTTTCTTGAGTAAAAAGGAAAGAGTATACACACACCTGATGTCATTCATGTCACATCATCCATCTACCCAACATCCACAGGCACAGAATAATACCTGTAGAAGTGGATTTGAGCACAAAGACAAATGGAGGGCTTTGCATGAGCCGAAACCATACAGCTTGGAGTTCTTTTGCACAGACACACAAAGCCTTTTCCCTGTAGACTTTTATGGTGTAAACACAGACATCCAGAAGAATGGCTCGGTGACCCTTGGGAGATTTCCTGCTCTCTTCCACACTCCCAACCCTGGATTATAATATAATTGGGTAAAAAGTAGGGAGGGAATACTAACAAATTATTCTAGGGACAGAGGAGAAATTGCTGAGTGGGAGAGAAACATAATTATCTTAAGAACCAACATTTTGTTCTTCAAATCTCTATGTTAAAAGGATTTACACTTTGCAGTATCTACTTCCTTCTGTTTGTAGTCTTCTCTAACAGTGCGTGATTATGCATCCTCCACCCCCCTCATTCTTTTAGTATTTATTTCTCTTCCCATGAAAGGTTGATACAGATGAACAATACTTTTTTGTCAGGAGTCCTGGAAAAACCTTTGTTGCCAACTCTTAAGGTGAGACTACAGAGCATGGCAAGATGTGGTTTCAATATTGCACATGAAATAAACCAGTAGAGAAATCTGAACTGGTTTACTACCAGTTTGCTGGCTGTGCGCTGCGTGCGCGCATGCAAAAGCGCACCATGCACCAAATGCAAGGTGTGTGCGTGCGCAGTGCAAACCAAAAGGAGGTATGGGGTAAGTAGAACAGCACGCGCAGGGGTGTGTGCGTGATCTGCTGTGATGCAAAATCTTTTTATTTACTTTCAAAAACATTTTTTTTTTTTTTTTTTTATTCAAAAAGTTTTTATTAGTCAAAAAAGGTTTATACAAATACATATCAGGTATGGTAAATTTTCATTTTTCTTATCTAAAATAAGAATTTTACTCAAATTTTTTAACACATACAACAGCCATAAGGCAAGCAGGTGACACGAAGTAGCTAAGTTTGCAAATTTTAAATACGTAATAAAGAAGAGTCAAGAATAAACAGAATATCGTACAAAAGAGAATAAGGAAAACCAACACAATCCCAAATATCTTTATCACTTCCTAGTTTTGGATCTCAGAACTCTGGGTTCAGCCTGACCCAACTCCAGGGCCGCAACAGCGGCAGCCGCTTCAGCCCCATGATCTATAACCTCCCCTTCTTCAATTCCTGGGTCATCTGATTCCAGGAAGGCTTTGTGTTCCTCCACATAGGCCGTAGCCTCCGCAATTGTACTGATTTTTTTCGTAATGCCCTCCCGGAAAATCATCAATCCCTCTGGCATCAGCCATCTGAAGCCCACTCCCTTCTGGTACAATTTGCTTGACCTTTCAAAAACATTTTTGAAAGTAAATAAAAAATGCTTTTAAAAGCAAAAAAAAAGGCTCTGACGATCAGGCAGCTCAGCTGGGATCGTCGGAGCCTTTTTTTAACCTTTTAAAAGCATTTTTTTAACAAACTATTTGGCCAAATAGATTGTAAAATAATGCTTTTAAAAGTAAAAAAAAGGCTCTGATGATCATGCATCTCAGCTGAGATCGTCAGAGCCTCTTTTTCTAACTTTTAAAAGCATTTTTTAAAAGCGGCAAGTGGGGAAGCGGGTGATCGGGCATTGGGTGGGCAGGGGCAGGGGGGGCCAGGGATTTTTGCTACCGGTTCACTGAACCACCGCCATTGCTACTGGATTGGACAATCCAGTCCAAACCGGGAGCATTCACCCCTGAAATAAACTGAGCATCCTACATAACAGATGGAGGTATTGTAAGCACTTTCATTGCATCAGGTTCCTCCTCATGTGACAGTGTGGTTTTGTGCAAATGGAAACTTTGTTTGCATCACTGTTGCAGCAGGAAGAAGCCAGGAACTGACTTTCAGCAGCAGGAAGGTGGGTTCTGCCAATGGAAAAAAAAAAAGCTAATAACATCAGTGCCTGATAAGCATGAGGTTTAGTTTGCTTCCTGTGCAGAACTGAAAGCTACATTTGATGATGGCTTCTGATGATCTTGCAGTTATAGTCTGTTTGCTTTAATTTTCCCAAGACACTGCACTACAATTAATTTTGGGGCCTGAGATTATTCTTGAAGAAAAATCACCATCTCCCAGGTTGTCTTAAAACCAATCATGTCTTGCTAATGACTATTATTGAGTGTCTCCGAGCAGGAGGATAATAGGGGAGTACCGGAGTGTTGAGATGTGCAAAGATGTTTTAAAATTCAAAACACTTTTGAGCTTAGAACGGGCTATTCTGTGAAAAACAGACTATTTCAGATTTGAAAGAATATTCAGAACTAAAGGGAAATGGATCTATATCTCTGCCACTGACCTGGTAACTAAAGACTAGTGGGGAGCTGTGCCCTGGACTTTCAGAAAAAGCTTAATGGCAAGAATAAAAACCCAGGCCCATCTTTAGTTTAGAGAAAAAACAGTTCTTGGTTGCTTGCTTCCTCTTCCATGCCAGAAAGATCACTCAGTCTCCCCTCTGGCACACACAGGCACTAGCCAGTTGCTATGGGAACCGATACAGGCTTACTCCCCCTATCCTCACTTGGCAGCTCCCCAGAGTCATCAGTCTTGCCATGCAGTCAGTTGGAGGTGGAAAGTCCCACCCTCCCTTCCTGTTGAATGATGACCTGAGCTGGAGATCATCATGGTAGAAAGGACAGAATCTTCTTGGTCCTGGGTTCACTTCCTATTGATAGTTGGGTATTTGACAGGTATGAGGCTTGTCTTGAGAATTTTCAATGAAACTTCTGTGCAAGAAGTGGTCATCTGTTGGTCATCTCTCATGGCCTCTCAGGGTAAGGATTCCAGATATGCCAGACAATTCCTCCTGGCTCCATTACCAAAAGTACATTCCACTTCCTATTCTTCTTTGCTCACCAATATAGGAAGGGGAAGAGGAGGAACAGTTTTCAAAAGTAAGGAGCACAGGGACTTTTCATAAACCAACAAGGCACAATGGAAGACCAGATGAATCTTAACAGAAGTAGACAAATGCAAACAAAAGGCCACAGGATTAATTTGCTAGGTAATTGGGAAGAAACCAATAATTTTGTTTTGAGTCCAGCTTTTTAGATGAGCAGGCAGAAAGTAAAAATGTAATGGAAAGCCACATCAGATCCCCCAAAACAATCTTGTCTGTGTGCATATGTGGTCTGCTTGTATGTAGCCTTTGCTAAATCTGAGCATTGAAAGGATTGGAGTAGCCTGCTTCTCCTGCAGGAAGTCTGAGGCTCAAGGAACCTCAGATGCTGGCATTCTGAAAAGTAAAATGGGAGGTGGTGGTAGCCATAGACTGCCTGAGAGACATGCCTATGGATAAAGACATTAAGATGTGATATACAAATTCCACAAGAAACAACAATTCAATCTAATTGCCTTGCTGATAATAGTCCTAGCAGTTCGAGTAACTGTTCTAAGAATTGGTTTTTACCCTCTCTGTTAATAGATTTAGCATTTTAAGTAGCTGTTCTAACAATTGGTTTATCCTGTCTCTTTTCCCATTAGAGGCCCATTAGAGGTTGGATCACAAATGAATTTGAATATCTAACTGCTGGAATCGCACTTTTCCAAACTGAATGTACTATAAATCAAGAGCTGTAATCTGGGATCACATAATTGACTAGGCCCCTGTACGTAAAAGTACACAAAAATGTTGTGTGGTCACCTAGGCTGATGGAAAGCTATTGCAGATAATAAAAATGAGCTATCTTGGTAAACAAATTGTTTACCACAAAAAAGGGTAGCATTTTTTTAATTAGTAGAAAAGAGCCATGGTGGTGCAGTGGTTAGAATGCAGTATTGCAAGCTATCTCTGGCCACTGCCAGTAGTTTGATTCTGCCTGGCTCAAGGTTGAATCAGCCTTTCATCCTTCCGAGGTCAGTAAAAGGAGAACTCAGATTGTTGGGTGCAGTACGCTGACTCTGTAAACTGATTAGAGGGCTGTAAAGTACTATGAAGGGGTATATAAGTCTAAGTGCTATTGCTATTATACTGTACATGAGAAAGATCAGTAATAAAACCCATTGAAACAGAATCCCACACTCCCAATAGATAAGGGAGGAGCTAAGGTAAACTGGCCAGACCTTCTGAAATACTCTAACCTCAGCCACCAAATTTCTCTGACTACTTTATGGACAAATATTTTAGCTATTCAGTTCATAATTAAAGCCAAACTGTCACTGCTCTTCATGCTTTCTATAATTCCACTCTATGTGATCAGATCACCTTAGAAGAACAACAGAATTGGAAGTGACTGTGGAGATCATCTAGTCCAAACATCTGCTCAAGTAGAAAACCCGATACCATTTTAGACAAACGGTTGTCCAAACTCTTCTTAAAAACCTCCAGTGATGCAACATCTTCTTCTCAATCTCCCAGTTCTGTTCACTTGCACTATCCAATCAATTTGAAGAGCCTGTCCACCATTCATTTCTACAAACATATGTTTCTCTACTAATTGTATGGACAGTTTATATCCTTGCACTGGGGACTCACGTATGAAGCTGGCTATTGCACCTGGGTCTAGAGGAACTAAGAATTGAGTATGCACAAAACGTAAAAGGGATAATAAAATATACTTGCCTGTTGTCATATGCCAAAGCTCTTCTTAACTGTCTTGAGGTCAAACCTGCTGAGCTCCTGAGAGCGAGCCCTGCAAACATTTCAAAAGATGAGGCTCAGACGCTTGCTATGTGGCCTGCAGTTCCACAAGTGTGGCGCTTACCAACTGAGGCCTAAACCTTAATGGAGCAAATCTTAACTCGGTGTCCTGGGGCTCCAATACAGAAATGCAAACCAAGACCTTTCTTCTTCGGCTTCTCTGTTATGGATAGAATCTTACTGCTTCTTTTGCATGGGTTGTCCAGCATTCACCTCCAAGGCTATGGGGAGGAAGAGGTGAATAAAGTCCATAAAAGTTATTTCCCTTTTCTCTCCCGTGTCTTGTCTCCTCCATTCACTCATGAATTAATACACAATTTTGGAACAATTTCTCTAAATTCTCTGGTGTGCTTGTTTCATTCATTCATTCATTCATTCATTCCTGAGTTCTTCTTGGAACTGATCAATCAGAGCAAGATCACTCCACCACATATTCCTAACATGCAAATCTGGCCACTCTCTCAAACTCTGTGGTTGCCCTGTTTCAGCTTGCAAATCTCTCCATTTCCTGTTGCTGTCCTGAATTATTAAATGCAGCTATACATTTTTGCATGCAGTTCTCATACTTATCCAGCAAATGGATCAATGTCTTCAATGAGGGACAGTAGCTCATTTGGCTGAGGAGACTCAGAACAAAAGTTGGAATGATCTGTAAAAAAATATGTTTGCTGACATTCCCTAAACAATTTACAATGAGTTGTGAAAGTCAGAAACTGGTTCTGGGTTCTTCCAACTTCTCCAGAAAAATCTTATGAGGGTGAAGAAATACCACTTGGGCTGCAGCTGTTGAGACACTCCTGGCTGAGCAGCAAGCTGTGTCCCAAATGCAGAATTACTTGTACCATGACCCACTTGCTGTTGAAGTTGTTACAATGCTTCGGCAGTTTCTACTGCAACCTTGAGTTCCTCAAAGATCTCCATAGTCAAAGAGAAGGGCTGATGTTTCTCTGAATAAAGAATAGGAGGCTTTCAAAACTGATACTAGCTCTTTGATGTAGGTCAGGAAGCAGACACCAGAAGAACCACTGGAACTCTTCTCTGCTGTTGGAGGGTATAACAACAGACTCTTGAAAGCCTTACTAAGTTTCCTCCTGCATCCTTTTATTCTAAAAAGAATCAAGGTGGGATTATTTTGAGTTTCTCATCCTTTCCTCGACTAAGCAGAGTTTACTATTTTTTGCATTCCTTCAAGGTTAGCTCTGTATTCCCCCACAAAGTGCAGTTAAAAGTTTATTCCTGGATTTTCTTAATCAAGGTTTGGCATCAAAGTCTCAGCAGGACTGTTTTCCTCAGCTGGATTTAACCTCTCCAGTTTATTTATCCTGGTGAATTTGTCTTGAGTTTCTACTTCTGTGAAACGAGGGAGCTTGAGGCTCACAAAGGTCCCCTCTAAGGAACAACCTCCTGCTGGAAATCAAATTGGCTCCCACATTATTGACCTTTTTAAAGCTTCAAAAACCTGAATTATTTCACATTGCCTCAGGGGGATGAGAAGATACCTTTGGTTTATGATGCTATTGTTCCTTGATTTATTTCGATCTTATAGTATGAATATTTTATTATGACGATATTATATTGCTTATTGCCATGCGGTCTGAGTGCAGTGGCAGGTAAATATCTAATAAACAAAAATAATCATTCCATTTGACAAACAAAGTTTACATACCACAGTGATTATCTGATTTTTAAAACCACCGACAAAATGATCACATCAGAAATTATGGCAGTTCACTGCTGTAGTTATATGCTGAAATTAATTCACAATAGATTGTCCCATTTTCTTTGAAAATGGTCGACAACGAATGAAAAATGCTACCTTTGTCACCATTAAAAATGCTTTAATAGGCAAAAAAATGATCTTATAGGGAAACCAGAGCTAGAAATGGAATATTGATCTACGGTATGTGAAATAGCGCACCACTACATATATGTCAAGAATCAGTTTGGTATAGTGGTTAAAGTGCCAGGAGAACTGTGAATTCTAGTCCAGCCTTATGCACAAAACCAACTGGGACACCTTGGTTTAGCCACTCTCTCTCAGCCCTAGGAAGAAGGCAAAAGCAAACTACTTCCAAAATCTTGCCAAGAAAACTGTAGGGACTTGTCCAGACAGTCATCAAGATTCAAGATTGGCTCAAAGACACAGACAGATTTACATGTCTTATTGAAGAACTGCCTCTTTCTAAGGCTAAGACTAAGAATACCTTTTCATCAGGAATCAGACAAAGTTTTAACATTTAATGAAAAGCTAGCTCTTAGAAATCACACCAAATGGACATACGTGTCTTCAATTTCATCACAAAGTGGACTGCAACTATTTCCAATTACTTTTAAGGGTGGTTCAGACAATGCCTTCCATTTAACATTCCTTTATTTCCCCTCCATGTTTTCCTTATACAACATCAACAACAGAGTTGAGCAGGGCAAAACAAAGTAAATGGACAATGCATTTTGACTGATTTGTCAACCTTCAGGTATATTAAATCTCTCCCCTTAAGGCAGGGCTGTCAAACTTGGATGCATCACACGCTGGCCACACCCATACCCTATTTAACGAAGGGGGAAAAAGTTGCAATACATCACATGACGGCATTGTGACAATGCAAGTTTGATACCCCTGCCTTAAGGCATCTCTAAGAACTAAGTAGGCGACATATTTGACTAGAATAGAAAATCTTTTTATTCTTCCATTTTAAGAATTTGAGGATTTGTATCCTCAGACTATGAAACAACTAACCGCTGGTTTCCTCTACTTAATGCAGCATTTTGAAATTATAGCAATAAAGTAGCATATTTATCTAAAGTGGATATTCTTCCACAAAGGCTACAATAGATATACATTTTTCTTGCACCAGTATCTTAGCAACAAGACAAAGGCATTTATGAAACTGTTTTTAAGTTCTTTGTCTACAACTGAGCATGCGAAGGCAAATTCTGAAGACAACAATTTAATAATACTCATTACTTGCAAATAAATAATGTGAGTTTTATGAACAAAAACCTCCTAGTTTCTTCTTTCCATGACAATAAAGCAGTGAGAAATGATAAATGTATATATATAAAATAAAAAAATAATCTATACTATAACATCACAGAAATTCTGAGAGAGAGAAAAAATATATCTTTCTTTTCTGCCAAAAAGGTAATAATGGAAGAATATATGAAAGCATTTGTTTTTTAAAATGAAGGCTGATTGATAGCAGTGTTGTCAAATGGAGACCTTTCTTTGCATTTTTGAAGATCCAGTGACACCTAGTGATATTCTGGAAGGCCAACTGATGCTTGATATAATGCTTGAGAAGCACTGATTTGCATGACTGCTTCTACGAATACTTCTTTATCTTACTTTATCATTGGTTTGCTTCAACTATTTTTGGGAAGGAATTTCCAGGTTAATTGTTATGCACAGTTAATTGTTGTTCTCTTACATAGACTTCTAGCCAATGCCCCCAATCCATCTCATGACAACATACAATCTAATATTAAAGATGTAATTCTGGAATAATAGCAGAGAAAACAATGTTCAAACAGCCTCTAAAGTTGGACTCCAGATAAGTCACACCAGTGTCTGGGAATAACCATGCCCAATAGCCAAATAACCAAAGAGGTTCCTCCTCTACCACAAACTCTACCTCTGCCTGTAATTTAAACAAATCAACCAAATTCCAAATGTAAAATGGTATTTTTAATTACTAAATTAAGACAATTAAACATTTAAAAAACATAAACTTGCAAATAAAACAATAACAAAATGTAATTAAGATCATAGCATTATTTTAAAAAAAAACTTAGAGAAGTAGAAAGGACTGGGGCTTTTGTTTCTTTTTGGTTAGAAAGAAAGAAGGAAAGAATTCAAGGTTGATAGAGACAACTGAAGAAGTAATATTTTTGTGCATCCCACTGCTCTCATTTCCCAGAAAAGAAGTGCATAGTAATTCTACTTAAACACTTGCAGACATATTGAAAGTAATTTCATTAGCAGTACAGGACATTTAAAACACCTATATAATGATGGAAAATGGTACACAGAAAAGATATTCTAGCTGAGTTTGATGAATGAAAAAGCATCTCGATATGACTAAAAGGCTATGAGGTTGACACTATTGCATGGGGTTACAATGTTTATTATTTTTTTAAAAAAATCAGAAAATTCAGTTTACATATTTTGATACACAAAAGCACTTGCAGTTTCAACCTTCCGGTCCAGGCAGGGGTACTTTTCATTAATTAAGTCTGCTTTAATTCTGATCCCAAAATCAAACGACACACTTGGCAAATGTTGTTGAAATGTTGTACATGAGTTTTGAAAGATCAAAACTTACAACAACCTACGGGTATATAGTAAAACCAAAAAGTGCAATCCAATTTAAAAAGTCATGCTGGGCAAAAGCCAAATATTCAGTCACCGGTTTTAGAATCATCACCAGTGTTCAATGTCCCCAGGGAAATCTTTCTGGGTGCTTCAGCATTATGGAATCCATTTCTGAAATGAATTTCCTTTTGCTATAGCACCTGTGGACTATATATACAGGTATGTATATATTTTACATATTTCTATATATAAAAGAAACAAAACCAAACCCCCAAACACTGGTCCTGATTTTATTTTGTTAGAACATGAAAAAATGTAGACAAAAAGAGGCCACTTCTGGAAAATAATACTTTAGTTGAATCAGGAGAAAACTAGTTAAAATCACATAATTCTGCATTTTTTTTAAAAAAGGAAAGCACTAGGATAAATTATTGGCACTGAATTACTATTTACAGTGAACAAAGATTTTGCAGTTTACATAACATTAAAACAATGCAGTTTCAAAGTCTTTGATTAAGAAAAAAACCCCCCACGTGTTCACCTTTCTGTTCGGAGAAGATATTCAGAATTTTAGGACACATAGTTTTAGAAGTTCTCATCTTCTGGCTTCAGTATATTTGGTGCTCTAAGATACAGCCTTGAACCATTCAATTGCAAGTGGAACACCTGGTAACTGGTTCGCGCAGCCCACCCCAAATTACAGGTTATCACCTGGCTGGTACTGGGGTTCAGTTGCCGTAAAGTAGTCTTCCAGGAAACCCTGTAAGTACTCAAAAGTTGGGCGCTCTTCTGGGTCTTTTTTCCAGCAATGGATCATGAGCTCATGTAGAGATATTGGGCAATCTTGAGGACATGGCATTCTGTATCCTCTTTCTACCTGTTCTAGGACTTCACGATTATTCATACCTAGGAAATATAAACAATATTGAAGAGATGTAAACCATATAATCTGAGCTCTGTTGCAGTATAACTTTTATTTGAATTTGGATTTTTTGGAAAATGGATTTTCCCCCCAATGTTTATGGAAATTTCATTGGACACGCACCCCTAACCACCACTGCTATGTCATGTGTGCTCTATGATCTTAAGATCTATTGATCTTAAATGATCAGTGTTTCCTGATTGAATCCTGAAATAGTCAATGATAGCGTTTTTCATGCAAAATATCATGAAC
The DNA here is from genome assembly GCF_028640845.1 of Ahaetulla prasina. Taxonomy (NCBI): domain Eukaryota; kingdom Metazoa; phylum Chordata; class Lepidosauria; order Squamata; family Colubridae; genus Ahaetulla; species Ahaetulla prasina. The sequence goes on along the minus strand of NC_080539.1, from coordinate 116,910,623 downwards.
TTATCACTTATTTGGATCTATCAGTTAAAATGCTTGATTTCACTTTGGTTCTCTTTAATTTGTATTTTTCTCTTACCTGGATACGGTACTCTCCCTTTTGTTACCAATTCTGTTAGTAATATCCCAAAGGACCAAACATCAGATTTTATTGTAAATCTTCCATATAATGCAGCTTCCGGAGCAGTCCACTTGATAGGAAATTTTGCACCTGAGAGGCAACAGAAATTATCAGTAAACCTTTCATTGTAAATTAATGGCTAATAAACTTACATAAGTCATGAGAATGAAAAATAAATTAAAAAGTTATTTACTACATTATTCTTGTGAAAAACCTTGTCTTATATGTTAATAAATGATCCATTTTGAAACATAATTCAAACCTTTTTATCTGACACTGAAGTCTGAACTTCTGGAGCACAATGCTAACCTGTTTCTAAAATTCTCAAGCCATGATTGTATTTTCAAATAAATGAAAGGCAGAACCTTAAAATAGTGTATTTGTATTCATGGAAACCATATTAATGTTCTAAGACCTAAATGTTCAATTACTTAAGCATTCTAATTGTTTTCCTGATTATTAAGTCTACAGCCCCATTACACTCCAACTGTGATTTGGTTAGACTTTGACATGTTTTTATGTAGCTCTAAATCTTTATTATGGCTGGTTGCACAGTCAGCCAGATGTTTGGGTTTGGGATTTTTATTTCCTATCCTTGGGATAGGCAGATACTATTGTTTAATGGTGTTAAAGATGTCATTGCAGGATGTAAGTTGTTCCAAATAAAGCTGCCTTTTGCAATTGACTGATGGTGATTGTGTCAATGCCAATGGTGTTCAATGGTGCCCCATAAGTTAGGAGACTGCACCCAAGTGCTTATTATTGTTAATGCTTTCTTTTGCCACAGTCGCTCTACTTTATTTGCAGAGTCTTTGTATTTTGTTGTCTTCTCCAATTCTTTCTCTTCTATTCTGCCATTTAAAAGTACTGCAATATCTACTATCAGATGTTTGGCTTTATTGATAATTGTTAAGTCGGGGATTTATTTGGCAGATGCTTTTGTGTTTGAATTCTAAAGCACCATAGCAATTTAGTGTCTTCATTTTCAATTTACTTGATCTATTTTGTGGTACCACCAGTTGTTGCTTGCAGGCAGATAGTATTTCTTGCAGATATTCCAATGCACCATTTTTGCTATAAGCTGTTGTTTGCAGTCAGTTTATGCAATCTTCTTGCAGCAGCTAATGGTTTATCCTGGATGTGAAACAATTGCTTTGAACATGAAATAAGAAGTAGTCCTTGATTTATGACCATTTGTTTAACAGTGGTCCAGATTATGACAACCACAAAATGGATGCTTTATGGCCTATAACACACTTCTGGCCATCGCAAAATGTTGCACCACCACCATCATATGATCATGATCAGAGTGCCTGGCTGGGTACTGTTTTCATTCATGACCGGTTGCCAAACATCCCGTGAACATGTGATTGCCATATGCAATATTTTCTGCCAGCCTCCCCAAGAAAGTCAACCGAGAGAAGGGAAAGTCTCCAGTGAGCTGCAGAAATGGAGCTCAGAATCCGAAGATCCGAGTTTTGTTCCTGCAGTGCTTCAAAGGAATTCCCTTGCATGCATATAGGGAGTTGAAATTGGCAAGCAGCTCTTTAGCTCTGTCTGCTTGAATAACTGCTTAACAACTGCAACCAGTAGTGCCAGGATTGTGCTCATTGAATGAAGCAGTCATGTGTGCATTTTGCTTAATGATCATTTTGCCCAATGGCTGACATTCTGATTCCAATTATGGTTATAAATTGAGGAATACCTGCATTTGGAACATTTTGGAAGCTTGAAGCAAAGTTCTCTTAATCATGAAACTTTTCTAAAATGCTTTAAAGATTTCAAAATTGCTCGAAACCTGTTTTATGTTCAAAGTGGTTTATTTCATTTGTCAAAACGGCCATTTTGAATTCAAAATGCTTTGTACATTCTTATTATGGAGGGTTCTTTGAATTATCTACCGTCTGGCTTTAACGGAAATTACTAGAAATCCCATGTCTGGCCTACAGCTATATTAGCACAATAGAAACCAAGTAATATGTGTAGAGATCATCCAAATAAGCATATGGGAAAGCAGTTTTCAATCTATACCAAATCTTCCTGTTTTATTAAACAGTATTTACCAATTTGCCATTTCACACACAGGACAAAAAGCATCTCCTCCTTTATGTTTGTCATTATCAAAGTTACTATAACTGTGTTATAACTATATCAGTGTTAAGAGAAACCTGTTTGTAATATTCCCCAGCTTAAATTAACAAAAAGAAATTCCAAGTGCCTAACACACAGCAGATCCTCAGAATATATCCAATGTTCCCACTGTTTTAGCTAACTCCAGTTGTTTTCGCACTCACTGAAAATTCCATTAACCATTTTGTGTTATATAAACACATAGCCTTTCAATACTTTAACCCCTCAATCCCATCTGTATAACCTTTTAGCCTTTCTAGGAAACATCCAGAAATATTTTAACATGACTCGATCAATTATTTATCTGGGATGAGGCAGGGTACTGAAGACAGAATTCAGAAATTATTTTATTGGCCAATGTACATTCATCTCTTGCTTATGATTTATGGAAAATAACATTGATAATCCTATTGGCTCTCAACTATAGTCAGCATAACTCCTAGAAATCAATACAAAAAGAATCAGACTGAACTCAAAATTCTATGTCCTGAAAATTAACTGGGGATGGGTATCTTAACACCATCTGCTTCCTTTAGTAATGTCTTCAGGGATTCAAGAAAGCTTTTGGGGGATGGAAAAGACAGGAAGTCAGCCCAGTTAATGTCAAGTACACAATACTGGTAAGAAAAAGAAAAGTCTGTTTTTGAAATTCAGTCTTCAACTCTTCACAGGGGTGAGTACTTCCTGTCTCTAGAAGCTACTGCCAGCCTGTATCACATTTTCCCAGCCAGTCTTCAGTTCCTGCATGTCAAAACCCTACAGGAACACTAGCTAGTTAGATAAACAATCAATCCTTTAGTTGTACCCCAGTGGAAAATCTATGTGACGGGATCATGGGGGTGGGGGCTGGGAGAATGCATGCCACAGCCTCTAGAATTAAGTTACTATGAGCAGCAGAAAAGCATTTGATTGCTTTTTTTTAAATATAAAGATCATATTTAGAGAAACACTTAATTCTATACTATATGAAGACAAAACTAAAAATGTACCTATGATTGTTTCTAATATACCTAGATAGTTTTTCAAACTGTTTACAGTTTTCACTATGAAAAGATTTTCTATTTCATACTGTACGGGTGAATTTCCAGAATGCAATCAATGCATTTTAACTTTATTTGAACAGGAAATCACTTAGTTCCATTTGTGGAAGCCATCATTGGCCAACAATCTATGGAGACCTAGTATTTAATAGTACAAATAATTAGGATTCCTCATGGTTTTTTTTTAAGTGAAGTCACTGTGAGAGATCATCTATTCCAAGATGTGTTCAAAGGCAGCAGACATTTTTTTAAAGAGGGGCCCCCCTCCCATTTACAGAAACTACTGAACGTGAAAGTTGGTAATAAATTATTTCTGTTGCTTAAATGTTTGAAGTTATTTGTTTTAAATGTTTGGAGTTATTAAACTGCTCTAATTGTCATCACTCTTGCTGAAGACTACTACTATTTCAAATTTGCCAGAGAGGTCATAGATAAAATAATGATACATATCTTTTTCTCTCCAGCGGATTTGGCAATAACAATTCTTTATCTCAAATGTTAAATGCAGATTATATTTAAAACATGTATGTATCAGAAAGACACCCACTTTCAGGCATGTCTTTCTGCACATAATATTCACAAGAACACTATAACAATGGTTTTATTAGCCACTCATCCTACCTTGTCTGGCTGTGTATTCATTGTCTTCAATTAATCTTGCTAATCCAAAATCAGCAATTTTGCATATTAGACCATTCCCCACCAGGATGTTTGCAGAACGCAGATCTCTGTGTATGTAATTCATTCGCTCTATATAAGCCATACCTGCAGCAACCTGTTTAATTCACAATACATGACATGCACTAGTTAATAAACACAACTTGCTTTCACATGCATACCTTTGATTAATGACATATTTATATTTACCTGTGCTGCCATGTCTACCAGATTTGGCAATTTCAGAGCTCTTCCTTCACCATCTTTTAGGAAATCAAGCAAGCTTCCTGCAATACAAATAAAAATAGGTTCTTAAATAATATTTGATTATCTCAAAATAGTTAAAAATTACATAAACAGTGTTAATACAATAATAATAAATACAAATTTCCTCTTCACAAGCAATGAGGATCAAGGGAAAGCTGGGAATTTATTCCATGATCAAAAGATCTCCAAACCATTTCTCCTTGTTTTTTGTTTTTCCCCAAATCTCTTATTCATATGATGACAGATTATATGTATGAGGTATAGACTTGTTTTTCCAATGTTGCATTAATAATTCTTTAGCCATCTCCATATACAAATATAATTCAAAGTTTTAAAACCAGCAATCATTTAAAGTCTATCAAAATAATTTTATGGAATGTAACTCTGGAAAACACGTACTACATGTTTACTTAATTATTCATTGCATATGTATCCAAAGATTAAAATCACATGATTTTAATCTTTAGATTAAAGATTAAAGTCATGGAAAATGTCAGTTTAATATAAAATTCATCCTACTGAATTCTAGGGTTAACCCAGAGGCAATTTTCAATGATTCCACCTTCCCTGTGCAGCCAAAATATTTCAGCAAACCATCAACAGCTGCAGCAGATTTAATATATCATCCCACTTCAGAGGTAGGAACATGTTTGATAATGAGGCAAACTTTTTTTATTTGTTTTGGGACTAGCAATAGATGCCAGGAAGTACAGAAATGATTTAGTGGTATGGGTGATGCCTGACTTTCTAGGAATGGGTATTAAGAGATTAGAGTGTGTTGGTTTTGGTGATTAAAGCTGAATACACTTTAAAAGCCCCCTCCCCTTTTATGAGGAGGGAGTATCTTGGAATCATTCTGAACTTCTGGCAACTGTCTGGAAAGTCCCTGAAGTTTTCTAGACAACATTTTTGGAAGTGTTTTTCATTACCCTTTTTCTAAGGCTCAGCTAGCCCAAGTCACTCAGCTGGATGCAAGAAAGGACCAGAATCCACAGCTTTCTATTTACTAGCTTGGCACCTTTAACCAATCCAACCATCTGGGTTCTCTCCTCTGCTAGCCCCTTCCCATTGCATCCACAGGGAAATTTTTGCCTCTTGATGATCTCCTACCAAAAACACTGTTGCAATTTCTCATGGCTTAGGGAATCAAGGGATTCACTACTGAACTATGGAAAAGAGCAGAAAATGCTACTCTTTATCTAAAGCACCATTAGATGCAGGCTTAAGTTCCACATAGCTTTGGATTCAGGTTCTCCCCCATCCCTCAATATAGTTATTCTACCCCTAGAATTCTCTACAATGCAGAATAGAAGTGATAAAGTTCCTGAAAAACTGATTTGTGTGAAATACCAGCTGAAACAAAAAAATACATTTTGTAATATCAGTTTGCATAAGGCAAGCACAACAAAGAAGAATCCTTATTAGGATAAACGAAGTGTTCTACATTATTATTTAAAGAAGCAGCAGTGCCCAGTCATGGGTAAATCATTAAAAGGAACTCTTCCCACCACTTTATCATCTGCACAGAACTTTTGTATAGATAATATATTTAACGAGTAAGTTCAGAATGCTTACTTAAGCATTTCTGGAGGGAGAAAGTAGCTTGATCACACAGCAAAGCTGAGCTCAGCAAATTCATGAAGCCAGGATATAATTACTTTAGGGTGTGGAAATCAATAACCTTTGTCATTTAAGGAGAGTAAGATGTAATACTATATAAACATTTTAAGATATTGTGATAACAGCCTGGTATGAATTGTCAAATAGAATCAGAAGAATGGAAAAGAAGAAAACTGAGCATCTTAAAATATTTCTGTGAAAGGTAATCACAAAGCTATAAAAAATTGAAGTAAATAAAAAAATGTTGTGGATATTCTGAAGAAAATACTGAAATATGAAATAACTGGGATATTCTGGTATTGTTTGGAAAGGCCTTACTATTCTATCTGGATCATGTTAATAATTTCCAAAAATGTCATTTTTAGTGTCTGTGGATTAGATTCCTTAGATTCCATTCAACCCCCTCAAATCTTTGTGATTCCAATCAGAGACAATGCCAATTTTTGAAGTTCAAACCATGGGTATTTGAAAATTTGGATACAACAGGCAAATGGTTATGACCACAGGAATATATGAATATTTGATTAAGATTCTTGTCCAATATAAACTCCTAAGTAATATATGAGGGAACATTCATTCCTTTTACTCACACAAACCTTCTTGTTCTGAATCATAATAGAACCATCCATATTTACAAAAAGAAATGCAACATATTGAATACCTGATCATTCAAAATATTAAAAAATAGCTTTAAAAGTTCAGACTGATCTTAAATGATACAGAACACTGAATCGCTAATGTGAAGATACAAATAAAATAATAAGGAAACCATACTTTCTTTTCAAGAATTTAAAATTGGGATGTAAAACACACAAAATCTGTGCTAAATTTTTACTCAGAATGAAGCACAAGAAAAAAGATACAAGTGAAAGGATTTCATAAAGGAACAAATCAGATTTTGGATATTGCAGCTCAAACAGATTTTATGTTGTCTTTCAGTAAGCGACTAAAATGGTAAGGGCATGAAGAAAGAGAAATAATTTTAGTTCTTTATTGGCAATAAAACTTTTTGTGTAGTTGGGGAGATCTTTCTAGTATTACAAGGAAATCTTAATTCTTTATTCCATATCTTTATTTATCTTACCGGTAATTTCTAACCCTTATGTTCCCTTTTTCTACTCATAACTATTACACTGCAATGACTCTTAACAGTTGGAAAGAATTCTAGAGGCAACGTAGCATGTTCTAATGCCCTATTATTTCATTATTTTAATATTTGACATAGGACACTTTTGCCAAAAAATTATTTGCTTGTTATATTCTAACACAGAAACATACAAGCTACTTACAAAGATTTTATGGGTTTGATGTTAAGAGTCTAGTTAAGAAAAAGGTATAATTATAGTTAAGAGTTTACATTTAATGAAATTATAGCTTGTGGTCAATTTTTGCATGCTGAAAAAACCATTTTATGTCACCCTCTTGTTAGTTCATCAATTACATTTTAAAAGAGAAAAATTCTGGAAGCCATACCCTACATGCTTTCTCTACATTGTTTAATTATATGGCACTGATTTAAGGGACTGGGTTTTCATTTACGCATTACTATTTATTTTATGTTTTACTCCTAACAGCCAAGAGTCAATTGGTATAAACATTGTATAAGTAATTAAATAAAAGGTAGGATTAATAGCACAGTTTAATTTGCATTCCGCAATCTACTGAGTACACATGCTTCTCATCTTACCTTTACCCATATATTCGGTGACAATGTAGATGGGTTCTTCTGACACCACTGCATAAAGTTGGACCAGTTTATCATGCTTTAGCTTTTTCATGATCTGAGCTTCTTCTAGGAATGATTCTGGGGACATAGTGCCAGGCTTCAATGTCTTTATTGCCACTTTAGTATTCCCATTCCAAGTACCTATTAACAGATGGATAGATGAATAAATAAATTTTACACATTCGTGACTGAGAGCTAAACTACATAATGCTATTTGCAGATATTAAAGCAGCCTTTCCCAATCTGATTCTCCTCCAATTGCATTGCCTTTCAACTATCAGCATCTTTAAGCCACAATCTGAAGAGCACCAAGTTAGGGAAGGCTGCTGTGATACAGAAAATGAGTTATTGGAAAGATTAATCCATAAATGTTACATATAAGAAGCAGTGAACACTAATACAGCTGCAGAACATTGGTGATACAACTACTTCAAGTTAAGTTCATCCTCTAGAGCCAAAAGAGGGATGAGTACAAACATGAAAAACCTGATGACTTAGCTCATTGGGTGACCTAAAACAAGTTAGGTGAGGCAAATGTATTTCACAAAGCTATTGCCCAGCCAAGGCATAGCATCAAGCTCCTGGGGGTGAGGTCAGGTGGGAATGAATTCACCTTCATTAGAAGGTTCCAAATTATTGAACAAATTTATTAGGGTGAAATGTATTGATAAATATTCTTCTGGTAACATTGCTATCACTTTTTTTGAAAAGTCATTATAAAGAAACCTCTTTCTACTGGAGAAAGACTGCACAAAGGGTCAAAGCAACATACAACATAGTATTCTTTACAATATAAATAATAGTAAAAAATGAAGATAAGGATCCCATGGAGTTTTGTCCAAATTAATTCTCCTCTGAACTTAGAAATTATGAGGATACTAATGAATAGTAAAATTCATATATCAGCTAAAAAAATTATTATGATTTGATCTGTCTACAGCTCAGAACAGTTTTATTTCATAATCATCTACGGAATTATTTTTGTTAATATTCCAAAGCTAGGAACTCTTATTTTTGAAGGAGGAAAAAAAAGACGGAAAGCTAGACAAATGTTAACTAATATAATGAATTCATTTTCATGTTTGCTGTAGAGTTGACAATTTGTATACTAAAAGAAAGCTACAGCCATGTGGCTCAGCTACTTATTAGTAACTAGCAAAAGACTGTCCCGATAATTATATGCATATAGAAGCTAGTTTGCTATAAGGGAAAGGGTGAGTCCACAAAAAAGCCCTTTTTAAGATTAAATCTGGGTTACTATATCAAAAGGATTTGCATCCCAAATTATAAGACACTTTATTTGGTCTCATAAAAGCTAACAAGAGCTCCAATAAACGATCCAGCACACAATAATGATATGGACTCTACCCAATCTTGGACCATATAAATAATGGTAGAATTTGAGAACTTGAAATCTCCTGTTCTAGAATCATCAATGCATTTTTTTTACAATATAACACAGAAGACAACATATAATGTTTTCTTTCTGGGCTTGTATGGACTAGAAAAATAAGCCTAGCCTTCTCCACTTAAGGGCCTTATCAAATGTTACTCTTAGGTAACAATATTAGTTCACTGGAACTTGTGTTCAGAATGCCTTTCTTGTTCTGAAATTGGCTTCTTTCCCGATGGCTTTAAGCATCCATCCCAAACCAGAACAGTTTTCGCTGCCTTACCACTCCACACTTCAGCGAAACAGCCCTGACCCAGCTTCTTTTCCAGAAACAATGAATCTCGTGCAACTTCCCATGCATCCTTAGCCAATCCGACAGTTTGTGGAGTATAATTCGATGCAATCACAGTTAAGTTAAAACATAAACCATCAGCTTTCTCTACAGAAAAGGAAATTAATAAAAGAAATACTTATAATTCATAGAGTAATTGCATGCACAGGGAAAGATGGAAGGTGCTTCTTTTCCTCGTTAGTTATCTTTCAGTAGTAGTTTGATTCTAGAAAGTAGGCTCATAATAAATACTTGCATAGCGATCCGATTAGTGTATTTGAAACTGAAGGTAGCTTGTCAAAGCTAGCAACTAAACTCAGGAAGCCCATTGCATCACTTGTCTTTTTATCATTTTTTTAAAAAATGATAAATTTTTCAGAGAGAAGCATATTACTCTAAGTAATGGAAGACATCTGCTCTTCTTGCTACTGATCCCTATTACTTTTGTTTCCACCTTCCATCTTCCTCACCTGTCCCCGATAGCTGGGGGCTGACTAAATAAGTTAAAATATTTTCTCAGCATACCCATCCATACTTCCCCAAACTGCCCATTTCCCAGTCTCTTGATCAACTGTAGTGATTCTCGTGGAATTTCCCAGACATCTTTGGTTTTGACAGACAGGTCAGTAAGCCTTGGCATTCCTTTATGACAAGGGACTACTAAGCGGCAGCAAAGACCCGCAGCTCTCTCTGATGAAGGAGAAGTAAAGCACAGGGAAAGAAAAGAGTAACAAACATCAAACAAACATAGCAAGCACAGAAGAAAAAACAAACAAAAATAGTGCTAGTAAACAAGTTAAAACATCTGTTAGTAGCATTCCAAAATAAGCTTGAAGGTTAATCATCCTGCATACCACTGGAAGTGAGAACTGCTTCCATCCTTTGGAAGACTATAAAAACTTGGCTTTGCTGGTTGGCCTGGGGCCCCAAGGGGGGAGGGCGCTCAACATTGGAGGTGACTGACAGGATAACAGTCCTGTCCGTTTCTTAGTTCTGGCTTCAGCATAGTTTTAAAATCTTAATCTGTGTAGTTTTAATGTCTTAATATTTTAAATATTTTTCTACTTGTTTTATAATTTGTAAACTACCCAGAGTCACCTTATAGAGGAGATCCGTGGCATAACAAACAAATAAACAAACAAATCCCCAAAATTTGTACTTCCATTAATTCTGAGACCTCTGGTATTTTAGATGCCACACTGCTTTCTTTCGCTTAGCTTGAACAGGAGATGAGACGGTTACAAAATGTAAGGAGATGAGACAAGATTCTTAGCCTAATCCTGATTTCTCCTTTGCATCTACCTTAGAGTCTTTTTCACAGCTTCCCAGAATGTCAGATGTTAATAAGAATGACTCTTTAAGAGATATCACTGTCTCATTCAACTTTATTCTGGGTTACTTTCTTAATTGATTAGAAGGGCATTCAAATGTTGGCATGACCTACTCCAGTGATGGCTAACCTTTTTGCCGTCGCGTGCCAAAAGTGTGGGGAGTGTGTGTATGGGTCATGTATGGGCATGCCCACATCCATAATGCCCCCCATGGCCCCCCCCGCACTCTCCGCATTTTTGGCACGTGATGGCAAAAAGGTTACCGTGGGCCCATTAAGCCTGTTTTTCGTCCTCCCCAGCCTCCAGAGGCTTTCTTGAAGCCTGGGGAGGGTGAAAATGGCCTTCCCCACCCCCCCAGAGGCCAGAAACAGTCTGTTTCCCGACTTCCGGTGGGCCCAGAAGGCCCAAAAATCAGCTGGCCGGTGCACGCATGCACGCTGGAGCTGAGCTAGGGCAATGCTCATGTGCCCACAGATATGGCGCCGCGTGCCACCTGTGGCACATGTGCCATAGGTTCACCATAATGGACCTATTCCAACCTGTCTTCTTTTCTCTTTATTATATTTCTATTCCTATCTATTCCCCTACTCTTCTCTATTACCACTGTTAACAGGAGCATCAGTATTAATTTTGGTTGTATTTTAAAATTAATCAGATCTCAGACTTGAGAAGAAATGGGGGACATATACAATCATGTGAAAAAATTCAATATACTCCATATAAAGTTTCCTCCCCTTTTTAAAACATATATGGGTATATAAATATTTTACCTTCATTACAAAGTATAGGAAAAAAATGTAACTGAACAAAACAGCTATGAAAAACTGACTGTGATCATTTATCCACTAAAAAAATTAACGGATATGCCATTCCCTTCTGTGGAAAAAGTAAATATACCCTCAGCGCTGCTACCTTCTACTTTCCCTCTTTGATAGAAATAATCTCAAATATAGCCCTTCCTTCTTTGTAAGTGTTTGCCAGTCTCTTGACATCAACTGTGAGGGGATTTTTTTCCCTACTCTTCCATATAGGATTTTTTCACCTGTGAAATGTTTGAAGGATTTCTTGTGTGAGCAGCTTGAGTCAAATCACCCCATGTCAGTGGGATTAGATCCAGACCATTCTAGAACCCTCCACTTCTTTTTTTTTAGCCCTTCCTTGGTGGATTTATTGCAGTGTTTAGAGTCCCTGCCCTATTGCAAGGGTCACTTTTGGCTGAGCATTCTGACAGATGGCCTCTGTAGAAGGAAGAATTTATAGTGGATTCTAGGATAGTGAGTTGCCCAAGTCCTGATTGAGCTAAGCAGCCCCAAACCCTAACATTTTCACCACTGTGCTTTATAGTTGGTATCAGGATTTTTCCTGGGGAATGTTCTCTTTGGCTTTACAAAACATGACTTTTGGTATTGTGGCCAAATAACTCCCTTAGCTATCCAGAGTACATGTTCCATAAATCTCGTTCTTTGCCTAGGTGCCAATGAGCAAACTTTAGACTTGCCTTGTTGTGTCTCTGGACAGCAAATGTTTTCTTCCAGCATACCTCCCACATAGATCTAATTTGTGCAGATTCTTTCTAATAGTAGACTCTTGCACATTGGGGAGAGCTACCTGTATGTCTCATGATGTAATTTTGAGGTTCTTAAAGACTACTATCAACCTTGTATATTCTACTCTCAGGTTGCTGGCCTGGTCTGGCTAAATTGGCAGTTGTTGGAAATCTTGTCCATTGTAGATGATCTTCCAGATAGTAGAATGATTGATGTCTAATTATTAGGCAATGTTTTAATATTCCTTCCCAAATCTATTTATATATATAATCTTTCTGAATGCCTCAGAGCGCTCTTTTGATTTAGGCGTAGCAATCCCACAAACTTCAACAACAAAAAGCATTTAAATGAGGTTTCTCCAAAGACTGGTTTCTCCAAAGCCTCTCTTATGATGTTGTTTATATACAATTAAAGGGAGTCTTAGATGCAAATAGTTTGCATATCTATTTCCAATATTTTTATTCTGATCACTCGTTTTACAATGTGGTTTACATAAAAAGTTGGTAGCAAATAAACTATCATCTATAAATCCTAATTCTTGAAGATTATTGAATTGAAATCTAAAAGACATAGACAAATAGAAAGGTTGTCATCTGACACCATAAAGAATTCAGACTTGGCATCAGGAGAATGCATTGTATAATCTGGACTTCACAATCAATAAGGCTTTTCTTTTTCGTCTGGTGAATCCAAAGAAAAATTTTCAGCAAAGATTATGACAGTTATCAGGTTTACACTTGGTGCAGTTTTATAGATTTAAGTTAGTAATTTAAATTGTGTCTGGGTTAAAGTTGAGAGCCAATATAGCTGCTTCATGTTGATAGATAGCAGTTTAGCATTTGTATTTTGATGGCAGTTCAGCTACTGCCATCAAAGTACACTATTTTGAAAATATGTAGGGCACGTCATATATTCTAATAAAATATTAAGGTAGCCTGAGGTTACCTCTTTCTTGTTTTATTGTTGTACCCTTCCCCAATTTCCCAGAAGAGACTTGATGTTTACTGGAGATTCTATAGGCTGATTTATCTATCTCTTCTACTGTATTGTGACTAAACAAAGGGTTCTTAGACTTTCTATTCTTTTTGTAACAAGAGCCAATCATTCTCTTTTTTTACAAATTGCATTATGGCATGACTGACTCTTGAAGGACAGAATCATTTCTATCACACCTAGTCCGAGATGAATGAATGCTAAAAGCAGGAGAAAGCTGGTCAGGGTTGACAGAAATAGAGCCATAACATACATCTCAGATATTGTAGCATGTCTCTGATCGTGCTCAAATCATCTTGGGCCGAATATGAACTTTTAACACTATTATCTTAAAATGTTTTTATTCAATACTGTCATCAGAATGCTTCAATGGGAACAAAACAATTTCTCAGTCAAGTCAATCTCAGTGTCTCTGTCTTTCTCTCTCTTTGTTTTTTCATGTTATATGAAGTAATTTAAGAAGGCAGGGGAAAGGAAATCTGATGGTGATTTACTAAGGTGGCTTGTGGGATGAAGCAGAAAGCAATCAATGGTTGACACTAAGACTTTATTGTCTGAAGAGGAAATCCTACTTCTTTTGTAAAAACAGCTGGAATGACATAATGCAAATACAGAGTTGGTAAAATATCATCAGCTCTTGCAAGTATATTAGCTGATGATATAATTGCCCATGACCAAATACCTTCAACAGGCCCATCATTAATTTTAAGGACTGTCTCCTATTCACTCTCTGTTCTCTGGCAATTATGTAATGCTTGATAAAACCTCCAGGCAAATCTCCAGATTGACATTTTGGATTCTGATATCCTCTAGAAATACAGCTAGGAAATGACAGATGTTGCTATCTGAACAAGTGCATGGCACCAGGTGGATAACAGTTAATCCAGGATGATACCCTGGAGAAGCATATACTTTTAAAGTAGGAATTTGTCCTATTCGTGACAAAACTATGCCATGGATTACTACAACTACAAAAGCAATAGGAAAAAAATGAGATTTAAAAAAAGAAACAAATTATTAGAACTGGAAAGATGCAAGTGGACAGAATACACCGAAGCAAAATGGCTTTCTTTGATGCAATAGAGAACAAGGAGACAACATCTAAGAGGTTCATGCAGTATTAATTAATTAATGTATTAAACAATAGATGAAACATAAATGTATAAATACACTCTAGTTAGCGTGCATCCTTGGGTGAGTAAAAAGAGAAGCGTTTTTAAAAGTGCCTGAATACAGGAGAATGAATATTGCATAATGTTACTAAAAACAGTTCAAAAACATTGCTAAACTGATTAACTTCTAAAACAATTTAGAAAACAGTTTAAATATTGAACGTTCTTGGAAAGTCATCTTAGAATAAGTAAATATATTTCTAAGTGTCTGGAATGTTAAGAACTTTGCACAGAATATTGTATGCATGCACATAGTAACACACAACCATTCTAAGACACGAGAAGGCTATTTTTAAAAAACGAATTGTCCTAGAGACATGCATTTTTACTTATTTTACAACAGTGAATCAGAGTAGATAGTAATTAGCCAATTAATACCACCTACATTCAATGAAATGAGGACAAGATTTTCCCTCCCTAGCATGCTATGTGATCTCAGAGGTGTTTAGGAACCTTTTAATTGGGAGAGGGCAATTAGAAACTTTCAGGGGAAGGAGCAATGTTGTTAAATGAAAAGAAGCCTACCTGCAAGAAACTAGATATTTCCCAGTGCTAAAATAAAAACTATGGATTATTGCTCAAGATAAAGGAAGTATCTGCTATCAAATTTATCATTAATTATAATGTTCCAAAAAAATAAGAGTGTGTTTATTATTTCACCATTATTATGATCACAACTGTCTAAAAGAATTAAGACTGTAGTTTTATAATTTGTTTACACATAACACCAATTAATATCAATATTTGTTAATTAGATGAAGAAAAAAATAAGTTTCTAGGAATGTGGTGTTTTTTTTAACCTAAAAACAATTAGCTCTGTAATTTTAATGTATTATGTACAATCTTTAGAGCCAGTTTGGTACAGTGGTTAAAGTACCAGGTTAAAACCAGAAGACTATGAATTGCAATCCTGTTGGGGACATTGGTCAATCACTTTCTCTTAACTCAAGGAAGAAGGCAGTAGCAAATGACTTCCAAAAAACCTGCAAAGGCTAGTCTAGGCTTAAACGCATACACACACACAAACACACTCACACACACCAGCAACAAAACAACAAAACCATCCTTGCATAAAAATAGGACTAAGTGTGGTTGGATTTTAGCCATATTAAACAATGAGCATGAACTAAAGGCTTTCTATTTCAGCACTGTTTACAGCATTAGCTGTCAAATAGAGGAAAAAGGGGAATATAATATTTGTGGAATGCTTATACTAAATTGTACAAGATGTACTCAATCAGAATATACAAGCATAATGAGGTGATGATGAGGGTCACTGGAAGGAAGGAAGAATGTTCTGTCACTTACTTAAGGTGGCATGAGCTGACAAGAACAATTTCTTATATATAATCCTGATTTGTTTACTGTCAGCTTCAATCCCAGCATTGCAGAGAATGAGGGAACAGCCTTTATTTGTCAAAAGAAACATGCGAACAACTATATGAAATTCAAGAACTAAGTAAGTGATTACTTAGAATGTATGTAAGGTATTCTGATGATAGGTGGATGGAGATCTCTCTTTTTAAGTGCCCTGAGTTACAGCAAAAAGGCTCACAATTTCAAGCATCACTAAAGTCAATATAACCATAACTAAGATGACTCTGATTAGAGTTAAATCTATGGATAAAATGTATTTATCCTTTAAAATATCAGAATGTATCTTTTCTAGGAAAAAGGATTTCTATTTCCAAGAAAGACTAAAAATTGTGTGGCGGAATTTTGGGATGGAGGGGAGACAAATTAATTTTATAGGAAATAGAAGGGAAGCCACAGAGATATTTAAAATCTCAATAAAAAGGACTCATTCACCCTTTTTTAGTTTCATGACTATGCCACCAAGCTCCCAGAGTTCTAAAATTTAGTTTAAGATGTTAACATGAAAGCAATAGTGAATTTGGGAAATCCAATTTTAAGATGTGACTATAAGAAACCAATTTATGCATTATATTAATAGCTTATCCCAAATGTCCTTTTCAGATACAGTGAAAACCCATGCAGGTATCAAAAAATTGCTAATGAAACTTATGGAGTGCAGAAATGCTCTGAGATTTATATAACAAAAGTCACATTTTAAAATGGTGAGTCTTTATGTGTTCAGATTAATATCAGAGATTCATCTAAAGTATTGATCTCCAAACTAAAGACCAAAAGAAAAAAGAAGATTGTAATTTTGTTAACATTTTCTATTTAACAAAAGATAATAGAGAGGCATTATATCAGTAGCATTTTTATTTTAAGGAAGCTGAATTTATTTAACAATTGAATTTTCAAGGTTACCTGAATAATGCTGAACAAGTTGTTGAAGAGTTTCAAACTGTGCCCTGGTTGTAATGTAATATCCTCCACTGTCAAGCTTGCGGATTTTATAATGCTTGACATGATCACCTTTCATATCATCCCAATCACGAATAGACAATGAATAGGCACCTATAACAAGAAAATAAGGGATATAAATGCAAATTTAAAAAAAAGTTAACAGCTACATGTAAATAAATAAATAAATACAATATTCTAATCAAAAATAATTTAAATTATTTTGGTAGCATGTTACTATAAAAATGGAGTATCCAGTATATTTTGAAATAAAGGAAAGCAGGAAAGGACAGCATTAACAGTAATTCTGAACTGCTAAACAATTTAGAACAGGGGTGTCAAACTCATATTGTCACGGCGGTATCACGTAACATATCACGACTCCCCCCCTTTCACTAAACTGTCTGTGGGCGTGGCCAGTGAGTGATGCATCCAGACAGCGGGCCAGGATTTTGACAGCCCTGATTTAGAGGTTCTTTTACAATTCTTCCTTCTTCATTATAGTCAGAATTAGACCTCTTTACTATTGTTTGCCACTTTCGATTTTTAGAGCAGAATTTTAAAAATAAGCCCTTCTGAAAGGCCAGCTCATAAGTTAGATGCTATTTTTCTTTACTTAAGACACAATCACACCCAACACAGATTTTATAAACGCAATGTGATGTTTATCTAATAAGTTCTGCTGAATTTAAATTTAAATTGTTAAACTGAATGTAATGTTTATCTAATAAGTTCTAATGAATTTAAATTATTATGAAAAATTAATTTGCTTATAGTATTTTTTGTTTCATTTGAGCATGTCTCATTACCTTCATTGATGCTTTTTCTCTGCTTCTTAATTAAAACATAGGCATTATTACCTTTGGTGGTTTCACTTTCACGAATCAAGAAGGTTCCTCGTGGATTTCCAAAGGACAGCAGCTGCCTTTCAGCATCTTTTCGCCCAAGTTTCCCAAAGTACCATCTGAACAAACATGCCAGAAACAAAAGTTTTCAAACTGGAAGTGGAATTGTTTTTTAAGGATTTAAAACAATTAAGCTTGCATAAGGACCATCTGTGAAGATCATTCAAGTTTTTCTTGTACCTTCAACACACTTATATGCAGATTTATCCCAGCAGTAAAATGTTGATTTCTGATAATGATGTACTAGCATAAGGAGCCAACACTAATACCATGTTTCCCCGAAAATAAGACCTCCCTGGATAATAAGCCCAATCGGGCTTTTGAGCGCATGCGCTAAAATAAGCCCTCCCTGAAAATAAGCCCTTCTCGAAAATATTTACACGCATGTGCAGCCTGTCTCCGCCATTTCCTCTGGTTAGGGTTAGGGAGACAGACCTGGAAATCAGGTAAGATGGCCAGAGGAGCCCCATCTTGCTCCATGCACCGCAAAATAATAAGACCTCCCTGAAAATAAGGCCAAGCGCTTATTTCGGGTTTCAAAAAATATAAGACTGGCTCTCATTTTCAGGGAAACACGGGTAATATGATTCTTGAGATATGATGAACGCATAAAAAATTGGCAACTGTAGTCAGACTAATTTGCACACTGATAGGCATATCCTCTGAAAGACCCATCTACAATTGATTACCAATGATCATGTAATCCTAAATCAGCAATTCAATGTAAAACGCTGCACAGCATAATGCAATACAAAAAAAGTATTTCTGATAAGTTATAGATAGCATTGTAGGGCTAGGAGTTCATGTTTATTCAAATACTGCTTTTAGAAAGGCTTCAATATTTCCTTTAGTTTTGATATTTAAAATTGAAATAATAAATGTTGTTCCATCTGCCTTTATTATGAATAAAGGTCTGGCCAGACAACTAGAATAAAACCTTCACAATCTCAGTGTGCTTAAACCCACTATACTATACACTATAAAAGATATATTTATAGACCAGAAGATTCCGGATATTTCTACTCTGATCTGGTAAAAGCTAGTTCAGTTCCCCAACCCCACCAATCTTTCCTTTAATCACCCAAGTATTTAGCTGAAAAAGGAAGGCTAATGTAATGGGTAATTCCTTGAAAGTCACCACAGTTTTAACTGTTCTCTGTCCAAAACAATCCTATTTTTTAAAAAAAATACATACTCTTCTGCTTGGATGGAGTCAACTGGAGCCACATAATTACTGGGAATATAACCAGTTTCTCCGGTAGTTAAGGATCGGGCTTCCCACCAATCTCCTTCCCTGCAAAGCAAGAATTAGAAAAACACAACATTGGTTTAAAGATAGCCATCCTAATATGCCTACCTTGGTCCTGATTCAGTAAAAGAATCCATCCTTTTTGAGCATTCATAATTAAAGAAACAGACAATGGAATGTATTTTTCTTTTGGTACTACTGCCTAGAAATTCCACTAGATGGAGATCTTTTATTAACAGCCATAACACACTGTGGTTTGTGACATGTTATAACAGAGATTCATTCAGAAAACAGAGAAAGCACGCATTAACTGGTATTGCTGTGTTTGTACAGTTTGCTTCCATGTTAAAAGAATGTATCAGTGTGGGTGGATTCCATAGCTCTCTTGAAAAGATGTGTGCTTGTGTAATTTCACTGACTTTTAAACTACTGCACTCCGAAATGACTGACAAAAGACTGAAAATGTTTAAAGTTGAACTTTAAAAAAGAAACTGAAATAAAAAACAATATCCAGCACAACATGGGGAAAAGGCATCCTTTGGGCATTTTGCCAGCATAATTATGGAAACTTTAATATCCCCAATAAAAACTAATATTAATTATATATGATGTACTGTTATATACATGTGGATAGCCCTACTGCAGATTTAGAAAATGTAATAAAATTGCTTATTGTTCAAGTATTTTATCTTTATCTTCATCAGGACCATTTTGAGGCATAAAGAAAAGCAGACATTAAATCAAAATTTGTAATCAAAATATGATTATGAAAATGATGTTATCCTTAAAGTAAGTTTTAGTTCAACCAACTATGCTTACACAACCAGCATAGATGTTTAGGCATAAGGAATCATGGAATATTCCACAAAATACCTTGTTTTTTAAGTTTAGTTTTATAATCCGCCTGTTATCTTTGGAAAAATACTGTTTTGATTTGCAGACTCTTTATTAATATTTCAAGGATGGAATTGCTGTTATATACATGGGAAGAAGCACATTATGCATTTAAGAAATATGTTAACATTATAGTTTTTTAAAAAAAATGTTTTAAAATAAACACTGCATTTTTATAAATTCTTAAAGGCCTTGTTTTCAGTGTTTCTACATTTATTTTAATTTCCAATTTAGGATAGAAATATTAATCCTGGCCAGTAAAGGCCAGCTAAAAGATGGAAGGGTCCAGATTATTCCTCTTCATAGATGTCCATAACTAACTACAATAACATCAAAACAACAAAATATTAGATCATAAAATCTGCTTGAGGCATGGAGTTTGCATCATGATGCAGATTTTGTCAGCCCCTTCTCTGTAATACCAGATTCTTTCTGTTCTATGATCAGTCAATCAATGTTTATGATCAATGACCAGCGAAGTAACTCAGTTCAAAAGTTCCTCTCATCAACTACTGAGTTAATATAAGGGTGAACATCTCTTGTTTTTTGTATGTGATCTGTTTTATGATCAATCAATCAATATTTATGACAATGACCAGCGAAGTAACTCAGTTCAAAAGTTCCTCTCATCAACTACCGAGATAATGTAAGGGTGAACATCTCTTGTTTTTTGTATGTGATCTAATGGAAACACATTATTTAGATGAATGGCAATAAATTTGAAAGTCATGAAGATATAGGGAGAAAATTAATCTAACTCCCCCCCATGTTACATACACCAGACATTTACAATATTACTAGTTTTATTTATTTATAAGATTTCTACTCAGATATTCACTGATAAACAGTGAATACTGTTACTCATCAAAATAATAGTAGCAGTAGCTCCAGCTCTTTACATAATTAACAAGTAACTATCTTCTCTCCTCTTTTATTAGCTTAAATAATCGATAATCTAAATGTCCTGCCTGACATGGAACATCTCTTAATATCACAAAATAGAATTTAATACATCATTTTTATCAAGGGAAGAAACCATCTAGGCATTAAAAAGTGAGTCATATAGTAAACAGAACTTACGAATTGTTAAGTATCTGGAATTTTTCTCCTTTATGAAAACTTAAATCATCTTCTGTTCTTGCTTCATAATCATATAGAGCTACAAAAAGAGTTACACCTACAGAAAGATAATAAAAGTGAATGCAACTTTTACAAATGGCAGTGTTTTTTAAACAAATTCATTCTTTCATTTTTTTTCATAATGAAAGAAGGAAAAGGTAAATTTGAACACTCACATTTTATTTTTCATACAGCATTTTGCATAGGAAGCCCAAAACATTTGGTTATATATGCACTATATAAATTCTAAAGTTATCTTTTGCTAAAGTGCTTTGTGTGTATTATCTTTGATTAATGTTGTCCAGCAGAACTGGAGATTCTTAATGTGGTTTGCAGGGCACCAATATGCCAGTGGATACTTGTTTTGATGCTGGGGCAGGCTCTTCATTTATTTAGTGAATTAATCACATTTATTACTACCACATCTGTGAGGCTCTTTCCCTCCCCCATTTTCCTTTGCATATTCAAGAGAAATATAAATTTGAATTAATAAATCATATCTTGGCATATTGCAAATTAAACTGACAACTTCCAGCACTATATTTATTTCCAAGAATGCAACTTAATAATGATCTTACAAGCATCATAAGCTCATAACATCATTAGATGGCCATGGAGCATAAACCTAAGAAACAAACACGATCTCTATTCTGGATATCTATGGGAATACAATCATACACCATGCAAAATAATAATATGGTTGTTTGGCTTTGGCATAGTATGCTGTAGGAGCATAGCCACTGTGATTTGGTGATTTGGTGGAATCATGGTTAATGGCTTAGTGTGTTATAGATGCTGGCCTGCTGGTATCACACCACAGCTTAGTGTGCTGGGTTAATGCATACACTGATATTTTATTTAGGATCAACTATTAATTTCATGGCTGGTATCTGCAACAAACAAAATGAATTTCAAATGTTATTATCTATATAGTCTTTAAGTTCTTACGCTGCTTCAGAAGTTATAGAAAATTAAACCTTAAATCTAGAAGAAAATATTTTTTCAAAACTTGTATAAAAACTGATTCTATTAAGAATGTTGGGCTCGATATATTGAACATACATGATGAGAAAATAATATCTACTAAACCTATATGACTGATTTTTGCCAGTACAGAAGCAAACAATGACACCGGAGTATGAATAATAAGTATGTGCACATATAAATTAATACACTGGTGAACTCTGATAATATTTTCATCAAGAACAAGAAGTATGTCTGAGATAAAGGCAAAGGGATTTAAAAGAAGAAATCTACATTGATTATTTTTTCTTATTGAGGAACATAAACATATTTTAGAAAGGTAAGGGATGCAGTTCTTGTTGTTATTATTCACCTGTTCCTCCTCTTGTACGCAATGTACCAGTATGTGATGAAGAATTGACACCACCAAAGACCGTCAATCCTTGTCCCCCAGCTGTGGGGAAATTGTTGTAGTTTGGAATTGAAGTCACACCAAAACTTGGATAATGCTGAGGGGTAGGATCTGTTCCATAGCGATAACCCGAACTCTGGTTTAAACTACCATCCCTCTCATCGGTCAGTTTTGTTGCTTCTTTATCCTTACATTGCACACAGCCCATTATCTAAAATCCTGCAAAAATTAAAACAAAATACACAGTATAATACTTGTACATTTCAACTAAAGTATACAATACATACATATTAGGGAGTTATAGAATTAGAATCATTTGGGGGGGGGGCGCGCGAATACCTAGGCATCCAATTGCTAAAATCAGGCTAACTTTTCTTGGGGTGGATTCTAAAAAAAAGAAATTATTCTTGGACTACAGAGTTAGCATTTACAATAATTTACAACTCTAAATTGTAAATTCATTGGGTTCACAACCTCTAGTGATCACAGAAAAGGAAGTGCAGGACCTATTTACCGGTCTTTACCACGTGCAGCTGTAGGACACTCTGATCATTGCATGATTCACCTTGTACCTGCTTACAGGCAAAGACTTAAAGCCATAAAACCAATAATTAAATCAGTGAAAACCTGGACGGAGGAATCAGAATTAAAGCTACAGGCATGTTTTGACTGCACTGATTGGAATATTTTTAAAGATACCTCTGCAGACCTGGATGAACTCACAGATACTGTAACATCATATGTCAGCTTCTGTGAAGACCTATGTGTACCTACAAGGAACTTGCGAATACACAGTAATAACAAACCTTGGTTTACACCTAAACTTAAGCAGCTACGACATTCCAAAGAGGAAGCCTACAGAAAAGGTGATAAAATGCTGTACAATCAGGCCAGAAATGCACTAACAAGGGAGATAAGAGCAGCAAAAGAAGCTACTCTGAAAAGCTAAAGAATCAATTTTCAGCAAATGAACCAGCAAACATGTGGAAAACTCTTAAAAAAATCACCGCTATGGCAAACCTCCTTCCCAGGTTGAAGGTAATCAACAACTGGCAGATGACCTGAATGAGTTTTACTGCAGGTTTGAAAGGAAACTACAGCCACCTATCTCCACAACCCCCATCTCAGACACACCAACAACAGCCAAGCCTCCTACAACTGACCCCATTTCATTGGGTTCACAACCCCTAGTGATCACAGAAAAGGAAGTGCAGGACCTATTTCACAGACAAAAGCCAGGAAAAGCTCCAGGCCCAGACAAGATAACTCCTTCTTGCTTAAAAGTCTGTGCTGGCCAATTGGTCCCATCTTCACCCATATTTTCAATAAATCACTAGAGATGTGCTATGTTCCTTCTTGCTTCAAACGCTCTACCATCATCCCAGTGCCGAAGAAGCCCACCATCAAGGAACTGAATGACTACAGACCAGTTGCTTTAACATCTGTAGTCATGAAAACCTTTGAAAGGCTAGTGCTTTCCTACTTGAAAACCATCACGGATCCACTGTTATTGCAATTTGCATACCGAGCAAATAGACCAACAGATGATGCTGTTAATATGGCTCTGCACTACATCCTACAACATCTTGAGTCTCCAAAGACCTATGCAAGGGTCCTTTTTGTAGACTTTAGTTCAGCATTCAATACCATCATTCCAGACATTCTTCTAACTAAGCTAAACCAGCTACAGGTACCGGAACAGACTTGTAAGTGGATCACAAGCTTCCTAACAAACAGGAAGCAGCAGGTGAAGCTAAGCAAGATCACATCAAATACCTGTACAATTAGCACAGGGGCCCCCCAAGGCTGTGTGCTCTCCCCACTTCTCTTCTCTCTGTATACCAATGACTGCATCTCCAACGATCCATCTGTTAAGCTACTGAAGTTCGCAGATGACACAACAGTGATTGGTCTCATTCGAGACAATGACGAATCAGCATATAGACGAGAGGTCGAACGACTAGCCTTGTGGTGCAACCAAAACAATCTGGAACTGAACACACTCAAAACCGTAGAAATGGTGGTAGACTTTAGGAGAAGCCCTTCCATACTTCCACCTCTCACAATACTAGACAACACAGTATCAATAGTAGAAACCTTTAAATTTCTAGGTTCTATCATATCGCAAGATCTAAAATGGACAGCCAACATCAAAAACATCATTAAAAAGGACAACAAAGAATGTTCTTTCTGCGCCAACTCAGTAAGCACAAACTGCCCAAGGAGCTGCTGATTCAGTTTAACAGAGGAATTATTGAGTCTGTCATTTGCACCTCTATAACTGTCTGGTTCGGTTCTGCAACCCAACAAGAAAAACACAGACTTCAGAGGATAATTAGAACTGCAGAAAAAATAATTGCTACCAACCTGCCTTCCATTGAGGACCTGTATACTGCACGAATCAAGAAGAGGGCCGTGAAAATATTTACAGACCCCTCGCATCCTGGACATAAACTGTTTCAACTCCTACCCTCAAAACGACGCTATAGAGCACTGCACACCAGAACAACTAGACACAAGAACAGTTTTTCCCCGAAGGCCATCACTCTGCTAAACAAATAATTCCATCAACACTGTCAAACTATTTACTGAATCTGCACTACTATTAATCTTCTCATAGTTCCCATCACCAATCTCTTTCCACTTATGACTGTATGACTATAACTTGTTGCTGGCAATCCTTATGATTTATATTGATATATTGATCATCAATTGTGTTGTAAATGTTGTACCTTGATGAACGTATCTTTTCTTTTATGTACACTGAGAGCATATGCACCAAGACAAATTCCTTGTGTGTCCAATCACACTTGGCCAATAAAAAAATTCTATTCTATTCTAAATATGATAGGATATCTTCAGGGGTGGGTTCTACTTACCTTTACTACCAGTTTGCAATGGGAGCACACTCACGCGCTTCTGTGCATGCACAAATCATCAATTATGATGTCTGGGCGGGTGGGCGGAGCCTCCTGGCGCTTTTACTACCAGTTCGCATGAACTGGGCAGAACTGGGAGCAACCCACCACTGGATATCTTACATATTTTCGTAGGACTAAAGATACCAATTCAGTTTATGCCAATTCCATTCTTGCTGCAGTGAGGGCAAGAGTGGATACTCTATCAGTGTTGATTATGGCTTTGGATATTAATGTAATTAATATTGACTTATGCTCAAAAGGCAGGGAATCATAGATTTCATACTCTCTGCAATAAACTGGAAAACACCGTCACACCTGCAGGCTTTCTGTATGTTCATGTTGTTGGCAGTGGTATTATTTTACTTTATGCCTATGACATAATTTTATAGCGCGTGGAACCCTGACTTCTTGACCCTGCAGCTGAACTCTGAAGATGAATTTCTTCCACTGCTCTTTTTCATCACCAACCTTTCCCCTTGGCACTCCTCATTTGGGTAATGAACTCCTAACCAGTTTGGCCTTTTCCAAGAATGCTGGATGAGACTGAGCTGTTGGCTGGGAAAGAAACTTTGCCTAGTACCTTGAGGAGTGAGGCAGATGCAGCCTTAGCCCCTTCTCTTGTGACTTTGTGTTCAGCAAGCAGACATCAGCCAGGAAAACAAAAACAAAACAAACAAAACAAAACACAAAACAACTCACACTGGCTTCTAGTTACTGTACAAATTAGAGGGACTCTAATCTCAGATCTTGCAGGTTTTTTATGCTCCCTTTAGTTGGACACAGTCTGGCTCAATGAGTCACCTTTCCACAAAATTGTGACAAAGCACCTAGATTTAGTCATCTGGAAATAATCTGTGGAACTTTTTCTTTGGGTTTCACACTATCTGCATGCAATATTTTATAGGTTTCTAAAAAGCTTCTAGAACATGAAACTTAAAAGGACATGGTTTATGGCAAGGGAAGATGAGAATATGACCAGAGATGTATTATTCACCTGCTGAGCCAACAGAAAATGAATTAACTTTCAAGTTATCAAAAGGTGGGGAAGAGAAGAAAGCAAAGAATAAAGTAATTCTTCAAAAATTTATGATCTTAGAAAAGTTATGCCAATAATGAATGTACCTAAAATTCCAAGCTATAAAAGATGATGATGGAGAGGATGATGATGATAGTAATAGGAGTAATATTTCAAAGAGATAAAAGCCTATCTGTGCAAAACAGGTACTAAATTAATGGGCTGCGGTCAAATCTCTCCCTTTTTTGCTGGCATGTATTTTCTGTGAAAGAGATGGGGAGGAGTACATGGAAATGTTTAATGGAGAGATTTTTCCCTTCCCTTTTCTGTTGTCTTTTTCAACTTGGCTCCAATATCTAGGCAATGCATTTTTAAAAGCGCCTTGATTGCAGGACTGCATAATTTGTGATGAAGGGTGTAACCTACATGTTTTTTTTTTCAAACCAAGACTTAGAAAAGTGGTCCATTCTTTTTTGAAAACCCCATGCATGATATCATTGAAAGCTTAGTTAAGAATCTGGAGGAAGTAACAAAGTATTATTGGATGGGATCCAAAATGACTCCAGGGCTCGTGTAGGTCATTTTAAATGCATCCTCTATTCTGCAGTAGCACAGAGCTCTAAGCAGCCAGAGGACGAAAAATTAAGTTCTACAGTTTTCACAACATCAGAAACATCACTATATGGATTGCAGGCATTTCAACCTTTTAGCAAGCTAGAAACATATGGCTTAGCAGGACAATGGTGATATCATTTCACAAAATCTGGAAATCATTACGGCCTACAACCAGCATATAAGATTTTGGTAGTAGTTCTAAAATGTCACATCCCTTCTTAATTATTTGGGCATGTCTGGGTGAAATGAGTGTTTTAGCAAATGACATTGGTTTTACAAAATAAGTGTATAAAAAAGTTCAGTTTGTATCTACTTCTCCAAAGCAAAATGAGGAAGATGCTAATTAAAGCCCACAGAAATTATGAAACTGAGTGATACTGAAATACGTATTTCCTCATATATTCCAGGGTTTGTTTGCTTTATGAAATCAATCAATAATTCTGTGACCATTTGACAGTATGACGGAAGTTGCAGCATACAACAGCAATCTTACAATATGCTTTCCTAGAAATAACTTCCAATGAGCATTCAATAGGAGTGTGTGTGTGTGTGTGTGTGTGTGTGTGTGTGTGTGTGTGTGCGTGACTGTTAAATTCTATGCGTATTACCTAAGGGAATACATTCTATTCTACACTGTATAGAATTACCTTTGCAAGTGATAGATTGTCTCCTCATGCAAGAATATATGGATATGCTGATTGGAATGATGCAACAATATGCGGGAGCAGATGGACAAAAATGTAGGTGTCAGCAACATTCCACCTCTTACAACGACATCCAGATTTTAAATGCTCTATTTGCCAATGTACTTATGTAGCAAAAAGCAGATGTGTCATCATGTTTCAGAAACTAAAGTTAAGCTATTCTTACGTTTGATCTGGAGCACTTTGTTACAGTCCAGAAATAAAAGAAAAAGCTCCACATAACATACAGTATTGTGTCTTCTTTTGAAATCCAGAAGACTGGAGTTAAATGAGTTTCTACAAAATTGAAAACCAGACAAATGTTTATATAAACTCTTGCTCTTAGTCTCCTCCTACTCACTTTTTATCAATTAATCATGGCAAGGAAAAGAGAAGCCAAACAAGCAGAGTCCAATTGAAGCAGGTGCTTTTGCTCTGATTCAAGAAACAAGCTACCGTTATGGGCAGTTCAAATTGGATACCAATCCCTCCACACACAAAAATTATGCTCAAATAATTCCACTCACTTGAAGCTTGGAACAGCAGCCTGGTCAAAAGACAGAGCCCAACACAGCACACTCTGGGCTTACCCCAGCCCAGCAGTGTGCCGTCCTCCCATTTTTGTGATGAGAGATAAGTATGTTTTCTGGAAAAGCACTGTCCCCATGCATTCCTATAGCCAGATGTCTGAGATTAGATTGGCAGAGACTTCCTATCAAGAGCTATGGCAGGAAGGCTACTGGCTATAACACAATAGGTCTGCCTTGCAGTGTTACAACCAATTCATTCATATGCAGAGTACTTGCTAGAAGTCCTAGCACTTACCATCATTTCAAAGAGTCAATCTAACTACCTCTTCTTTTCTGTAGGAAGATTGGTAGCTGCTAAGGTGAATGCCGCCTTCCTGAGAAGTGGAAGGGATCATCCTCACCAAATTTACATTGCCTGGTAGGAAGTGGGTTGACTTTGAGGACAGTTCAGGAAGTGGTGCACTTGAATGAGGACAAAGAGAAGGGAAGTTTTAGGAACTGCCATTGGGAGTTTTGCTAATGCATAGCTGCAATTAAGATAGCTGATCTCTCTCTCTCTCTTTTTTTGGGTGCACAAAGAGTATTATTGACCTTGATATTCCCCTTACTGGAAAAAAAAAATTGGCTGCCACACGAAGATCTATTCTTTCCAGCAGCTAAAGCACAGATGGTCATGGAGACATAGAGCCCTGAAGCCAAAGGGGAGAAGGGGGACTGGCAATAGATCAACTGGAGCCTTGCAGGTCATCATCTTCCATTTTTCCTCCCTGCAACATAGAATGTTCCATTTTCAGTGGAAAACACCAGCATTTCCTGCCAGCTCACCTTAATCCAACTTTAGCCTGACTCAGCAACAGGTTGACACTGAGATGGAGGCATTGCTGGGAGAACTTGCCTGCAACAAAAAGTAAAAAGCCTATCACATTGGCAGGGCAAGGTATGTGCATGAATTAATCTTCTGCTAAGATGTTGTGCTCTTGCATGTTTGCATGCATGCAATGCCAACTATGTAGGACAGGATAAGCTTGCACAATCCAGATTACATGTACATTAAAACTACAAAACTAAAGTAAGAAGTACATGCAAAGCAGAAAACTCACTGGGACAAAAGAACTTCAGGCAACAAATTAATTCACTTCTGGCTACTAGAATAGAACATGTATTCTTTCAAGAAATTACATACTAAAGAAATTCCAAAAGGCTTTAACAACTATACACTGAAGCAAAGACCATGTATGGATTTCCAGTCAACATGCTCATCATGGAAGTTATAATTCAAAGCATCTGAGGAGTGTCTAATTGGGGATGGCTTGTATAGGACATATATACACCACTGCCAGATTAACTGGGAATTCTTATTTGGAAATAATGTTTATTTACAAACAATTATAAATAATACAACTCAGATGACTTTGTATGACTTACAATAATAAAATGAAAATTAAATATCAAACAATGAAAACTCCATCAAAAAACTGCACATGCAACAAAATGTAGTAATAAGTTATATCAGATGTTCACGAATTAGTAACAAATTAAAAAAACATACAAGAATATTCATATAAAAACAATCTTAAAACATAAATTAAAATCTAATCAAATTCTGCTATACTAATAAATTGGGAAGTAATCTTAGAATAAAAAGGCATTACTCTAATTTAAAACCAGTGTAAAATATAATTATTTGCACTACACCTCTAAAAACAGGTCCTCAAAATAATTTCACTTGCATATTTTGGAATAATGGGACTGTATAGGTTCCAGAATAGTCTTAATACCCAGGAATAAACTTGTATCTCTGGAAAGGCTGCAACAACTGAGTCCCTAAGACTGAATTAGTCTATAAGAATACCAAGACAATAAAAGAGTCAAAGCTGGCAAACCATAAATTGGATCCCTTATGTAAAACATGGACCAGGTGCCTTTCAGTCTTAAAAATTGGAAAAGAACAGCCAAGAATCTATTAACTCAGAAAGGTGGGAGGAAAAAGTTTAGGTCAGTCTTTAGTATAAGTGTAACTGATATCTTCAATAAAGCAACATACTGAGTTGTATCAAGACTGTGAGACAACTGCTGTAAATTGAATGTAGGTTTATCCTTCACTTCTCCCACTTTCCTTAGGAATGGGGAGAACTATGGGTTCTTCTTTTCTTGCCTTGCAGCTCTTCCATGATGGTTAGCTGGACAGTTCAGAATATTTAAAACTATCTACCTCTCCTTCTCTGAGACCTTTGGTGGCCTTGTGCTAGAGATATCAAAGCCTGTGTTTCTTTTTGCAAAAACAAGTTTCTTGTTAGGAAACCAAGTGGACTGTCGCACTTTACAACTGACCTACCAGTTATGGGCTTATGTGCTATTTATGGTTGATAAATGCCACTCAGATCAAGTCATATATAAACTATGCATAAAACAAGTGGTGTAATCTTTTATCTATTACTGTGTTCACTAATAACAACTCCAATAATGCCTCTACTCATGTTGCCATTTCAGCCCGCCTATGGTTATGACCTACGGTACATCTATATCAGTGGTTCCCAACGTGGGCTCCATGCCCCATAGGAAGGGTAATTTGATTTTTAATGGGGGCAATTGGAACCTTGTTTAAACCAAGTTAATGACCTTTTAGGCTTCCTCCACGTGAGTAGGAGTTCACTTTTTGAATAGAAAGAATTATATGTCACGGGGAGAGGGGGGGACATCAGAATTTTAGAGATGCTTAGGTGGGGCATGGCCAAGAAAAGGTTAGGAACCACTGATTTATACCCATTCTGCCTCCCCATTTTTCCAGGAATGCTGAGTCTCTTAGTACCTTTTCATGGATCAACTGGATCACACCAGGTCTTGCGCAAGTTTTCTATTGACAGACAGCAGCAGGAAGCATTTCCCTCCCCTCCTCCATTGTTGCTGAAGGTCACATCTGGCTTTGTATCAGATTTCTCTCTGTCACCCAACAGACTAAGAAACTAGATGCAAGTTTATTGAACCATTTGCCATATTTGCATAGATCAATACCAAAGACATTACTCTGCAGTTTCCAGCCACACACAGATTCTCTCCTCCCTTGTGCATCTTTGAATCACCATTCAGTTTTTGTTATGGGATGAGGGAAGAAGAATTGGCATGGAACGTATTTTAGAGTTTCACTGCAAAAAGACCAGACCTAGAAGACATGATTCATTGGCAGTTACCCAGACATAGAAATGCCATGGGATGTGGCAGACAACATTCGTGCTCTGTACTTTCTCTGACATACCTTCACCACCAAAAAGACCTAATTGATGACCCATTCTACCTTTGGCAATAATCTGCAGTTCTGACTCTAAGAGAGAAGTAAACTGGGGGATGGAAAAGGAGACATCTGTACAACTAACTAACAAGAGATGAAGATTATCCCATTCAAAAGGAAGAGTTTTGAAATGGGCGATGTTCCCGATGAAGAAAATAGATAAGAAGGAAACTAAACTCTGCTATGAGAAGTCAACTGGAAGTAGAGATTGGTACAAAATAGGAAATTCTCTCTTATTGCAGCCAAAGAAAAAATAAAATTTATATGTACTATTAAGATCCTTAGGCAGAATGAAGGAGTACAGACTTTGAAGGGGAAGGAGACTTTGTCAGCTTCCAGTTGGCAAAGATATGGAAACAGACAGGGAGGCACAATGCCCTTCAGTCTCCCACAAACTGAGGGAGGGGAAGAGCCATCTGGCACCTTTAAATAGGAAGGAGAAAATAGGGAGGGAGACAGTATAAGAGGTGACAGTGATGACGAAGGAACCAACATTGTTCAGGCCAGCTGCCTGCTAAACTCAAGACTGGGAAAAAATAAGTATGAGACAGTTGATGCCACAAAGTGAGAGAGGAAAATGCTTAGAATTTAATCTCTGGCTCTGCCATTCATTCATAATTCAGGCATATAATTCTACATTCTGAAATATGCAGACTGCCTGCAGGAGTATGGCTATTTTTTTGGTCTCCAATAAAGCAATTTATCCAGGTGCATCAAAATGACAAAATGTCTGCTAGATTGAATATGGGCTTGATTTTCTGAAGAGATATTTATTGCTCTGCTTATGTTGTCTCACAAACATATAGCACTGAGCGCTGCAAAAATGTTCAAGAGAATCAACAGGACAACAATTTTTTTTTTGCCGAATTTCCAGTTTGTCATTCACCAGCTGACTGAACAGTGTTAATCCTATTTCCTGGTTGAAAGCCCGAGTGAAATGGGTCCACATAAGAGATATCATCATACATAGAATAAATAGACGCAAGTCTACAGATGAGCGAAAATTCCTTATTCCACCCCACTACTGGCATTTTTAAAATGTCATCCAAAGGAATAAGTAGTTTAATGGAAATAGCAATAGGGATGTGTTTCTTCATGTCACATGTGACAAGAAAGCTTCCTATAATTTTCTTCCTCCTCACAAATATAAGTAGTCCTCAACTTACAACCACAACTGGAGCCGGAACTAAGTAAGGTGATCATTAAGTGAGCCGCACTACCAATTTTATGACTTTGTTTTGCTTCAGTTGTTAAATGAATTATCACTGTTAAGTGAATCTCATGGTCTTTAAGTGAATCTGGCTTCTCCCATTGACTCTGCTTGTCAGAAGCCAGATGCGAAGATCACAAATGGTGATTAGGTAAGCATGGGATGCTGCAACCGTCATAAACACATGCTGATTGCCAAGTGTCCAAATCCTGATCATGTGTCTGTGGTAATGTTATGATGATTGTTAAGTTCAAGGACTGGTTTGCAAGTCACTTTTTTCTGCACCATTGATGACTAGCAGTTACCTAGTTTGAGTGTTGAAATGTCTTAAAGAAAACAACCAAGCTCAGAGAGCAACAACGATCCCAACATTGTAATTTTAGACAGTCGTTAAACAAATGGTCGTAAGCCAAGGACTATCTGTGTATCTTAAAAACCCACACTGATATGACATAGCAGTGTTTTGATAAACCTTCCTGGGGGAAGAGGCAGAGAAGGGCGATCAGCAATCTCTCTATACTCCAGGCAGATATGTGGTTTCTATGGCTCAAAAGTCACTATCAAATTATAATTATTTAAGTGAGCTAAGGGAGAAGTTATTAACACATGGATAGTAATTCCATTAGTATATGCAAAAAATGAAATACATTGTAACTGGACTTTAAATTAAAATGAAATGTAGGTTCACCCACTTTAGGGAGAGTAGTTGCGACATGCCATTCAAAGGCCAAATGTAGATCTTGACTCCAGAGCCCCTCCAAAATGATGCTATATAATATTAATATGAAGTGCAAAAAAGAAACAAAAAGCAAACTATAAGTGCATGAAATTCTGAGAAATTCTTAGATGACTCAAGTAGTCATCTAAAGGAAAAACGAAGATACCTTGTTCAGATATGCCCCATCATATCTGCACTTGTAGGGCTGTTGAATCTACTAAATATATGCTGTTTATTAGCTGCTAGGTCTAACACAGGGGTCAGCAACCTGCAGCTCTGGAGCCGCATGTGGCTCTTTCACCCCACTGCTGCGGCTCCCTGTCACTCCAAATATGCATCACAACCGCCAACGTGTGACACGCGCCGGCATGTGATTTGTTGAGCTTTTCAACCCCTGGTAAGCCAAGCATGGATAAATCCAAGAAAATAAAAGTTTGAGAAGAAAAGAGAACGTTTAATTCAACTACATATGCTAGTTTTTTGGCCACTCAAGAAATAGTCAGGCACGGGAAGGGTTTTGTGGCTTCTGGTGTTTTCTTTTCTGCGAGAAACGGGTCCAAATGGCTCTTTGAGTATTTAAGGTTGCAGAGACCCCTGGTCTAACAGTTCTTTGGGTGACTGAAAATTTAGAATTTAAATTACTTTTAATGCTATCAGTCAAGATTTTGTAGGCACCGGGACAAGACTCTCACCATCAAGGAACAACTCCATTTTATTTCTGGCTTGCTAATAAGCTCTGGAAAAAAAATGAAAGCAGTGGCAATACTGGAATAGCAGGAGTTATTTTTCATTTTTGCTTCACTGGTTTGAGGCTGGTCTTGCTATTTAATGGCTGGTCTTGCTATGCCTTGCAACTGACTCTGTTCTCAATATATATTCATATTACTTTTTCCATCCGCATTTCTCAGAATGCAAAAAGGAATTCCAGTCTTATGATCCTGGAAGTGAAATTGAGGCTTGTTCTGGTTTCTATTCTTAGAGGCACCACACTTTAAAAAGAAGTCTTTTACTGTAGGTCCAGTGGGAGGAAGCATCCGAAATTGTCAATATCTGGCAAGTCTAGACATGAATAAGTGCACATTCCATTCCATTTTGACACTACTTTCTTTTTCCCCAACAGGGCATTAAAAGAGAAAAATGAAAAAAAATTCGTAAATATATTTTGTTCTCATAATTATTACTAATTTCACGCTACGTTATATTTGCTGCATGGAATTTGTAATTCCTAAGGAGATAGGAAAACAAGATTGAAAGAATAATTTGCTCAAATATAAGGCATACATTGGAACCATAAACAAGCATTGCTTGACAAGGAGAGGCATGCTTGGAAACAAGTTTCTTTAAAACTATAATTCTTTTCTTTAAAAGCAAAATACTGTGTGATAAAAGCAAACGCTTGTCCAAATAAACAAAACATTCATACAGCGTGAAAACACATATTCTGAATTATTTTTTAGATCAAAAGTTGTTTACCAAAGTGAGCAGAACAGAATAGAATAACAGAGTTGGAAGGGACCTTGGAGGAACCTCCTGCTCAGGCAGGAAACCCTACATCATTTCAGACAACTGGTTGTCCAATTTCTTCTTAAAAACTTCCAATGTTGGAGCATTCACAACTTCTGGAGGTAAGTTGTTCCACTGATTAATTGGTTCTAACTGTCAGTAAATTTCTCCTTAGTTCTAAGTTGCTTCTCTCCTTGATTTGTTTTCCATTCATTGTTTCTTGTCCTGCCCCTCAGGTGCTTTGAAGAATAGCTTGACTCCCTCTTCTTTGTGGCAACCCCTGAGATATTGGAACACTGCTATCATGTCTCCCCTAGTCCTCCTTTTCAATAAACTAGACATACCCAATTATACTGCATATAGAAACTTAACATATATCAACAATTTATCCATATCAATATTAATTAATGCAATCTAGCTTCTTTGTTGTTATCTAGAATGCTTATCCGCAAAGGTTGAAATTCACTAAAAAGGAATAAACATACAACTCATACACGGGATGCTGTTTTTTAGAAATATCTTTTGAATGTATGAAGAGAATAGTAATAACTGAAATTAATAGTAATAAATTTATGAATCATAAATTTAATACATTTGAGGTGAGCACCCTACTGAACCTATGAATTATATGAAGCAGCTGTACTTTAAAAGATTAAATTAAGATGATATCCTATAGGGACTCTGGAGATTGTTAACAGCAGTTTGGGGAAATATGTAGCTTTAGGCACGTGATGGTAAACCTGTGGCATGCAGAGCCCTCTCTGTGGGCATGCGCGCAGTCACCCCAGCTCAGCTCAAATCACGTTTCTCCATCGCGTTTCACTCAATCAATTCCAACTTCTCGCAAAAAAAAAAGAAAAAAGCAGTTGCTTTTCCTGCAGAGCTGCTGGTGTTGGGAAGCGTCCCCGCTGGCCACCTGAGTGTGGGTGCGCTGCTCCTGGGCTCGTCAGCCTTCGGATGTCATTCCCACCACCCAGCACCAGTTCAGAGGTTACTTCCCCGTCAAAAGGGGAGGGGGGGGGAGAGAGAGAGAAACAGAGGGAGGCTGTTTCTAAACATATTGTCGCTAAACATAATGTTTCAAAAGCAGAAAGAGTTGCCCCAAAGGAGTCTTTGAGGGCTGAACGTCGAGAGGCACGGATTTCCTCTGACTTCTGCATTCCCACTTCACAAAGCAAATGGCCCGGGGTCACCCCACTAAGCGGCCCCTCTGAGGCCGCTTGCAAACTCCGCCAAGCACGGCTCCAAACATTCGGCTCACACGTCCCTCCTGGAGAAGATGCACACCCTGCCTGCTCTGTTTTTGCTAGCCAGAAGTGGGGCTCCACGCTGCCGCCTCCCAGCCAGAGCGCCATGTTTGTTTGCTTGCTGGTTGCCTCTGAGGAGGGAGCTGCGCTTGGGGGGAGAAAGGGAGAGGGAAGGGAAGGATCCAGGTTGGATTTGCCTTATTTTGTGTGGATCTCTAAGACTTGGCTTTGCCTGCCAGCCTCCACTCCCCCTCCACAGCCCAAATGGCTGGATTCACATGACACATGATGCTGGGCAGGAGAGGATAGATAGATAGATAGATAGATAGATAGATAGATAGATAGATAGATAGATAGATAGATAGATAGATAGATAGACAGACAGACAGACAGACGGACGAGACAGCCGGAGATAAAGATAGGGAGGGAGAGAAAGAGAGAGAAACAGAGAGAGGCAGAGAGAGAGAGAGAGGGAAAGAGAGAGAGAAAGACAGAGAGAGGGAGGAAAAGTGAGAGAAAAAGACAGAGAGAGAGGGAGCGGAAGGGAAAGAGAGAGAGAAGGAGAGAAAAAGAGAGAGAGGGCAAGGAAAGAGAGAGAGAGGGAGGGAAAGAGTGGGGGAGAGAAAGAGTGGAATGAAAGAGAGAAATTATATTTAAAAAGTTTTTTTTTATTGTTGCTAAATGTAATATTTCAAAAGCAGAAAAAAATTGAAGGGCATAAAAGTGCATTTATCACGTTTTTCTTAGAACAATTAGCTGAACTCTGCATTGTTTATCATTATTTTAGGTAGTAAAACTTCATTATTTAGGTTAAATTGCCATATTGGCACTTTGCAATAAGTGGGTTTTAATCTGGGTTGCAATCTGGGCACTCGGTCTCTAAAAGGTTTGCCATAACCACTGTGCATTCTGATCCAGCCTATGCATTTTACGACACAAATAAAAATCAAGGAAACTTTATGCACTCTATTACTTAAATCAGTGAAATGTTAGAACATACTGTAATATTTCAGCTACCTGAAAAAGTAACTGCTGTAATATGATAAGAAAACAAGCTTCATCAGAAACCCTCTCGATTATTTTTTAAAAATGTTTAGGACCGTTCTGCATGCTGAGCCCAGAACACTCTCTTATTATTTCTAAGATAATTTCTTGTGTTCATTATAATAATTTGTACCTATTCTATTTGGCTTTTTATTGCAAAGAAAAGTCTTGAAGGTGTTAATAGAATGTAGTACTGTAATCTTGTTCAGCTCACCTTGAATGAGTTTTGCTTCCACCCACTGCTCCTTTGCTTTTACGTTGCTCTTCCAACCACCTTCAGTTCCCTTTCTGCCTTTAAATAGAAAAGAAAAATGAAAGACAAGTGACTGTGCAGCAACTATTCCTTAGTACTAAATTTTTATTATCTATTAAATACAATGATACCAGAATCAGAAAGATAATTCTTTACTCTTTCTTCACTAGGAAGCTTAGTTGAGAAGGCAGTGGGAATAAATACCCGGGGCCACATCCTGCCATTGATTTCACAGTGCTGGAAGTAAGTTATGGCCAGTGGCAAGCCAGGAGGCACTGTCTAAGAATAAATTAGGACTAGGAACTAAAAGCAAGGCCAGAAATCCAAGACACTCTGAATATTGAACTATGTGTGATATAGAGCATGGCTCAACTGAAAAAAATTAAGCTTTTTATACCACATCTTTGGCCAGGGCAGTCCTTTTTCACTAGGGGTTGTAGTTAGGTGACTTATCCTCCTAGATAGTGGATTCCTGATATCTCAGAAGGTAAGCTAAACTAAGCATAGTACACAAAATTGTCTGCTACAATGTCTTGCCTGTCAATGACTTCTTCAGTTTCAACCACAATAGTACACAGACAAACAAGCGATACAAACTCAAGGTAAACCGCTCCAAACTCGACTGCAGAAAATACAACTTCAGCAACAGAGTGGTCAACAACTGGAATGCTCTACCTGATTCCATTGTTACAGCCTCAAACCCTCACAGTTTTAACTTCAAATTGTTTACCGTGGACCTCACTCCATTCTTAAGAGGACGGTAAAGGGGGCGTGCATAAGCACACATGCCTACTGTCTGTCTTACTGTCCCCATTTATTTGTCTTTACTTTTGATTATGTTTATGATCATACCTATACTTGTTATCTTGTATATGTTTGACAAATAAATAAAAAAATAAGCGGCACTAGACAATACGCAGAGCATTTGACTATGTTGTGGCCTATCTTATTTAGAACAAATGAGTAATAGCGATGAATGCAAAACACTGAATGGTGAGTTACTGTATTAGGACATTATCATTCCAATATTGAATACCCTCTATGACTACTTTTATCAACTCAATCTACTTTAAAAATGTAAACGATGACAAATTATTGTTGGTAGGACAATCAATTTCCTCATTATTCAATGACAAAAAGCCACAAAATCACGGTACTACATGAAGTATGCATCTTATTTTTTTCATGTCTTACTAGCCTCTCCTTTGTGTAAAGCTACAGATCTGTTGCCCCTATCATTTCATTGCATTAGTTCAGTCCTAGAATGGGTTCTTCATGCCTACATATATTCACTGGCAATGAATACAATGTCATTGAAACAGCTCTGGCTGTGTTCCCTTTCTCTGGGAGAAAAATCAGGAACAAGCCCAGATGATTACTCCTTTGCATGTAAATCTCAGGACTAATTGTATATCGTGAACTGGATTAACTTCAGACCCTAAAATCCTTACTTACAAAACTATCCTACATTATACATGTACTAAAAGCTAATTACTACTCCATAGTATAAAGAGTGACGCACACACAGAGACAAAAAGTACCTTTGCAAAACCTCACCAAAAGCAATCATTTTAGTTCTGGTGTTCTGCGAGCAGTCTTTTAGTTTTGCACTGAGGTACTTTGTTTGTTTAAATTTAGGATATATTCACCACAAGCTGAACACCCCCCCATCCCCCCAGCCAAGGGAATAAAGTGTTCCATCTGGAAAGCAGTAGCAAAAACTGACTTCACTTGCTATGCTTGTTTAAGGAACAGTTACTGTGGTGGAATTGGCTGGGTGCCTGCGAATCAGAGGTCACCTGGCAAATCCACAAGAAAACACATTAGCACAAAGTGGCTGTTTGAGCAGGCGTGATAAAAAAACCCAACAACCTCTCCATTCGGCCTACCTCCATGGTCTTAACAAAAGGCCACATGGCTGCTTTTCTTGATCTGTTCAGTAGTTTCATTGCCAAATATTTCCATGAGCGGTAATGACTCTTCCACTCTCCCCCCTCTTTTTTTTTTCATTAGGAATTATTTTTCATTTGTTTTGTTCCAGTTTCAGACAAGGGAAAAATGAGTTTAAACTGGTGGAATAGCATTGACATAACTGCTCAACAAAACCAAACAAAACCACAGACTGTTTTTATTTTTGCTTATGTGAGATACAAACAAATGTATAAACTGAGGAATCTCCTAATTGTATTTTATTTTTCCTCTTATTTTTTATTTAAGCGCATTTGAATTTGAATGAAATTCCAACTTTATAATAGTGGAATATTAACTGTTTTCAGTTCAGTAGCAAATTTACTAAAGGAAGAACACTGCTTTGATTTGAAGTAGAATTATCGATCAGATGTCCTCATTGTTCACCGTTGAAATGTATACTACTGTTTCTGCCCATTTTGATATATTAAATTTGGATTTTTAACAAATATTTCAAGAGATACTCATTTCTATTTCTTGGTCTTGGGAAAGGACATTAAAATGTTTTTTTTAAAAAAATCATTTTCCTGATTTCTATATTTCATATTTTCTAATGCTCTAAAAATCAAAATGAATCTTACTGTGTGCATTTTTGCAGATGTAAAGCAATGTAAAGCAATCATCAAAGAGCCTTAGTGGCGTGGTGGTTAGAATGCAGTACTGCAGGCTACTTCTACTGACTTGCTGTCTGCCTGCAATTTGGCAGTTCAAATCTCACCAGGCTCAAGGCTGACTCATCCTTCCAAGTTCGGTAAAATGAAGACTCAGATTGTTGGTGGCAATATGCCGACTCTGTAAACCGCTTAGAAAGGGCTGTAAAGCACTGTGAAGTGATATATAAGTCTAAGTGCTAATGCTATCTTCTGATACCTCTACTGTTTGTAGACAATGTACCATAATGGCTGAAAGGACTGGAAATTTTTGTCAGTAATATTCTTCCCCCAAAAAACAGTTAGATAACAATAGTATTGTGAAAGACTGTAATAAATCAGCCTCCCTAAGTGGGGAATTATGAGAAATGAAAATGGTACAAAAAAAAATTAGTTGGCTTCCAAATTCACCAGAACTTTTTCCTGGCAAGGGATGGAGAACATAAGACGACCAAAAACTAGGTCAAACATTCCATCACAAGCCAAAGTCTTCTCAAGATGAAGAAGGTGGATAAAATATACTGGTTTTGGTTAAGTATTCATTTTCATTTTTTTTGATGAATTCTTCATTACTTTCATTATTGAAGTTCTTCTGTCTATCACATAATTTCTAGACCTTTTCCTCTGTTTTCCTCCCAATTTTTTTCTTTTTAGTATTATTGCTATACTTATCAATTTTAAATTTAATTTAAACCTTTAATGCTGCTGCACACATTTCTACTTTTCTTTTACTGATTAGCTTACCATAGTAAGAATTTGCTTTTATTTATTTTAGGAAGTGAAAAAAATACCTTATACAGGTAGTCCTTAGATAATGTGATTGAAACTGGGAAGTAAACTGCAAAGCACCATAGTTATAAAACAAAAAATCATGTGACCACATCGACTTATGCTGGCAGTTAATGCAACTCCGGTTGCAATCATTAATCATATTATGTGATTGCAACTTGCAACTTCCTGTCTGCTTCCTCATTGACTTAGCTTAGTCAGAAGCTGGCTGTGAAGGTTGCAAATGATGATCATGCGACTTCAGGACTATCAAAAAAATGCACTAGTTGCCAAGTGCCCAAACTGGGATCACATGATTGCAGGGATGCTACAACAGTCGCAACTCATAAATTTGAATAGTTGCTGAGTGAGTGGTTGCTAACCAAGGATTAGATAAGATTACAAAAAAGCAAATGAACATTGAGATTCTTGCATATTCACAGGAGTAGTTCCATTCTTGCCACTATACTGCAGAAAACAAATGTAATAACCTGCATTGAAAATTGAACTCAGTGAAAGAATGCAGGAAAAACAGTTGGCCAGGAAACAAAACATTAAAACCGTGCAAGAAGGGTTTAAGGGTACATCAGCCTGGCAAAAGAGGCTGCCACAATATAGCCCAAATAAATGTCAATGGGTCACTTCAAGAAAGGGGATTTTACCCCTGATAATACTGTAAATTGAATTTGGACCCTTCGAGGCTACTGTTTAACCAAAAGAAGTATGCAATTTTAAAAGAATGAGGATTTAAAGTAATTTAATTTAAAGGAATGAGTAACGTAATACTGAGCTCCAAAGAACTCCTTGGAGTTAACCTCCAACTAGCAACACTTGTTTCTTTTTTATGCAGATATCTGTAATTCCTAGTTGTTGGTGCCAGCTTGTCCCTTCAGAGCACTCAAGATGTACTCTGATATTTTGAAGACTTCCAAGTTACCTTTTAAAAATTCTTGAAGCTGTTCCCTAACCACTGATTATTTTCTTATTTGGGGATAAACAAAATACAAAAAAAAGGCTGAAACTCTAGCCCTACCCAGCCCAGGGACAGGATACTGTCAGCCACAACATCTCACAACTTTTTTTAAAAATAATGAATAATGAAAATGTTGCCCATCTTGCTACATGTAGAAGGCATAATCTTAGTAGGAATATATCTTGCAAGAGATGCTGCACACTAACTTTTCAGAGACTTTGTTTATTCATATGCAAATGAACATGCAAATGTTATTTATTTTAGTGTGTGATTAATTTAATTGACTGGCAGCCATAGCTTTCTCTGAAACAGTGAAATCTGTAGTGGTCATCCTAGGGGCAAATTTCACTGCTAACAATACTGTTGAGTTGATTTAGCAGAGAAGTCCTGCAGATAAAGTGACTCGCTCAATAATGAGATTAAAATTCTGGTAGTGACAGAAAGAAATGCAGTTTCCAGGGGGTGTGCATGAGATAACAGGAAATCTGTTCATGCTTCTTAACATTTAAATAATGTTCCTGTAATCAGGAAATGTATTACTGCTTTCTATTTAATAGCTAATTTATTAATGACTGGTTTAATTGATCAAGATATT
The DNA here is from genome assembly GCF_028640845.1 of Ahaetulla prasina. Classification (NCBI taxonomy): domain Eukaryota; kingdom Metazoa; phylum Chordata; class Lepidosauria; order Squamata; family Colubridae; genus Ahaetulla; species Ahaetulla prasina. Next base: position 116,868,464 of record NC_080539.1, on the reverse strand, counting down.
GTTTAAAAATTCACCAGAAATAGTTGTTCTGCTGATCGCCATAAGTTACTGTTACAAAAGATTAGTCTGTCCTAAAAATTTATCTGACTATAATGCTGACTGACTTTATTTTATGGATAACAGTATTGTATTGTTTAAGAGCATTTATATTTATAAAATAATTTGCTTTTATATTACCAGCTACAAAATAAGTAAAACATGTGAGCTACAGGCTTGGCAAGAATAAAAAATATTTCAGTAAAAATGTGGTGATATCAACATATCTTACTGCAATATAGTACATTTTTGTTTCAAAATACTACAACAGACCAATTTAATGGACCAAAAGCTTAGCTATCATCTTTTTTCCACTCAATTTTAAATTCTTGTGTTAATTTTCTTATTTGCCTTCTACAAATTTGTCTGGGTAGCCAAACTTACTGTGCAAAAGTGCAACTACTAACAATTTCCCTAACACTCATTCACACCCTACAAACCTCCAGTTTCTGAACTCACCCATACAACTATCTTATACAGGAAATATTTGATGTATAATACTACATTGTCAAATAATGGTATCGTATGTGCTGTCAAATCACAAAATTGGTATGCAATGATTTCAATTTAAGTCCTCATTATTTGCTTTCAGGATGGTGAAGTTTTTACAGTTCAGACGTTGCAATATTTTATTTTAACTGAAATGCTAACAGATGCAGAGACTACCGTATATACTCGAGTATAAGCCGATCCGAATATAAGCCGAGGTACCTAATTTTACCACAAAAACTGGGAAAAACTATTGACTCGAGTATAAGCCGAGGGTGGGAAATGAGGCAGCTACTGGTCAATGTAAAAAATAAAGATAGAGCCAAGTAAAATAACATGAATATTTATTTGAACGAAAAACAATAAAAGTGCAAAAGGGGGTCCCCAAAAAGAATATGGTATCAAAAATACAGTATCTTTAAAAGTAACAGCAACCAAGCTAACGAGAGCTAAAATCCCTCAAAACTGGAGTTCTCCTCCTCCTCATCTGTTTGTCCAAACAGAGCTTCAGCTACTTCAGCTTCTGTGATGTTATCCGCATATACGTTGTCGTCATCACTGAGTTCACAGTCGTCATCATCACTGCTGTCACTCTCATACAATGCGCTGTCTTCACTGCCATCCATAGCATTACTAATGCCACATTTCTTGAAGGCACGTTGCACCATGTCCTCTGGAATATCTTCCCATGCATCACGAACCCACTGTGCTATTAGTTCTATGTCTGGCTTTCTCAGATTTCCAACTTTTGTCAGACGAGCTTGACCAGATGTCATCCATTCATGCCACATCCTTCGCACATGGTCCTTGAAAGGTTTATTTAAACTGACATCTAGGGGCTGCAATACAGATGTAAGCCCACCTGGAATAACGGCCAAAGTGACTTGAGATGACTTTGCCAATTTTTTTATGTCATCAGATGTGTGGGCTCTGAACATATCCCAAACTAACAGTGATCTTCTAGTCCAGTCCCCACTCCTCAAGCAAGAGATCCTATACTGTTTCAGACAAAGGATTGTCCAGTCTGTTCTTTAAAAACCCTCCAGGAATGAAGTGTCCAATAAGGTTCAAATTGCAAGTACCGGTAGTCCTCAATTTAAGACTGCAATTGAGCCCAAAACATTGTTTTGTTATTTTTCCCTAACCGTGTATGTATCCCCCTGCCCCCCATTTTACGTCAGGCTGCCATCAAAGCGAAGCACGGCTGAATATTATTATTATTATTATTATTATTATTATTATTATTATTATTATTATTATCATTATCATTATCATCATCATCATCATTATTATTATTATTATTATTATCATTATCATTATTATCATTATTATCATCATCATTATTATTATTATTATTATTATCATTATCATTATTATCATTATCATCATCATCATTATTATTATTATTATTATTATCATTATTATTATTATTATTATTATTATTATTATCATTATCATTATCATTATTATCATTATCATCATCATTATTATTATTATTATTATTATTATCATTATTATTATTATTATTATATGATGATGATGATTTTTTTGCATTGGACAGAGCGAGCTTCAGTTTACCAAACTTTGTACCTTTTAATGAAACGTGTTAGTCTGAAGGGACTGTTTGAACTCACAAAACACTTGCAACTTTTAGTTCCGTGCTGAGGATTTTGGAAAGCAGCCCAGCAATATTTATTTATTGCTCGGACTGCTCTTATTTTCACTCCCCTTTTCTTTCTTTTCCTTCCTCCTCCCTCCTTCTCTGCCTCTCTTCGTCCCCCACCTCCCGGGATCCTTGCGGGTCGAAGGTTCTGCCCTGCCTTACACCAGCCGCCCACCCATGCCAAGGTCTCCTGGCTCTTTCGCCTCTGTAAGCAGCGGCTTCTCGGCAGCGCCGCCTCCCTCCATGGATCGGCTCCTTCCCCAGCACTGAAGGCATCCTTAGGAATACACCTCCACCTCCAGGAAAATAAAAGAGGCAGAGAAGGTAAATCGCCCGCCTGCTCGGAAAGGAAGGGAGAGGACTCCAATGGAAGAAGGGAGAGGAGAATTACCAATAACAAACACAAAGCGCTGGGTTAGAGGTGCCTTGTCATGTACAAGGAGATCAGAGAGGGCAACCACCGAAACAATAATCAGACTCAAAACGGGCTGCTTATTTGCCATTTGCTCTGGGTAGAACGGGTTTTTTTAAAAAATTGGTTTGGAGAAGGAAAGCTAATTTGCTGATCTGCGCGAGGGTCGGTTTCTTTTGCCTCCTTCTTCTTCCTCCTCCTTCTTCCCACCCTAGCTTGCAATGCCCCCATCTCCTCCTCCTCCTCCTCCTGCCCCCTCTCGGGGAGAAATTGTTTGTTCTTGCCGTATTTCTCCGCTTTCCAAGAGGCTTTTCTTTTCACCTCTTTCTCCCCACCTCCCCAATTTCCATAGGGGAAAAACCCTGGGGAAAACTTGGCAAAAATAAAATAAAATAAAAAGTACTGAGTGCAAATGTTTTTTTTATACTGTAGTTGGAGTTTTCCACGTTTCTTTCACATTCAAGGCAGCATTCTCCCCCATCCTCGCTGCTTTTCCAAAACATGCTTTGAAACCTTTGCATTTTATTGGGATGTATTCAGGACAACGCCTCCGCCTCCGAGGCGAGAGGAGGACGAGTAAGAGGAGGCGAGAGTGACAAACAAATAAAGAGAGTTCTTCTCGCCTTGGCGTTGACACACTCGCCGTCCTCTCCAGCCGAAATTGAGTGCGGCGGCAGTGGGGTGGGTGGGTGGGTGGGGAGGCCGCCGTGAAGTGCCGGCTGGGGAGCCGGGATTGAAGTGCCGGCATGCTTTGCCAGCTCGGCCGGCTCGTTTTGGGGCGGCGGCTGGCCTCCGGCGTTTTCTTCCGCCGCTTTTTGATGGCGGCGGCGGCGGTGGTCGGCGGAGGGGGCGGGGGGCGTTCGACATTTTCGCCCCCTCTCACTCGTCCTCCTCTTGCCCGCGGTGGGGGCGGAGGGGGCGTTTGTCACCCTCGCCCTCCTCTCCGAAAAGCCGAAATTGAGTGCGAGCGGCAGGGTGGGGAGGCCGCCGTGAGTGCCGGCTGGGGAGCCGGGAGCCAATCCCGGCCCCCAGCCGGCACTTCACGCGGCCTCCGCCGCCGCACTCAATTTCGGCTTTCGGAGAGGAGGCGAGGGTGACAAACGCCAAGCGAGAAGAACTCTATTTGTTTGTCACTCGCCTCCTCTCCAGCCGAAATTGAGTGCGGCGGCAGGGGAGGCCGCGTGAAGTGCCGGCTGGGGAGCCGGGAGCCAATCCCGGCCCCCAGCCGGCACTCACGGCGGCCTCCGCCGCCGCACTCAATTTCGGCTTTCGAGAGGAGGCGAGGTGACAAACGCCAAGCGAGAAGAACTCTATTTGTTTGTCACTCGCCTCCTCTCCAGCGAAATTGAGTGCGGCGGCAGGGGAGGCCGCCGTGAAGTGCCGGCTGGGGAGCCGGGAGCCAATCCGGGCTCCCCAGCCAGCACTTCACGGCGGCCTCCGCCGCCGCACTCAATTTCGGCTTTCGAGAGGAGGCGAGGTGACAAACGCCAAGCGAGAAGAACTCTATTTGTTTGTCACTCTCGCCCTCCTCTCCAGCGAAATTGAGTGCGGCGGCAGGGTGGGGAGGCCGCCGTGAAGTGCCGGCTGGGGAGCCGGGAGCCAATCCCGGGCTCCCCAGCCGGCACTTCACGCGGCCTCCGCCGCCGCACTCAATTTCGGCTTTCGAGAGGAGGCGAGGTGACAAACGCCAAGCGAGAAGAACTCTATTTGTTTGTCACTCGCCCTCCTCTCCAGCGAAATTGAGTGCGGCGGCAGGGTGGGGAGGCCGCCGTGAAGTGCCGGCTGGGGAGCCGGGAGCCAATCCCGGGCTCCCCAGCCGGCACTCACGGCGGCCTCCGCCGCCGCACTCAATTTCGGCTTTCGAGAGGAGGCGAGGGTGACAAACGCCAAGCGAGAAGAACTCTATTTGTTTGTCACTCTCGCCTCCTCTCCAGCCGAAATTGAGTGCGGCGGCAGTGGGGTGGGTGGGGAGGCCGCCGTGAAGTGCCGGCTGGGGAGCCGGGAGCCAATCCCGGCCCCCAGCCGGCACTTCACGGCGGCCTCCGCCGCCGCACTCAATTTCGGCTTTCGAGAGGAGGCGAGGGTGACAACGCCAAGCGAGAAGAACTCTATTTGTTTGTCACTCTCGCCCTCCTCTCCAGCCGAAATTGAGTGCGAGCGGCAGGGTGGGGAGGCCGCCGTGAAGTGCCGGCTGGGGAGCCGGGAGCCAATCCCGGGCTCCCCAGCCGGCACTTCACGGCGGCCTCCCCACCCACCCACCCCACTGCCGCCGCACTCAATTTCGGCTTTCGAGAGGAGGCGAGGGTGACAACGCCTCCGCCCCACCGCGGGCAAGAGGAGGACGAGTGAGAGGAGGGCGAAAATGTCAAACGCCCCCTCCGCCCCCCTCCGCCGACCACCGCCGCCGCCATCAAAAAGCGGCGGAAGAAAACGCCGGAGGCCAGCCGCCGCCCCAAAACGAGCCGGCCGAGCTGGCAAAGCATGCCGGCAGCATTTGGGCTCGTCCTGCCGGCCCAGCTGTTCCCGAGGGCAAAAAACCCTCTCCCTGGGTCGGCTCTGCAAGGGTAGACTCGAGTATAAGCCGAGGGGGCGTTTTTCAGCACAAAAAACGTGCCGAAAAACTCGGCTTATACTCGAGTATATACGGTATATCCATTAGAATATGATTGATAATCACTGACTTTGCATTTTAGAAGTCAATTCTTCATAATCAGGACTAAGAGTTTTCAGGCCTCCAACACTCTCTTAGTTTACTACTTCTCCCCCCAACTAAATTTAGCTGTTATTAACTAGCACTTCGTCGTCTAGTCATGCTGGCCACATGACCATGGAGACGTCTTCGGACAGCGCTGGCACTTCAGCTTTGGAATGGAGATGAGCACCACCCCCTAGAGTCGGGAATGACTAGCATATATTTTACCTTTACCTTTACCTAATACTTCATATCTCCAAAAAGCTATTTAGATTAGAGCACAACCTCTATTGAAGCAACAGTCACTCTAGGCTTTAATATGGATGCCACTGAAGTATGAAAGCAGGAGAGGATAACTCCCATTTTGGGAGAGAATATCAGGAGTTTTCAAGAGATGAAATGCCCCAAACATCTGCAAGGAAATGATAGTGTTACTGGCTTTCCTTCCTGCTATGCCTGGAGAGAGAGAGAAAAGGATAACCCAGGGTACAGCCTAACAGGATTCAAATGAGACTGGACCCACCAGAAGTTTGCAACCCTATCAGAACCTCTGCATAAACTGTAGATTTCCTGAAACACCTTTGATGGGCTTCAAAGCACAATAGAAGCTTTGTTATTTTAATGAGGACACAACCAGTTCTACCGATGAACATGAATGGATGATAGCTGAGATGGGAGGAATGGGAATTATCTGATCTGAGGCATCCGTTATCTAGAAGTTATTTTTATTTCTGGAATAAATCCCCAGAAATACAATAGCAAGTGACCGTCATAATTCTTTAAAAAAAAAAGAATCTAAGTAAATAAAAATGAACTTTATCTAGAAGCTGAGTTACATGTTTCAGTTACTAAGTTAAATACAAAACATTTCAATGAAATATATGTCAATGGTCAAGTACTTATTTGTAAAGAAAATTATTTAGAAGAACTTGTGAGATGGCCAGCAAACAAATTTAATAAATAAAAATTAATTGGGTCTTGAAAGAATCTGAAACTGCAAACCTATGTAGGTGGCAACAATATTATTTATATATAGTATTTTTATTAGAAGTATATTTACACTGCTTCTTACTGCAAAGATTCCTGTTTTATTTTATAAAGCTAATTTAACTATATTACAATAACTTAAAAAATCATTGTGTACGAACAACACTATAATACACTTACAAGGTAAACTAAGAAAACATTTTCAAAACACCAATATTCAACACAAATTATAATAATAATAACAGAGTTGGAAGGGACCTTGGAGGTCTTCTAGTCCAACCCCCTGCCCAAGCAGGAAACCCTACACCATTTCAGACAAATGGTTATCCAACATTTTCTTAAAAATTTCCAGTGTTGGAGTATTTACAACTTCTGCAAGCAAGTTGTTCCACTGATTAATTGTTCTGTCAGGAAATTTCTCCTTAGCTCTAAGTTGCTTCTCTCCTTGATTAGTTTCCACCCATTGCTTCTTGTTCTACCCTCGGGTGCTTTGGAGAATAGTTTGACTCCCTCTTCTTTGTGGCAGCCCCTGAGATATTGCAACACTGCTATCATGTCTCCCCAATCCTTCTTTTCATTAAACTAGACATATCGAGTTCTTGCAACTGTTCTTCATATGTTTTAGCCTCCAGTCCCCTAATCATCTTTGTTGCTCTTCTCTGCACTCTTTCTAGAGTCTCAACATCTTTTTTACATCGTGGCGACCAAAACTGAATGCAATATTCCAAGTGTGGCCTTACCAAGGCATTATAAAGTGGTATTAACATTTCATGAGATCTTGATTCTATCCCTCTGTTTATGCAGCCCAGAACCGTGTTGGCTTTTTTGGCAGCTGCTGCACACTGCAGGCTCATATCTAAATGGTTGTCCACTAGGACTCCAAGATCTCTCTCACAGTTACTACTATTGAGCAAGGTACCACATATCTGGTACTTGTGCATTTTGTTTTTTTGGCCTAAATGTAGAACCTTACTTTTTTCACTGTTGAATTTCATTTTGTTAGATAGTGCCCAATGTTCTAATCTGTCAAGATCTTTCTGTATCTTGAGCCTATCTTCTGGAGTGTTGACTATTCCTGCCAGCTTGGTGTAATCTGCAAATTTGATGAGTTCCCCATCTATCCCCTCGTCCAAGTCATTGATGAAGATGTTGAAGAGTACTGGGCCTAAAACAGAGTCTTGGGGTACTCCACTGCATACTTCCCTCCATTTTGCTCCAATTTGCAAAGGTATATTTAAAGCTGAAAATTATTTACATGGTAATTAAACCAGGTAGTATCTTAAACATAAATACATCATCAGGACTTGATTTAATTTTTTATTCTCAGGAAGAATATAGCTACTTAAAATCAATATATAAAGTTCTCCTTGGCATTTCAATAGGTTAAATTTAAAATCTTGGTCCTCTGTGAAGCTAAGGATATATTCCTCTGGACTGCTTTGTTGCTTGCTTGCTTCGTTAAGTAGAAAACTCCTTTTGCCCTTCCTTCATTTAAATTACTTTGGTGGTGATAAATTATGTGTCTCCAGTCAAAAATACAAAATAACACTCACCTCTATCCTCATCCAAACAACAATCCAAAACTGAACGTATTCCTGACCCAAACAGAAAGCAGCAGGAAAAGTCACATAGCAAATTAGGTGCAAATTAGATCAATTTAAAAGCTTTCCCCCATGATTTTCATCTTTTTAAATGATTGAATTTATGCACATAGAAATCAAATGAAATATTTTTTTTCTTGGAGATTAGCAGAGACTTAATTATTTAGTGAGAAATGCCAGAGATAAATATCTCAATATCATTTATATGGAACAGGAACCACAAAGTTTGAAAATTCCGATAAAAAACATATCATATTGAAACAAAAGAAACATATTCAAGATTACCTGACCTTTCCACAGAGTCTATTTTACATAAATAATTTATGATTTTTAAATGTTCCATACAACAATGAACAAGGCAAGATTATAGGAACCTTTAAGAAGAAATTTAGGCGTGAGATTTTTTTTCACTGCAGCCAGCATACAAACTGGAATGTAAAATTACTTACTGTATTGTACAGGTTTTTGTACTATGTGGTACAAAATGCCATCTGTACTCAGGCAACACTTTAAAAGTCTATATTATTATAATTATATAATATATCCATTATATTATAATGGCTTTATTGGGAAGCAAGATCTAGAATGCAAACTTTTATTATTTTTTCAGATTTGTTCCCACAAATGAATCAGAAGAAATTTTATTCAAATAAACCTAATTTGGCAACAAAAAGTGATTCTCTCACCTCACCTCCCACTTTTCCAAATTTTGGTGGTTGTTTTATTTCAATATTCCAGAAAGAATCTTTTTAGTTTAAAAACCATTATTGGAACAATTGGAAAGGCATTATGTATGTATGTATGTATGTATTTATTTTGTCACACAGTATATATAAGCATAAGCATGAAATAAATATAAAATATATAAGCATATATATATATAAGTATGAGTATGTAATAACTATATTAATTGGATATAACGAAAGGAAACAATAGGACAGGAACGGTAGGCATGCTTGTGTTCTTATGCATGCCCCTTACAGACCTCTTAGAAATGGGGTGAGGTCAACAATAGACAGTTTTTGGTTGAAGCTTTGGGGATTTTGGGAAGAGACCACAGAGTCAGGTAGTTTATTCCAAGCATTAACAACTCAGTTACTGAAGTCATATTTTCTGCAATCAAGATTGGAGCGGTTAACATTAAGCTTAAATCTATTGTGTGCTCATGTATTGTTGCAATTGAAGCTGAAGTAGTCTTTGACAGGAAGGACATGAGTTAAACTCAGGTCATATCGAAGGCGGTGTAGTTCTAAATTTTCTAAACCCAGGATTTCAAGTCTGGTGGCATAAGGTATTTTGTTGTAATCAGAGGAGTGCAGAACTCTTCTTGTAAAATATTTCTGGACACATTCAATTGTACTGATGTCAGAAATGTGGTATGGGTTCCAAACAGTCGAGCTGTATTCAAGAATTAGTCTAGCAAATGTTTTATATGCTCTGGTTAGTAGTGTAGTGTTTTTGGAGAAGAAGCTACGCAAGATTAGGTTTACAACTCTTAAGCCTTTTTTGCGAAGTAGTTACAGTGGGCTTTGGCACTTAGATCATTTGATATGAAAACTCCAAGGTCTTTAACAGGGTGGGGGTCATCTGTAAGGTAATGTCCATCAAGCTTGTACTTAGTGTTTAGATTCTTTTTTCCAATCTGTAAGACAGCATTTGCTGGTTGAGATTTGGAGTTGCCAAGTTTTAGACCATTCAGATACAAAGTCAAGGTCTTTTTGAAGGGTAGCTATATTGTTGGTGGTGTTAAATAGTTTGCCATCGTCAGCAAAGAGAACACAATTACTTGTAATATGGTCACAGAGAGCATTAATGTACAATATGAAGAGTGTTGGTCCAAGAACGCTGCCTTGGGGAACGCCACTTTTGACAGGAACAGGATTTGATAGAGCATTGCCAATTTTGACCACTTGTTGTCTGTTTGATAGGAAAGCTGTTATCCAATTGTGGAAGGGTCCTGAGATGCCATAGGATTTTAGTTTTAGGAGAAGTTTATCATGTACTACTGAGTCAAAATCTTTACAGAAGTCTATGTAGATTGCATCTATTGCTTTGCCCTGATCAAGATTTGTAGTCCATATGTTTTTGCAGTGAAGAAATTGTAAATTAGATGATAATTTTTTTCTGAAACCAAATTGTTTATTAGAGAGTAGGTGGAGGGTAATGGATTGGTTGATGATAGATTCCATTACTTTGCAGGTGAGACAGCATAGAGAGATAGGTCTGTAATTTTCAACTAAGCTGGGGTCTCCTTTTTTGAAGACAGGGATGACCGTGGCAAGTGACCAAAGTTTGGGAAGGGAACTGGCCGTGAAAGCTTTTTCAAAGATTATGCTTAGGGGTTCTGCTATATTAGTGGAAAGCTTTTTTAAGAAGTATGCACATAGTCCATCAGGTCCAATATATAGGGATGGTTTCAGTTTGCAAAGAGCTTTTTCAACATTATCTTCTGTGAAAACTATATGTGTTAGGTCGTTGTACTCATTTTTGGTACGACTGGGGAACGTCGGGTATAAACCATTACTGTTAACAAAGACTGTGCCAAAGAATGTGTTGAAGAGGTTTGCTTTAACTGTTTCATCATTATATTCTTTGCTGTTAGAATCTTTTAGTGGTGAGATGGATCGAGTCTTTAAGTTTGTTGTTCACAAAATTATAAAAAGCATGATTGGAATTTGTGCGCAGAAGGTCTTCTTCTTGCTTGGTGCGGTAATTGGTGCATTCAGTTTTTATTTGGTTGCATACTATATATTTCTGTAGCGGTTTTTGAAATTTGCTACATAGCCCTTTTGAGGGATTTTTTGTTGGATTGGAGCTTTTTCATTGATATGGGTAATTTATTTTTTCTGATTTTGGTGGTGGTTTGTGGCATGTAAGGATTAATGACTCTATTGACTTCAAGTAGGAAAACTCTATAGTGGTCTTCTGCAGTGATACAGGTTGAGAACAGACTTTGTCAGTCAAGAGATGAGAGGTCGTTGTTTATAAGGTCATAGTTGGCTTTTTTGAAATTGTAGTTTGGAATTCCATTATTATGACGATTTATGTAAGGGCGTATATTGAGACAAAAGTCTATCATGCTGTCTATCAAAGGTCTATCATGTAGCCCTATCATGAGAGGTGGTTGGTTCCTTTTTTTAAGGATTATACTAAATTATACTACATTCATAGCATTTATAGCAATGATTTAGCAAGAGACATATTTCAGCCACAAGTCTCTTATTTGAGATTCATACATTTAAAATTTATAAAACTTTCAGATAGTTACATCATCAATGCCTTCATGTATAAATATATACAGTGCCAAGAAATATATTATAGATAATCCTCACTTAGAGGCTGTTCCAAATTATCATGGACTCACCCCCCAACTAGTTCCAGAGTTCTGATGGATACACACATACACACACCCTCCATGGTCAGGTGACTGCACTTTACATGCTTGGCAACTGGCTCACCTTATGGCCAGTTCTAGCATTTTGTGGTCACATTATTACAATTTATAAGACTTTTTTGCTGGTTTCCAGCAAACAACTCCCACTGAAATAGATTGATTTGCTTAACAATTGCAGCATTCATTTAACAATTGCCACAAAAAAAGTCATAAAATTGGGTGTGATCATGTTGAGTACCTGGACTTACAATCATCACAATATATGATGGAGATTATGGCCATAAATCAAGGACAACCTATTTTTAAAACCATTCATCTCCTTTATATTTAACTGCCATAATTTCTAATGATCTAGTGCTGATCATTTTTATTTTGAGATCTAAATCTGACAGCAAAAAAAAAAGATTATTTTGTAGATCCTGGATCCAGCAAACATTTAACCTTATGTAATTTTCACTTCACATGAATTGATGCACCAACACAGAGGCATTCCGTTATCAGTATCCCTCTGTACCACCCACACACGAATGTGCTGAAGGTATTGATTGAATATGAAATTCAGTTAAAGCTTTCTCAAGGATGGGTTTGCCAGAATCTGTAGACATGCTGATATCCCTTCCCCCAATTTAATCACACAGAGCCATTTTGAGCATTCTGCTGAAAACTGAGGGCAAACATTCCTTTAAATTAACATTACAGCTTGAGCTGTACATTGGTTCTACCAACAGTAACTTTTGAAATATTACAAACAATCCCAATCCCAGCAGTAACTTTTAAGGGTTTCTCTACAGCTCTATTTAAAGACGCACAATTCCAGTTAATCAACTACAGTATATCAAGCACCCACGTTCTTTGGAAGTCAGATAGTGTACAAATTAAATAAAGACTAGTATTTCATGAAGAAGGATTGCCTTGATTCTATGATAGTAATGTGAAAAGACCTGCCTACATTTTTGCCAAGGCTTAGTGGGAAATCCAGGATGATACATTATATTTATTTTTAATTACTTCCGATTTATTCATTTCCCCCAATCCCAAGATCTTCACACCATACATAACAGCAAAATAATTTTTCTTTGGAAGATATTTATGGCAGCTATCACTAAAGATTCTTCTGAAAGAGGGGCAAATGTTTCATAGATCTTATAGCATCTGTCTTTTCATGTGATCTTATTTTAATAATATAGAAGCATACAGCTAACGTAATCACATGTGTCACATCTTTTCTGAATTAAATAATTTGTTTGTCACATATTTGAGTCTTAAAAATATACTTACATCATTATCCTACAAAATCATCTAAAGTTTTATACTGATCTTGGTATTAGATGCCTTTCTGTAATATTGAGAATGTTATTACAATTTCAAATATTTTCCTTCATTTTTCTTAAAACGTTATTATATTTATGAACATTATTTTGAATATTAAAAAGGAGGGGTGGCAATGTTCAGTTCCAAAAAGTTGTTTTCAGTGTACTGGAATATGCCTCTCTGCTACTTTTCATTCAATCTAAAAAAATTCTATTTTGGAGTCATCTGTCCACATAGCATTCTCTTCCAATAGCTTTCTGGCTTATCCCCATAGTATACCAGGCTGTCCTTGGTGCTCTCCTAGCTTGGTTGTTTTTGTTTTTTTTGCAGAAGTTTCATTACCAAACTAGATAACATCATCAGTGCAAGGCTTTCTCCTTCCAATCCTTCCATATGCAAATATGTAGCTTTTTCCTCTACAATTAAATAAACAAGTATAATGTTCTTCACTCATTTATTTAAATGGGTTCTCTTTATTTAGTTTCAGAATTTGTATAGAAAACAGATCACATTTTATGTCATATTTACCCGGAAACATTGGACATCAAAAGGATTCATAAACTTAAGCACCACTATAGTTGACACCTTCAAAAAAAAAAATCAAACATTTAAGCACAGGCAAAAATTTAACCACTAACATTTAATAGTCTGAGGTGTTGGATTTTACAATCTGTTTTTATTTTTAACATGCATTTTAAAAAATCCTCCAAAATAGTATTTTTAAAAAAAAGATGTTTAAAACTTACAAAAACAAACATGATCGCCTCTCCTTGATAGCTGTCATAATAATACCTTATTTATTACACTTTTTTATTAAAAATAATGGACTGCAGTTGCTGCAGGAAAAAAAAAGTAGGGTGTCCATCTCTCCTTATCTTCTACATAGGCACTTTTTTCTTTGGTTTGTTCAGTATCATTGTGCCATCCCTGATGATAAATGATACATACTTGTGCATCTGTTCTTTTACTGAATAGGCTTTTATAATTCTTTGAAGGGCACAGGAAGGATGTGGGATTCTTTTGATTCAATTGAAGCAAATTAGCCTTACGTTGCATGCTACAATGTAATGTTCATGGTACATTTACGCATGAAAAAAGGAATGAAACCCACCACACGATGTAAATTAACAAATTTTCCAAATTCCAAATTGCCTTTCTCCTCATAGTTATTCATAAATGGTTATTTCAAGGTAAAGTATTATGTATGGTTGCCAAAAAATGCTGGGAAGGTCTTTTTTTTTTTTTTTTTTAAAGGGCAAGCTATTTTTCTCTGATGAAATACCGGTATGTAGGGATGACTACTCAGACACATGAGAGAGAATGTGAATAAATGTAATGTTTTATCAATCTGTAAACCATCCCTCCAAGGAATTGGAACTGCAACTCCAACAACTGCCAGCCAATATGATCCTTGGGTAGGAATTTCTCCCAATATATCTGGCAGATGCCAGTTTTAGAGAAGGCTGCTATAGACTTTGGTAGGTTCAAAGAAACTCTAATTGAGTGGGCATCATGTTTCCTTTGATAGAAGGGGAGACATGCCTACTGCCCATGTGAAGCATGGCTGTGCAAAGCCTATAAAAGGCAGGCTCTATAAAGCATCTTTAGCATGACTTAAAGCTCAGGAGGATCTTCAGCCAACACAACACATGTGCACACTTTAAACCCAAGAATACACTAAGGCAGAAGCTTGTCCAGCTCAAGGATGAAACACCTAGACACAAACTAAGCAACATGGTATATGTAGTACAATGCAGTGAGCCATGTGAAGATCTGTACATTGGGGAAACAAAACAACCACTTCATAAACACATGGCACAACATAGGAGAACAAACCCGTTAAGACAAGATTTAGCACTCCATCTGCATTTGAAAGACAAAGGCCACTCTTCTGTAGACAGCAAACCCTAACTTAACCCCAACCCTTCCAGCAGTTCCAAGAAGGCTCCACACCCATTTGCACTACTTAGGTGACCCTGAGGACACAGATAAACCTCCAAGTGGTCTCAATGACTCTTTAAAAGAATACAGATGACTAGCAGTCTGCAACAAGTATAAATCTTTCCATTCCCCACCTGTCAGTCAGAATTGAAGAAGTTTCTTGGATGAGAAGTGAAACATCTTCAAAGTCCCCTGCAACACGTGGAGCAGCCAAGCTATTTAAAGGCTTGCATAGATGTTGCAAAGGTTGTCCTCAGCTGTCTGCATGTATATGCCAGGGAAGCAAGTGTACATGCAGCAAATGTGCAAACAGCTGAGAACAATCTCTGAAGCTGGCCTGTGAGCTTTCCAGGGGTTACAGCTGCTTGAATATTTTGAGAAGGATTACGCTCACTGTAACATGTTCTGCAAGACTTCTCAATTGCAAGCATTTCTAGCAGTATAAAGAGAACCACCATTAGATCAGCAGCGTACTCACAGTCAACTTTTTCTTTCTCAAGTTAAATAGCAAGGGACAAGTTTGCTAAAGGCTTTATTTTTTGCAATATCCAACAGCATGTAGCTGCAGGAAAGGAAAAGAATCTTGTAGTATAAAATCTTTTAAAACTCAGGAAAGATTTCATGTAATCCAGACTGCTAGTACATTAAGTGCTCAGAAGGAGCATTAAGAGTTTGATTATATTACACATGTGCTCAAGACAAATAACTGGCTTCCTTCAAATCTATTTTTCTGTGAAGCTTAATCTACATTGGTCCCAATGTTGCTTTTTGTTTGGAGAATCCTAATAGTTTTTCTTTAAGTCTACCATCTATTGTTGCTGTTGTGTGTTCCTTATATATTTATTTTATTTATTTTATTTATTTATTTGATTTTTATACCGCCCTTCTCCCGAAGGACTCAGGGCGGTGTACAGGCAAATAAAAACAGACAAGACAATATACAGTATAAAATGCAAAATTAAAAAACTTATTATAATTAGCCTAAAAATTTAAAATGTATAGAAAACTAAAACCCCATTTAAAATTAGTAATAAAAATTATAAAATCAATAGAATTTAGAATTTAAGCCAGCCCCGCGCGAATGAAAAGATGTGTCTTCAGTTCGCGGCGAAAGGTCCGAAGGTCAGGTATTTGACGTAAACCCGGGGGAAGTTCGTTCCAGAGTGTGGGAGCCCCCACAGAGAAGGACCTTCCCCTGGGGGCCGCCAGCCGACATTGCTTGGCGGACGGCACCCTGAGAAGTCCCTCTCTGTGAGAGCGTACGGGTCGGTGGGAGGCATGTGGTAACAGCAGGCGGTCCCGTAAGTACCCAGGCCCTAAGCCATGGAGCGCTTTAAAGGTCATAACCAAAACCTTAAAGTGCACCCGAAAGGCCACAGGTAGCCAGTGCAGTCTGCGCAGGAGCGGTGTTACATGGGAGCTACGCGAAGCTCCCTCTATCACCCGCATATATCTAAATCACATATATCTAAATCAATGTTAAACAAATATATTAATTGCAATTTTATGTCCGGATTTTTAATGTGCAAATAGACAGGTAGTCCTCAACTTATAACTACAACGGGGATCAGAACTTCTGCCGTGAAGTGAGGATGTAAGTGAGTCACACTCAATTTTATGACTTTTATAGCCATGGTTATTAAAGTGAATCTCATGATCACTAAGTGAATCTGGCTTCCCCCATTGACTTTGCTTGTCAGAAGTCAGTTGAGAAGTCACAAATGGCAATTATGTGACACTGCAAACTTTGTAAAAGCCGGTTGCCAAGTATCCAAAATTTGAACATGCAACTGTGGGGATACTGAGATGGTTGTAAGCGCAAGGGTCAGCTGTAAGTCACTTTTTTCAGTGCCATCCTAACTTAGAAGTCGACCAATGAACCATCATAAATCAAGGACTACATGTATTTCAATAGACCTTGACCTTATTAGACTGAGTATCAGATAATGGCCTAAAATCCTCTCTTATTTCTTAAGTAGCAAAAACTAGCATGCAATTTTTTTGTGTGAATTATTTTAACATAACATAACATAACATCAGAGTTGGAAGGGACCTTGGAGGCCTTCTAGTCCAACCCCCTGCCCAGGCAGGGAACCCTATACCATCTCAGTCAGATGGTTATCCAACATTTTCTTAAAATTTCCAGTGTTGGAGCATTCACAACTTCTGAAGTGAGGATGTAAGTGAGTCACACTCAATTTTATGACTTTTATAGCCATGGTTATTAAAGTGAATCTCATGATCACTAAGTGAATCTGGCTTCCCCCATTGACTTTGCTTGTCAGAAGTCAGTTGAGAAGTCACAAATGGCAATTATGTGACACTGCAAACTTTGTAAAAGCCGGTTGCCAAGTATCCAAAATTTGAACATGCAACTGTGGGGATACTGAGATGGTTGTAAGCGCAAGGGTCAGCTGTAAGTCACTTTTTTCAGTGCCATCCTAACTTAGAAGTCGACCAATGAACCATCATAAATCAAGGACTACATGTATTTCAATAGACCTTGACCTTATTAGACTGAGTATCAGATAATGGCCTAAAATCCTCAGCTATTTCTTAAGTAGCAAAAACTAGCATGCAATTTTTTTGTGTGAATTATTTTAACATAACATAACATAACATCAGAGTTGGAAGGGACCTTGGAGGCCTTCTAGTCCAACCCCCTGCCCAGGCAGGAAACCCTATACCATCTCAGTCAGATGGTTATCCAACATTTTCTTAAAAATTTCCAGTGTTGGAGCATTCACAACTTCTGAAGGCAAGTCGTTCCACTTATTAATTGTTCTAACTGTCAGGAAATTTCTCCTTAGTTCTAAGTTGCTTCTTTCTTTGACCAGTTTCCACCCATTGCTTCTTGTTCTACCCTCAGGTGCTTTGGTGAACAGCCTGACTCCCTCTTCTTTGTGGCAGCCCCTAATTTTGGCCTGGTTCCTATCACGCTGACTGAAGGGAAGAAAAGAGGAGGAAAAGTGAATAACAATTGAATACTGCACTAGCTCTGACTATCTTAGTTAGATATAGCAGCCTAGATCGGGGTCGGCAACCCACGGCTCCGGAGACACAAGCAGCTCCTTGGACCCTCTGCGGCAGCTCCATGTCCCATCACTGGTTGGCCCCGCCCCTCATTTCTTTTTTGGACTCCAGACTGAAGGAAGCAAAGGCTGCTTATGTGCAAATGTGGCGTGAAGGCAGGCACAGGGCAGCTTCGCTCCTGCACTTTCCTCCCTCCCTCCTCCTCTTGTAACCCCCTGGCCAGCTCTGGCTGAGCCGGGAGCGTGCTCATGTGCGGAGAGACCCTCCTCAAACAAGCGCCAAAGCTCAGGAAAGGCGCGTGCGGGGCAGGCAGTGGCTTGCCTAAGGAGAGTCTCCCCGCATGTGCGCATGCTCCTGGCTCAGCCACAGCCAGCCCAGGCGTCCTGAGAGGAGGAGGGTCACTGGAGAGTGCAGGAGCGAAGCAGCCGTATACCTGCCTTCGTGCCACATTTGCGTGTAAGGCAGCCTTCACTCCCTCCACACTCAGCTGAAGAACTGCCTGGGGTGGGCAATGACACGGCAAGGCGATAGCCGGAGCATTAGTGCAGGAGAGAAGTTGTGTCCTGTTAAGACCCTCAAGTGAGTGGCCGCCCACCCCGTGCGCGCCTTTGCTGTGCTTTGCTTCTGGTCAGGGAGTTACGAGAGGAGGGGGGAGGCTGGTCGCATGAAGGGAGGGGGGGAAATACACACACATACAGAGACATAGAGACACACAGATACACAGAGAGGGGGTGTGAGAGAGAGATAGAGAGACACATACAGAGTGATACTTAGAAAGGAGGTGAGAAAGGGGGTGAGGGGAAGAGACAGACACAGATACAGAAAGAGGGGGGAGAGGAGGAGATAGGGAGAGGAGAGAGACAGAAAATGTTTTTGTGGCTGGGTAGGCGTGGCTAGTGGGTCATGTGACTGGGTGGGAATGAGTGACATCGAGTTGGCCATGCCCACCCAGTTTTGTGGCTCCCAATGTGTTTTTTTTTCTGTATGAAATGGGTCCAAGTGGCTCTTTGAGTGTTTAAGATTGCCGACCCCTGGCCTAGATAGTGAGTGAAAACCTTGTAGTCTCTTTCAAATGTACTGCAGAGTCTTAATACAGAAGCTTTCCCCATTCTCTGAGACAGGGCCAAAAACTTTGTAGGTATTGTAACCTTTACATCACTGAGTATGCTAACATTGAAATAACTTATATTCACACTAGAGATTTTGTAACGTAAAAAGAAGTCTATTTTAGCAAAAATCAAGTTGGTTGGGATTAATTTTATATTGGGTATAAAGACTGAAAGTCAGTGAGACAAATTTAAAGCCAGTTAACACGCTTTGGGTCCTCTCCAAAATCTTTCAGCTGTAAATCAGCTTCTTATCATAAATTTCACACTAGATGCTAACCAGCTCACTACTCTTGTAGTAATGTATGTTAGCAAGAGTACACACTATGCTGAAAGTATCATAGAATTTATCTTATTCAATATATTTATTATGGTTTAGGTAATTTATCTGATTTTTCAAGGTAAAAGTGAGAAGACAATAAGTAACTTAAAACTAAGAGAGCTGAATCTGAGGAAGCTAAAGATGTAAAAGAGCTAAGATTGAGAGAGGCAAATCATGTATACACCAGAGGTGAAATTCAAAATTTTCCCCTACTGGTTCTGTGGGCATGGCTTGGTGAACGTGGCAGGGGAAGGATATTGCAAAATCTCCATTCCCATCCCACTCTGGGGTCAGCCAGAGGTGGTATTTGCCAGTTCTCCGAACTACTCAAAATTTCCGCTACCAGTTCTCCAGAACCTGTCATAACCTGCTGGATTTTACCCCGGTATACACCTTTTTTAAAAAATTGCATGCAAGAGAAAAAATAGTTGTGCAAATAAGCAGTTAGCGAATTTGATAATGAAGCATTAATTTAAAAATATCTGCTTTCAGAGTGGTACCTTTTTATTGTACTTACGTTATCCTATGTACGTTTTCCAACAAGCAGTTTAATAATAGTAAAAAAGGCAAACTTATTCCAATTTAATTTTGAGACAGCTTTAGGAAAACTGGAACAAGGAAGGAAAGATTTGTGCTGGCATGCAGCACAGACTTAGAAAGGTCAGAGTGAGAGTGCAAACAGAATTTGTAAGTGCCTGCGCTGATTGGGTATGGAACAGATTAAAAGAAGCTAAAAGAAAAAAGAAGGAAATCAAGGATGTTTACAAAGGAAGCAAAATATCAATGCCACTATTAAATGCATGGTTGAGCATGATAAACTAAGTTATTGTAGTAGACTTAGGCATACCCAATTCTGAACAGGAGGCAAAGTGAAAACCACAAAGAAACACCGGATTTAACTTAGTCACAGCACATCGGCAGGAAAAAACCACAGAGAGGGTACATCTGTGTAGAAATGTAATTATTACTGTGTAAAATACATGGTCTCAAAGGAACCGTGCTCCAAAATAGTTTGGGCAAATTTTATGAGGCTGATACAGTATCTTGCTTTACTATAATGACATATACCAATAATGATGAATTACACTAACCAGCTTTGTGAGAGAGATTCTTTTTGATTCACTGCACTCCATTTAAGTTATATATAGCAAAGAAATAAATTTGCTGCAAAGTTACCAGGATTGCCCTATTTTGCCTGAGAAAACATTGAAATTGGTGACATAATAAAAAAGAGAATAATTTATAATAATCAGAATGAGAGTAACCAGCTAAGTAGTAGAGGCAACTTCTGCTGGGCAGTTATAAAGATAAGATAAAAATGAAACACATACTGCAAAGACCTGTGCTTGTGTATGTGCTTTGTGCATGGAAGGGAAGAGCATTACTATTAGAAGAAAGATTGTTTTGGATTTCTTTGCAGAGGTGATTTAATAGCAATGTGGCATCCAGTGTGATGCAGTGATAAGAGTGCACAGCTAATGCAAATGCAGGACGGGTGCATACTTATTTGGCTTTAAAAATGGTCATTCCTCAGTACAAAGCTTGCTTCAGTGAACAAAAGGGCAAGAAGGACCATCATAAAGAAAGTGAAATAAAGTAGAGGAACAGCAAGAGAAAGAATCAGTAGCAAAGATGGCAACAAAGGGGAAATTGGCCAAAAAAAAAAATAGACTCTAACATTTTGGTTTTATTTCCAGTCTTACACAGTTGTTCAAAATTGGAAGAAAAAAAAAAGCAAGGTAGGACAGAGAACATCCTTAAACAATGCTTTTTAGCCAGTCTTTTTTAAATCATTGAGTTTCATAAGGGCCTCATAATCCCCCAACCCTTTTTAATACTGATAGTCCTGAACTTGTAGGGCATTTTGCTGTTTCCAGTTTATGCAAGTTTATGCATATTCATGAATACTTACTTCTCCTATAATCTTTAGAATAAAAATAAAATTATGCTATTATAAAGCATTCATGGAAACTTAATAGTATGCTGCATAATGTGATTTGTAAATGCAACATTTCTAATGAAGGTAATAGTCCATAATTATGTTAGTTCCTAGACTCTAACATGTTGGGTTTATTTCCGGCCTTAAACAGTTGTTCTTCATAAGTATAGGACAATATCCTAGGCCTAGATGCACAAAATGGAAACTAGAAAGGTTACTTGAAAAATGCTTTACAATCCATTATCCAAATTTGACTACAGTATAGTTTTACACTAAACTGTTATTAATGCTTGTATTATATTTTAGAGTAGGTTCAAGAGATCTGCAAGATCATGACAAAACAGCAAGAGCAACACAAAGCCCAATATATCTATGTGGATATCTTGATGGGAGATCAAGTATAATATTAAGATAAGAAGGAAGAAAATGAATAAATCTTATGAAGCAGTGACAAATGTTGCCAAGAAAACCTGTCAATAATTCAAACTTTACTGTTGAAACCTTTGTCTTAAAGATCACAAAACACAAGCATTCTATCTTAATATGAATTATGATATATCCTCTCATATTCTTTACACATTCCTTTAAAAATTTTGATTGTAGCCTGAGGTTCCAGGGGACCGAAGAGATATCCTGAGAATATAAATGATAGTCACATATGCCTTGATGTGAAATAGGCAGCAGTGTTTTTTTACGGTACAACAATAACAAAAAACAGCTGCATTTCTATTTTACTGTTTGCAAGCTTTCAAACACCCCTTTTCAATCAAAGCAGTCCTCAAAATCTTTGCAACGTTTAAAAAATGTTAAAGTGATTTAATACTATCACACTAGAAGAACAGACAGGAGAGCCAAAGATAGATTTCAAGCATCACATTTCACAAGCACATTAAAAAGTTAGTTTTGCAAAGCCATTTAGGCTTGTGAAAGACAGAAAAACTGCTTTGACCTTTTCTTCACGCCAGTGGCATTCAATTTAATTGATTATCTACATATACAGGGTAACAATCATGTTAATTACCCAGGGGGTTTAAAGCAATCAAGTTACTGAGGAAGTAACAAGACTGGCACATTATGTCTGCATCCAGACAGCCTCTGTCCCTCATTTTAGACACTGCGCTGTGCAGTGTGGTTTAATAGGAGAATCATCTCTGCAGCTGTCCCATAAGCAGGCAAGGAATTATTCCTGTTAGTTTACATATAGCTGAAAATTCAAAACCTATGTGGGAAATAACTTTGCAACAGGTGCAGAGCAAACACTATCAATTTTGTGCAAAAAATGTCTTCTCAAGGTATTTGAAATACTTGAAATCACAGGAAAACAGTATCAACTCTGTCACTTTGCTGTAAGCTTGAAGTAATTCAACATTAGCTTTAGAACACAGGCATTTGTAAAATTCATGTTCTAGTCTGGGATAGTTAAACCAAAAGATAAATGACACCTCCAATAATGAAGCATTTATTGAGAGTGAATTGAGAGTATTAGTGGAATGCAGGGGGGCAGGGAACTTTTGAATATGACTATTTCTTGGCAGCGTGATATGCAGCTGAGAAAATCCACGTGGAAAGGGAAAAAATTAGGATGAAAGTAGAATAAAAGTAGAATGACTGCAGGGAGAGAAGTATGAGTTGTATAAAAAATTAAGAGAAAATTAATCTTCCAACAGAATGAATGGAAAGTAAATATAAGGAAAGAGATAATAGAAGCCAACTGTTACTGTGTGAGGAGTCGCAAACTGCCAGAAAAGTATGTGGATTTAACCAATAGGAAATATAAAAAAAATTGGTGACATGATTTAATGAAAAATGTTAATGAAAACAAATGCATATATACAAGCACGATAATTGGAAAAAAATAAGGATGAGTGAAAGATATTGTGTAATGCATACAGAGGGGGAACGGAATGTAATAAAAATGGAACAATTAAACAAAGCAGGGACAATGCAGTCTTACTAGTGACTTCCTATTCCTTGTGGACACTTACAGAACTACTCCTTCTACTGTTCCAGTAAGCAGGACCAAAGTTTTTATTTTGTAGCTCTACACTACATCAGTGGTAGTCAACCTGGTTCCTACTGCCCACTAGTGGGCGTTCTAGCTTTCATGGTGGGCGGTAGGGGTTTTGTCCGATACTGAAGCACTTTCCTTTTTTTAAATTTAATTGACTTTTTAAAAAATTTTCACAGCATTATTTAAAAACATTTTCATTAGGTTTTCATAAAATTCCCCATGACAATTTAAATTTCTGAAAATATACTATTTGTATCACCCGTGCATACGTTTAGTTCACGTTATGTAAGTGAAACTAAATGGCGCTATAGTGCGACCGCAAACAAAAGAGCCTCATACCAGAATAGCTCACGCATCTCCCCTCACACCACCCAGCTGTAACAGACTAGCAGAGCTGGTAGCTGGCGCCCTCGCCAAACCCAATTCATGATGCGCGAGAGGCATGCGCAAACAATGATTCACTTTATAAATCACCATTACTGTGGAACTGGTGGGCAGTTAGAAAATTTTACTACTAATGGAGATACAAAAGTGGGCGGTAGGTTGACTACCCCTGTTCTACATGATTGTACAGAGCAACCTCTCAGCCATTTCAGTGTCCAGTAATATTTCAAAGAGTTTCATATCATTAATACAAATAGATGTAAAAATAAATTACTCCAGAGGCAATTCTTTCCTTAGTATAACAATGCTTTGTATTCACCAAGAGAGGAAAGATCTATAAATCCTTTATCTGTGGTATGAAAATCAATTTTAAAGTAAGACTACGGCATATTTTTTTTGAGGGGGTGCGGTAGCTCAGCAATGAAAGAAGCTGTGCTTGTCAGCTAGAAAACTGATAGCCTGGGTTCAAGATCCAAGTTCCACACAATGGAGAGGGCTCCTGTTCCTGCCCCAGCTCCTGCCCACCTAGCAGTTTGAAAGCCCACAAATATGGGTAGATAAATAGGTACCATTTAATGGGAAGAGTTCTGTGCACCTTGGCCTAATCATGCTGGCCAGTGGTGGATTGCTACTGGTTCGCCACGGCTCGAGTGTCATCAAATATGCTCTGTGCATGCGCAGAAGTG
Source organism: Ahaetulla prasina (assembly GCF_028640845.1). Classification (NCBI taxonomy): domain Eukaryota; kingdom Metazoa; phylum Chordata; class Lepidosauria; order Squamata; family Colubridae; genus Ahaetulla; species Ahaetulla prasina. Next base: position 116,844,457 of record NC_080539.1, on the reverse strand, counting down.
GTGCATGCGCACAAGCGAAGCGGTAGCAAAGGTAAGTGAAACCCACCCCTGATGCTGGCCACATGACTGCAGAAATATCTTCAGATAACGCTGGCTCCCTCATCTAAGAAACAGAAATGACTGCGCCTACAGTAGAGTCAGACACGACTGGACTAAGGAAACCTTTCTCTTTATGGCATTTTTAAAAAAAGTCTGTTATTGTATGGCAGGGGTGTCAAACTTGCATCATCACGGCAGCGTCACGTGACATATCACAACTTCCCACCCCCTTTGCTAAACTGGGCATAGGCATGGCCAACGCATGATGAATCTGGCCCGCAGGCCATGAGTTTGACAGCCCTGTTGTAATGCATGCTCCATGTTGGTAGTGAGCGGTGCATCACCAACAAAATGAAAACTACTCACTAGGGAAGTGCAAATGAGTCATTATTTGTTGTATGCCTCGTCAACTGTCAGCCTTTTGAGCACATCTGGTTAAGCAATCAAAGTTATGAATACTAATACATTTCTGCCTCAGTCGTTTTTGTGACTATTGTTTTGGTTATGATTACAGATCTTCCTCCTGGTCCTCTAGGTTATTCTAGGTTATTCTTACTACCCATTCTTACTACCCATTACATCAGGTTATTCTTACTACCCATTACATCAGGTGAAGCAAGCTTTGAGTGAAGCTGTTAAAGGTGTAATGCAAGAGTAAGAGAAATAAGTTGCCCTGCATGGTAGTATTAATGCAAAAAGAAGTTGAGGTTTGCCATGCTCATCCTCCAGGAAGGCATCTTGGGTCTGGATAAAATTGGCCTCCCTGTCATAAAGAGGTCTGGGTTGACGGGAAGAATCCAAGGAGAACGTTATGGTCACAGCTGCTTCATTTATAAGAATCAAGGTTTTCTGGGTCAACTGGAAACTATCATGATGACTTCACACTTTTCCATTTGTGCTTGTTACAAAATGAGAAACTGCCAAAGGAGTCATAGGAAAGCTAAAGACCCTTTACATCATGTAGATATTCAGGCAAGTCTTTTTCCATAAGGATCAGGGTACTGAATTCACGGAATTTGTTGGCTTATAGTCTGAAGAATTCTATGAAGGATTCTATTCCAGGATTGTCCCGGAATACCTGTGGATCTAGGGTTCAATACAGGGGTGAAATCCAGCAGGTTCTAACAGGTTCTGGAGAACCGATAGCAGAATTTTTGAGTAGTTTGGTGAACTGGCAAATACCACCTCTGGCTGGCCCCAGAGTGCAGTGGGACTGGAGATTTTGCAATATCTTGTCCCTGCCACACCCACCAACCAGTAGGGAAAAATTTTGAATTTGAATTTTACCCCTTCGTCAGCAAGATCCATGCTGACGAAAGAGACAGAAGATGGGACTTCGTCCTTTACAGCATCCCCCGAAACCTTCTCCATGCAGATGCAAGGGATATCATGAGAGATTTCTTTCAGGACTAGCACATGATGGTGACATAGTAAAGATCAAATTCATAGTAAATATCAAATTTGGAGTGCTGGACTGATTTGTGTATGTCTAGGAAATTTGCACCTTATCAACAATTTGCTATGATTGCTAAAGTATTGACTTCATGAGTCATCTTCAAAATAATGTAATCATTAGGGTATTTGGGGAAGTCATTCCTATGTCTCTAAATCAAGGAAGCTACCAGAGAGCTATCAGTAGTTCCTTTAAAGTTTTTGACATGGTCTGAAACAAACTGTGGTAATGTTTGGCTGTATTCTTGATGAATCTGCTCAGTTTATCAAGGAAGGGGGTATTTGCTGCTGTGTCTGAAGCTACAAGAACTATTTCAGCTACCCAAAATGCAAGAATGACTGGATGGTGATGGGACTGTGTTTCCTGAGTGGATTTTATGGATTTAGAAAAATGAAATTGTTCTGATAAATCAACCTCACAGAGTTCGCAGTAGCCTTTTCTACCTCTAACGCAACCTCTCCTTGCTTCTCTCCTTTAGTTCTTTTTCTTCCCTATTTAAATGCCTGGGCGCGTGAGAGAGTCATTGGGTGAGATGGAATCTGAGAAGCCTTGCTCAACATTTCAGGAGATTGTCTTCTTGAGTATGTGAGCTGGGAATTTGCTTCCTATAGAAAGCCTCTTTGGGAAGTCTGAAGATAAAAGGAAAGAGGAAGTGCACTGACACTTTTGCTATAGTCATTTATAAAAGTTGTGTTCCCACTGGGTTCTGAACAGGGTGAGGTTTTCCTCTCCTGGAATTCTTCAAAATGACAAATGCCATATGTTTGACAAAAGCAAAGTCAGACAGCAGCCACAGGTTCCCATAAAAAGTGCCATATTTTTCTGTGTAGACTTTGAGATCCAAGGGAAGAAGGGAAGATCAAGCAAGAGAGTGAATTATTCCATGTTTCATGTGTGAATTCCTGGTAAGGAGAAGGGAGCGATGGAAGGGAATGGGAAATGCAGACTGGCTAGGTAGGTGAACTGAAGGAATGACATCAAGGCTGGGAAGGAAATAGAAAGATTGGACAGATGATATGCAAGAACAGTGGCTGAAACAATGAGATACGGTCTATGGGCAGCAATGGTAATTCATTTTCCATAGCCTCCTCCAGTCTCAACCCTTCCTTGCTTACTAAACAACTAGATAAAACAGGGACCCTCAACAGTCTTTATTATGGTGCTTAGTGGACTGCCTTCCTCAGAGCTTTTTTTCCTCTAAGAAAGAGCATCTCTGTACTTAACCATTGGGAGAGGAAAATAAAAAAAACAGGATCTTTGGATTTAATGTACTCCCTGCGCAGTACATTAAATCAATGTACTGTAAATAAATAAGCAAATGATAAATTTCAAGGAATGTGTGTGGAAAGGATTACTATTATGGGATTATTCAAACCCATTTAATTGAATGTGCTTTTCTAGTATTTGCTTCATCTGAAGTCAGAAAACTGATTGCTAACCAGTTCTAAAATTCCATTTTTTTTTCACTAAGTACATGAATTATGTAAGAGATTACACAGGGAAGAAAAGGAAATGAAGAAAAAAAGAAACAGGAAGGCAGTGGGACAGGAATGCATTTATCACAAAATGTATATATTTCCCATAAATTCTAAACTTATTAACAGGTCTGAATAATCAATAATGCATAAAAATATTCAAATATATCCTGTAATTAAGGCAATGATAAGTTTTAGCAGCGTGGATATACTCTGGATTTAATCTTTTAATATTGGTGGCATTCACATAAAGCATATTGCAGAACAGTGTGAAACTTATTATGGCAATTGTCTGTCTTAGCTTGAGGCATAAAAGCCCATTTATGTAAAAATAAAATGAGTGTTCCTATGATCACAGCTTACAATAAAGCTGGAGAAAATCACATGTAGTTTTCAAATATATCTTGACCAGCATATGGAAAAAATGAATTGAGAACAGACAAAAGTAGCAGATTTTCATTTACTTTCTCTCAGGTTCAAATCTGTAGCAAGAGATTCAAAAGTGTGATTCCAATAAAAGCATTTGTTGCTGATTTTGGATGAGGTGGTAATGGACAACATCATGGAGGTGAAAAAGTAAATTTACTTCATCTTGCCCCCTGTTCATTGTATAAATCCCCAACAGATTATTTCCTAGCATACACTATATTTCAGTAAATAACCATGGTTCACTAAATACTCCGTCTTGGAGCCTGCTTTCATTTCAAATGATGCTTTTAAAATATCACTTGAAAATGTAAAGTACACCCACATTATCAACTTAAAAAATTTCTTCAGTGAGTACACTTGAAAACTACTATACAAAAATCAACACAAATCCTACCTGGATTTGTGTTGACTTAACTTCAAGGTACTTTAAGTCAGAATCCAGTCTAGCAAAAACAAAAAACAAATATTAAATAATCAAACTAATTTAAAGAAAACCAGAACAAAAAATAATCATGGCCTGTCAGTGCCAAGTTTTCCAAATAAAATCATTTCATTACAGAATCAAAAATCACTATTTTTAACTCCCAACTGAACTATGAGTTTTCATGGTGATATAATCAATTTGTTTATTTTGAAGCAAGACTTTATTATATAACCCTGTCTTAGATTTTAGCCCCAAGTATTTTATAAAAGCCATAGCACAATATACAAGCTGATTTGACAAATTAAATTCTCCAGTGCATTCCTGGCCTGAAGGCTTTGCTAGATTTCTTTCAGATTTAAAAGAAATTAAAAAGAGGAAAATATTGCTAACGTATTAATGGCCAACTTTGTAAAATTATAGTTTTTAATATCCTATATTAAACTAAAAATGGTTGAAAAAATAGATTTGAAAATAGAGTCATGGTTGCGCAGTGGTTAGAATGCCGTATTGCAGGCCAACTCACTGCTCACTGCCAGGAATTTGATCCTGACTGGCTCAAGGGTGACTCCACCTTTTATACTTCCGAGGTCAGTAAAATGAGAACCCAGATTGTTGGGGGCAATATGATGACTCTGTAAACCATTTAGAGAGGGCTGTTAAACATTTTGAAGTAGTATATACAGTAAGTCTAAGGGCTATTGCTAATTAACTGCAAATACCCCTATTGTAAAATGAAAACTGCTTACCACAAGTTTCCCCCCTGAAAATGCAACGAGCTTTTATTCACCACATTTTTTCAGCACTTCCTTTAGGACAGAGTCTGCAAAAAAAGAAAAGACTTGCTCAGTTATGCCTTTCCATATTGATGGATCACAAACAATCCTAATATTCTGGCATATACTGGAGATGGGATATTGCGCCAGTTCTCTTCTACAAATCTTAACATGCTTCTATGCTTAGAAGTTAAACTTGTAATTAATGAGAGCTCCAAACTTTATCAGCTAAGCAAAGGGCTATCATACACTTTTCAACATACCGAAATTTCAATAAAAAAATTAAAAACATTGTAATGTATTTGAATTTTAGGAGGGAAATTTGGGTGGGAAAATGCACGTTGCTGATTGGCTGGTGCCTCAGCCAAATTACTATTTAAAGAGGGGTCTTTGCCTGTTGTTCTTTGCTGGGATCACAATAAACCAAAGAGCTGTTGTCACTTGTATCGTCTCCTGCCTCTTCATTTCCCGAACTTAACATTGGCGACGAAGGTGGGATATTGAAGGCAGTGAGACTAGGAAAAGAGCTGAAGAAGCAACTTAGTTTCAAACCCAGCCAGTCATACAGAGCGGATACATAGTGATGTTGAGCTATACGCCGCCAGTGCCATTCGACCCAGCCAAGGAGAAATGGGGGTCGTACATGGCTCATTTCGAGTGTTTCCTTGAAGCTAACGAACTGCAGGGAGTATCGGATAATCGGAAGCGCGTTTACTTCCTGAGCCACTGTGGGCCAGAAGTCTTTGATACCGCCGAATCGCTGTCGGAACCAACGCCGGTACAGTCGGTGTCATGGCAAATGCTACAGACGACGCTACGAGCACACTACGCGCCGGTGCCATCGAAGTTTGTACAACGGTTCGAGTTAAGGCAAAGAGTTCAGTGAGAGGGCGAATCGATAAGCGTGTACATGGCCGCATTAAGGAAAGCCGCAACCCACTGTGACTTGGAGGACACTTTATTAAAACAACTCATTTGTGGGGTCAGGGACATCCGACTACAGAGGCGGCTGCTGTCGAAAAGCAACCTAATCCTGGTGATAGCCCTGGATGAGGCCAGGGCACATGAGATATCCACCAAAGCGACGAAAACCTTACAAAAGCCGAACACACCAAATGCCGCGGCGAAAGCAAAACCAGTCCACAGCGAAGAAATCCAGGCTGAATCGGACGGCGAAGAAGAGGAAGCGGTTTTCCACACCGGGAGGCCGGAGAGAGGCGACCGGGACGAGTGCGTGAGTTGCGGAGGCCAACTCCAATGACAGAATTGCAGGTTCAAAGATGAAATTTGTCGGCGGTGTGAAAAGAAAGGACACATAGCTCAGGCCTGCCGAGCCTCCCAACCTTCCCGCCAAAAATTCAAACCGGCCAATCAACAGGGCGCCGGATCCGCGAAGCGGCTAGGGAGTGGTCAGTTCAAAAAAGGCGCGAAGCTGAATCAGACCACTGTGCGAGTGGGCCACGCATCGACACGGCTAGAAAAGAAAATATTCACCAAAACATACATCGAAGGAGTGCAGTGTAAAATGGAGGTAGATATCAGCTCATCAATCACGATTATGTCTTAGGACACAATCGCAAGGGACCTGCCAGACGTCACAAAACGCCAGCTGCAACCCCAAAAGCTGAGAGTGCAAGACTACCAGGGGAACCGAATCCCTGTTTGAGGAGTCACGTCTGTCAGAGTGAAATATGGACAATTCAAGAAAACCCTGCCGATCACCATCATAGATGGAAACCTGCCCAGCTTGCTAGGTCTGGACTGGTTCCGAGCCTTGGGCATGGGAATAACCGGGGTTCACAGAAGCGGAGTCAACCTGAAGGACGAATTGTTGAGAGAATTCGAGGACGTTTTCCAAGACAGCCTGGGCAAATACGTGGGGACCCCCATTTCATTCAATTTGGACCCCCAGGTGGCTCCCATTAGATTAAAAACTAGGAGGGTCCCGTTTGCCCTCAAACCCAAGATTGACAGGGAACTAGACAAATTAGTAAGCCAGGGAATACTAGTCCCCGTCGACCATGCAAAATGGGAGACACCAATAGTGACCCCAGTCAAACCGGATGGATCAGTCTGTATTTGCGCTGACTATAAGGCAATGCTTAACAAAGCATTGCAAAAGAGTGCTTACCCGGTTCCCATAGTGCAACATTTGTTGCACTCGTTAGGGCATGGTTGAGGCTAAAGCATTTGAAGGCGTTAAGAAACTTCTGTCCAGCGACAGCCTTTTAATTCAGTACAATGGGACATTGCCACTAGTACTAGTTTGTGATGCGTCACCCTACGGGGTGGGGGCTGTCCTCAGCCACAGGTTACCGAACGGGTCAGAAGCCCCTATCGCATATTTTTCCCACACGATGTCCGCAGCGGAAAGGAACTATAGCCAACTGGACCGGAAAACCCTTGCTATAGTCTCTGGGGTTAAAAAATTCCACGAGTATCTGTTTGGGCGGAAATTCGAAATAGTCACAGACCACAGACCTTTATTGGGACTCTTGGCGGGGGACCGTCCAACACCGGTTGCGTTATCACCCAGAATGACCCGTTGGACTATTTTCCTGGCAGCATATTCGTACAAACTGTCTCACCGACCGGGCAAGGATTTGGGGCATGCGGACGCTTTAAGTAGATACCCGTTGCCAGAGACTATTGAAGACCCAACCCCTGTCTTGTTAATTGACTCTTTGGACTCTGGCCCAGTCACATCTATGGAAGTGACTAGGGCATCTTACAAAGACATTATTGTAAGAACTGTGATCGGTTGGGTGCAGAGGGGATGGCCCGCTGCACCAGGGGATAGTTTCAAAGAGTTTACAAAAAAGCGTTCGGAACTATCGGTACAAGGGGGTTGTCTGTTATGGGGGGAGAGAGTGGTTAGTCTGGAGAAATTACGAGGGCATGTGTTGGAGCTATTGCATGTGGGCCACCCAGGGATTGTGAGGATGAAAAGCCTAGCGAGAAGTTATGTGTGGTGGCCACAAATGGATAAAGACATTAGCGATCAGGTGGGGAAATGCCAAGCATGTCAAGAATCAAGGCCACTACCCCCAACAGCCCCCATAAGGGAATGGGAGAAACCCCAGGGTCCTTGGTCCAGGATCCACATAGATTTCGCCAGGCCGTTCCATGAGCAGACCTTCTTAATTGTGGTAGATGCCTACTCAAAGTGGCTAGAAATATTAATCATGAAAACCACAACAGCGGAAGCTGTAATCACAGTTCTGAGGCATCTATTTGTGACACACGGGTTGCCCGATACTCTAGTGTCCGATAACGGCCCACAATTCACGGCCACCCAGTTTGAGGGGTACCTGGCAGGAGAGGGCATCCGACATGTCCTCTCGGCACCTTTCCACCCGGCGACGAACGGACTTGCGGAATGTTTCGTTCGCAGTGCCAAGGAAGCGCTATCTAGAATTAGCCCAAGAGATTGGCAATCCAAAATTGATACCTTCCTGGCAGTCCAACGTAGAACTCCCTATGTGACCACCGGCCGCAGCCCATCGGAGTTATTAATGGGAAGAAGATTCCCGTGCCCCCTAGATCGGTTAAACCCTACATACTCCCCTGATGGGTACCAAAGCACGAAGGGAAAAACCAGAACAATGGCAACAGGTGACCCGGTATGGGCACATAACTATAGTGAGGGACCAGCGTGGCTAAGGGGAACAATTGTAGGAGTGACGGGTCCAAAGTCATACTTAGTAGACATGGGGGACGGCCGAGTGTGGAGACGCCACATAGATCAAGTACGAAAAAGAATACAAGACGATCCAGAAACCAAACAGCCAGACCCTGACTACCAAACATTTGAACCAACAGCTAACTCAACCCTGAGGCGATCGGAGGACTTAGCTGTGTCTGAAGAAGTCCAGCGACGCCAACCGGCTCCTCCAGAGGACAGCAGGGATGACTCTGCCAATAATCCAGGGCCGGAGGGCCCAGAGGAGGAGCTGGGAGGAACAAACAGTCCCTCCGACCAGCTCGACTCACTCCCAGGGAATGAATTGCGCAGGTCAGAAAGAGTTAGGAGACGCCCTGTCTACCTGCGTGACTACATGGAAAAATAACATGCAAATGCTATGCATAAATTATGTAAATATGGTAAAATGTGTTCTGGGAGGGGAGGAGTGTAATGTATTTGAATTTTAGGAGGGAAATTTGGGTGGGAAAATGCACGTTGCTGATTGGCTGGTGCCTCAGCCAAATTACTATTTAAAGAGGGGTCTTTGCCTGTTGTTCTTTGCTGGGATCACAATAAACTAAAGAGCTGTTGTCACTTGTATCGTCTCCTGCCTCTTCATTTCCCGAACTTAACAAACATTTGCCAATTATCAAATGTACTCAATCGCACAATGAAGCAAAATGGTCCCATAGAATAATGAACACTAATTGAATGCTAGATACACAAATAACAGCTCATGGGACTTATTTTAATTACACTTTCATTAATTCTTTATTTTTTTAACTTTTCCCCATTTTTCCTGAATATAGATTCATTAAATAAAGTGACATTAAAAATCTTCAAAAGGAACTATGTTATTAAGCTGGTTTTAAGCAGTGGTGAAATGCAAAATTTGTTACTACCGGTTCTGTGGGCATGGCTTGGTGGTGGGGGTAATGTGACTGGGTGGGCATGGCCAACTTTTTTTTTTCTTTTAAAAGCATTTTTTCTACAACCTCTTTGGCCAAAAGAGGTCGTAGAAAAAATGCTTTTAAAGGATTCTGACAATCCCAGCTGAGCCATGCGATCATCAGAGGCTTTTTTTAGTTTTAAAAGCATTTTTTTCTCTGAACCACCCGCCGCCATCGCTATCAGATCGGGTGATCCGGTCCAAACCGGGAGCATTTCACCCCTGGTTTTAAGCCATATTAATATTCCGAGTTACTTCAAAGTTATTTAGCATAGATTCCTGGGTTGTTAGCTGAAGATGCATGAAAACACCAAAATATATGTTCATACAATATGATCATGGAAACTTGTTTCATCAATCATACCTGCTTGACTGTAAACTTCAAAATTTCTGAGTTCCAAATTCATTCAAATTCTTAATATTTTTCTCCCTCCTTTAAGAACATATATATTGCTATCACTATTTTATAGAACTCCACAGGTTTATTATGAATCAACATTTATTGTAAACAGCAAAAGTACATTTATCAATTACGGAAAAACTGCTAGAAATGCATGATCCAGTTTGGATAATTTGAAAATAAAAAGGCTAAGATAGACAAATATAATGATTTGCCGATGCTAAAGAAATCTTTGTGGTAGCTTTCGCAATTCTTCCCTTAAACTACCGTATATACTCGAATATAAGCCGATCCGAGTATAAGCCGAGGTCCCCAATTTTACCCCAAAAACTGGGGGAAACTGGGGACTCGAGTATAAGCCGAGGGTGGGAAATGAGGCACCTACCGGTTGGGGAAACCCTCCCTCCCTCAGCTGAGAAGGCTGGCGGCTCCCCCGCCCCGCCCTCTCACTGCACCGGCAGGGCTTCCGTCCGGTAAAATGTGAAAAAAAGAAAAAAAAAACTCGAGTATAAGCCGTATATACTCGAGTATAAGCCGAGGGGCTTTAAAAAAAAAACAAAAACTCGAGTATAAGCCGTATAGACCCGGGTATAAGCCGAGGGGAAGTTTTTCAGCACAAAAAACGTGCTGAAAAACTCGGCTTATACTCGAGTATATACGGTATATATAGAAAAAAATACCTTACAGTACAGACAATTTACACTGACAGAATAATTTTGATATTAATTATTGGAGAGAAAAAGCATGTGTAAGATGCTGCTGATAAAAAAAACCAAAAAAAGAGTAAATCCTGACAAAAATAAAAAATGAGATTTATATTTTTTCTGTAATGACTCTAAAACTATTGTTTCAGCATCAACTTTGTAATAAAATGTGATTTTGGAACTCTGGTGAATTAGCACTTGACTAAAAGCTACTTAGATTGCAGATTATGCCTTGATATATATTTTCATGCCATAATCCAATTGAATTTAATCACAGCTATTATTGGTTAATAATAAATTGGATGGCCAAGGATTATATTGATCTGTATACAGAATTTCTGTGTTTCAAATTTGGTACAGTGTATAACAAGTAAAAATTTCCCTCCAACTGAATTTATTTAATTTCCTTTTTTTAATTTTTTTTTATTGAGTTTTTACAAATAAACAAATCTTACTTACATCTTAATCATAACTGCGACCATTTACATATCGTAACATTCCAGTTCAAATACACTCTATACATTTTTACTATACATTTTAATTCTCTATTTTATCTATTCCTTTTTCAATTTTCTGTTCTCAATCCAATCGTACCACTTCTCCCATATTGCGTAGTATTCCAAATCTATTTGTCCTTTTAGATCAATTGTCAATTTGTCCATTTCTGCCCAATTGAATTTTTTTTAATTATTAAACCTTCAGAAGGTAATCTCCAGCATTGCGTGAAAGCTATTCTTGCTTCGATTATTATATGTAAGATGATGTATATTATTCTTTTGTTGTATTTTTGTGAATTTATTTAATTTTCATATGAATCAAAGAGCATTCCGAACATAACACAGAACGAATGCCATTATCTAAATTTTAATAATGCTTTACAACTCTTTCTTAAAGTTAGGTATAGGAGTAGCAGAACCTGTGGGTAAGGTTAAAAGAGGGATCGGCCAAGAATCCCTACATTGCCACAAATGAACAAAGTACAACCTCCCTTGAATTCTGTTGACCCTTATCTAACCCCAAGCAGTTGCATAGGCATGTTTAACAATAAATCAGTTTAATTGAAGATTCACAAGTGGACCTGACAGTAGGAGAAAGGTGGGTGTGGCCAGCTCGACATCACTCATGTCAGGAGTTCCTGTGGTGGCCTGAGCACTCTGGCAGATAAAACGGGCTCCCGAACTCAGTTTTTGGCTGTGACAACCTCTTGCAACCCTTTCCCAGTGAAAACAAAGCTTGGGAGAGCCACATGTGGCCCTCCCAAGCTCCATTTTCATTGGAAAAGGCACTGCGGGCCAGTCCTTCACTGTTTCCAGGGCGGCCCCACAGGCCAGATCGAAGCACCCCGAAGGCCTTGAGTTTGACGCCCCTGAGCTAAAGTATTGAACTTATCTGCTACAAATATTGAAGAACTACAATTTAAACAGTCTAAATTTAAAAACTGACTGTATGACCTCCTTTATGTTCCAACTTAACTCACAATAAAATTAAATGATGTATTATTATTTGAATTCATTTAGATCTCCTTTAATGCAAAAAACTATAATTGAGAAAACAGAAAAAAAATCCTCTAAAATTTTCTTATATTTTATACAGAAAGTCCTTGAATTATGACCACAATTCAGCCCCAACTTTCCACTGCTAGAGTTGTTAAGCGAGTTTTGCCCCATTTTACAACCTTTCTTGCCCCAACTGTCAAGTGAATCTCTGCAATTGTTAAATTAGTAATACAGTTAAGTAAATCTGCCTTCCACATTGACTTTGCTTGTCAGAAGATTGCAAAAGGCGATCAGATGACCCTGGGATACAGCAACTTACATAAATAGGTGCTAGTTGCCAAGTATCCAAATTTTGATCATATGACCATGGAGATGCTACAAGTCATGTGAAAAATAATCACAAGTCATTTCTGTAACTTCGAACATGATGGTTTTAAGTCAAGGATTACCTGTAATCAAATTCAGAAATCTCATCATGAAATTAAAAACAGATGCATATGTACTTATAAGCTATGGGACTGTCATTAATACCAGAAAATATTGGTACTGTGTTGCACAGACATGAATACAATCTTCCTTTCTTTTTCTAAATTGGCTCTTATTCCTCAGCAGACGTTATTGGCAGACGATGTGTAAGGAGTACCTATCTATCAGCCTTCAAACTAATACAATAAGAAACGTATTTATTCCTGAGGCATGCAAAATAATGATTATTTATACATATTTATCTACTTTTCAATCTTAAAAACGATTGGCAAGATAGGTAACAAAAGCAATTTGCCATACAGTTAAACACCAACAATTAAGCATGAAATTAAAAAAGAATCCTTAGAATTATACATTGCTTCAAGAAAATATTGTACCAGATTATAAAGCTAAGCACTATCTTAATTTGATATCTGGATTATATTGGTTGCCAAGTGTAACTGATCATGGAGTCTAGTTCACAACAAAGATGCTTATATCAAGAATTCTCTCTCTCTCTCTCTCTCTCTCTCTCTCTCTCTCCATTGACAAATGGGCACCTTCCTCCCTAGATCTTAACTACTTTAACAGCAGATGTATATAATGGAGAAGTTGTCCCTTTAGGTAGCCAGGTCTGTAATTGCTTTATATTTCCGAAAAGTGCATGAATCCTGCTAGAAAACAGCAATGCCAATTCAGGTAAGGTCTTGAACTAAATGAAATGGTTCTTGGGAGTAGTTAATATGCATTCAGTTCAGCTTGTATTCAGGTCATATAAAGAGACATTACAAAGGTCCTTTATTACAGCAACCCACAAGGAAACACTAGCTGTCTACTGCAAGGCTTCCCACCTGCTCTAAACAGGGTGGAGGGGGAGGAAAGAGACTATACCCAAGTTTCCGGGAGGAAAAAAACCCCAAAACTCAAGTTTACATGTTCTCTGAAAACTATACACGCCTCCATACACTATGTAAAAAAATTAGTCTTTCCTATGTTGAAGTCAAACTGAAACATACGTATGATACGAAGTGCAATACTGAATAGAGCCCACAGTTAAAATGTCACTTCTTCCAAAACTTCACCAGCTGCTTTTAATCACACAAAAACTGTTGTCTGGCCCCTCCCAAATGATTGATCTCTGTTTGATCGTAAGTTCATCTACATCAAGAAGATTAATTCACTTGTTTTAAATTTACAGCTGTTCTATATGAATGCTTTACCAAGAAAAGGATTGCTCTTTATAAAACAGCAGAGCTTGCTTGTATTACACAATTAACAATGTTAAGTTTCCCTGAGGAACTTTTTCCTCGGTGTGTGTGTGTGTGTGCTAAGACAGAGTTGAGGAGACATGTGTTCCCATTGAAATGGGCACACATATTACGTGACAGGCACATTCCAAGCATTTCGAAGGCCAGAACAAGGCTCCTATTTATAGGATTCTTTCAATGAATGGACTTATGTTAAAACACTGAGTTGTTTACAGCGATTTCAATAGACATGAACTGCACTTGGTGACTGTTCTTTTTAAAGAAACTGAATTTCATATTTTGAAAAATATTTTGAATCCCAATATTTTATAAACTGCAAAGGCTTGTGCTGTTGCATGTATCCACCACTTCCTATTATATAACAGACACAGGATCTCACTGTAAGTCCTGGCCTAACTGGAATGGTATTTAGATTAAAGGGAACCAGATGTTTATTTGCACACTACTATCAATTATAGTCCATGCTGAGATTCACTGCTTAGTATATTCTTCCCATTCTGGTGGTATCTGGTGTACCATTCAGCTCCCATATAGTTTTGACTGGACACCATGGAAGTGAAAATCCCCTATATTCAGAAGGCACCTGACAGAGGAAGACTGGGGTAGGAATAAGAAGACAAATGGAGAAAGGTAATATTGATTACTATGACTCTAATAAAACTATCATAAGATTCCAATATCTTTTTTTGTTCAAAATTTTTGCAAATAATAAGTCTATACCCATTCAGGACAAAAATATTTTCTGATGATATTTGATACAAATACTTCTAGATTGAATATTTGGGCAGCTTTTAAATCAAATCAATCCATAAATAAGAAAGCCGTATTGCTTTCAATTTCAAGAGATAGTTTCACTTGAAGCTTCATCAAAGCTAAGTACAAAACAATTTTTTACAGAAGAGTTATCTGTAATTGCAGGTAATGCCATTCAGGTGTTTGGACTAAATGTTCACCACTACACAGGACATGCTAACTCTACTCTATTTCTCCCAAATAGGACAAGAAACTTGGAGATTGTGGGGAGATAATTGAGAATGAATATGCTCAAACCTAGTTTAATAAAATAAAAAAACAAGCAATAGAATAGGGAGATATGACTTGGAAAGAACTAATATACATTTAGGGAGTTTTCTTGAACTGTGCACGAATAGGTAAGATTCATTTGCAGTGACCAAGAACAGTTTTAAAACAGTTTATACTGATATGCTACCATAGTTGCAGCACTACAACTCTAAGTGGAGTTTACCTTAGTTACTAACATGATAGCCTAAATTCAATAATTATTCCAAAAAATGAAGTTTTCTTCATGGAGCCATCTTGCAGAGCCATAGGGGAGCAGTGGCTAGAATTTAGTATTGCAGGCTAATTCTGCCGACTGCCAGCAATTCAATCCTGACTGAGGTTGACTCAACCTTCCATTCTTCCAAGGGAGGTAAAACGAAGACCCAGGTTGTTGGAGGCAATATGCTGACTCTGTAAACCACTTAGAAAGGACTTTAGAGCACTATGAAGAAATATATAAGTCTAAGTGCTATTGCTACTGTGGAAAAAAACACATGGAAAATTCATCCAGTGCAGAGCAAGGCTGTATAAGAGTACTATTTCAAACACACTTGTTGCACAGAATAATTAAAAGTCAAACTCTTTGTTTCTTTCCCATGGTTAGAAAACTTAAACAAATCCCTAGACATCACTGTTGATTTTTGATGGCCATTAGATTAGGAATTCCCAAAAAGGAATGTGGAAGCCAACCCAAGTAAAGCAATAATAAAAAGAAAGAAAGTAGATAAACTATTGAGATGGCCCTGGTCACATATGAAGCTGGCAGAGCTTTCCAGAACAAACTAGGACTGGAACTGGAAAAGAAAGCTATCTTCTCCCACAAAAACCGATTTTAGAAGATTTTCTAGCCCTGCCTTTGGGAATCAGTAGAAAGGAAATATTGGCTTCATAAATACTTTGCCTCCATATAGAAAAAAAAATGTTGATCTTCTGAAATTTTTCTTGGGGAGAATTGAGGAAAAAATCCTCTCCATTTGACTGTGAGAATCCTTACAAAGCCTAAAACAAACTGATTATTAATGTTGGATGTCAAACATCAAGTTTGTTTATGCAAATATGAAAAAACAACCTCAAGCAATCTTGTAACTGGATAGAATTCTGAACAGCTGCCGGTTTTTTTGCATTCATTAGACATGCAATTCTAGGGAAAAGAAATAAAAGGCTTTATTTAGTAAACGTAATTCAGTTTCAGACATTACTTTAAAGAAGATAAATCCAGTAATAATCTATAGTACAGTATGTTGATATGTAGCAAATGTTCCAGAAGATAAGCTCTCAATAGCTTTATTATGTATGGGGAATCCAATGCCAGCATAGTGTTCGCAGATTCTTCTTATAAATAATTTCCTCAAAAAATATCAGAAAAAGTAACTGTGATTATTAGATGTTAAATCCTTCCTTTTTCACAGTATTTTAATCCAGAGTTCAGTAGAATTAATAGAAATTTTGCCTTAGAGAAATTTACATTCAGTTAAATATATACAAGATTGTCCTATAAAAATGCAGTTGACATTATGAATTCAAAAGCTAACAAGTTTTTAAAACGTTGTAACATAGATTCAAGTTCTATAGTGTTTACTTGCTGACGGTTGCCTAAAGAACAAAATATTTTGCAATGTTCAAATGTTTTTTCTACTTTCTGTCATTCATAGAATTTTAAGGATTTTGATTGTTTTGTTTCTTTTAAAATCCTAATATTACAAACAAATGAAGAACAGGGACATTAACATTACTATTAATAATATAGATTTTGGATCTTGTTGCATTTAAAAAAACCATAAAGGCAAAAGAAATATTTTGTATACAAAATCACTCTCTGATATTCTGCCACATTCCCTTAAGAAACAAGCACTTTCTAATGTGGCTAAAATAGAGAATTCAAGTTGGAGGACATACAAACTCTTAGTTCTGAATAGTTGTAATACCACTGATCTGATTTAGTAGTTTCCATCCAATGATGTTCTCAAACAAACATTATACTTTTATCCATACGTAAAAGAGCTCTCATTGGAAATAAGCGAATCACCATTTACAGGATAACATTATAATTAGGGGGCTCTCCATTCACTAATATGATTAGCAGTCTAGTCCACAATGAAAAAGTGATGCTATGAGCTTTTAGCGTGAAGTCAAGATATTGTGAGAATTACAAGAGAGAAAATAAAAATAACTGAATATAATGGTGTTTTTTTTCCACACTTCTATATTGTTATGGTTCCGTATACAGCTTAAATATTGCATTGATATCCCAAAAGAATACAAACATTTTATCTCTTACAATGAAAATATCTTAAAAACATATTCCTATTGTTACATTTCAATTTGTATTATAGAGGTACAGTAAGGCAGTGCCAGGCCTGCCTTACCCAGGTAAGATAAAGATCTGGGGATGAAAGAGTTCATTTCTAATAATCTGTAAACTAACATTCTTCAGGTGAAATGATTGCAAAAGACAAAATAAGATATTCTCATAAAATTAAAATGATCATTGTTATGACATCCGTAGAACTTGCTTCATCTGAAACTCTTAAGATAACTCTTGTTTTTGTTCTTTATATGCTACAAATTCTACACAATATTTCTTGGAATAGAGATCCATTTGATCAATCAGAAAACAGCTACATGATTATAGGAAAAGACACATAGAAGTCGAGTTTCAGACGACATTCTTAGCATCTTTAGTATCAACAGCCATCTTTTATCAAAGGATGCTGAGAGGTAGTGTGTTAATGGGGAGAAGATCGAAAATCCCTTATATGAGAAAATATTATGCTTTTGTGAAATGCAAAGCTCAAGTTACATAAACAAACAACTGAGCAGCACAGAAAATAGGAAGTATCAACATTAGAACCAATGCCGATCTTAACAACTCTTTTCTCTTTAGGTAACTAGATATTAAATTGTCAGCTACAGGTAGTCCAGAACTTATGTCCACAATTAGGACTAGAATTTTCATTCCTAAGCAAAATGGTTGTTAAGAGAGTCATGCCCAATATTATGACCTTTTTGCTATGGTTGTTAAGCTGCAGTTTAAGTGAATCACGTGCATTTGGCTTCTCCCATTGACTTTGCTTGCTGGAAGCCAGCTGGGCAGATTGCAAATGGCAACTACATGATGGGAAGCACATAATTCCAGGATGCTGCAACCCTCATAAATACGTGCCAGTTGCCAAGTGCCCAAATATTGATCACACGATCATAGGGGTGCTGCAATGGTTGTAAGTCCGAGGACCAGCTGCAAGTCACTTTTTTTCTGTGCCACTGTAACACTGAACGGTCGCTGAACAAATGATTGTAAGTCGAGGTGTACCTATATATTAATTGTAACCAGTTTTTTGTGTACTAAGTCATAATTTATAGCCAAGGGTTTTGCAGTAACAAGGAATAAGTTTATAATTACTAGTAATGGCTAATATAAACTTTATTTATGAATAAAATGAAGGTAGTGTGAACTTGTTGCGAAGTCGTGTCCAACCCATTGCGACCCCATGGACGATGTTCCTCCAGGCCTTCCTGTCCTCTACCATCCCTTGGAGTCTATTTAAGCTCATGCCTACTGCTTCAGTGACTCCATCCAGCCACCTCATTCTCTGTCATCCCATTCTTCTTTTGCCCTCAATCTTTGCCAGCAGTAGGCTCTTCTCCAGTGAGTCCTTCCTTCTCATTAGGTAGCCAAAGTATTTGAGTTTCATCTTCAGGATCTGGCCTTCTAAAGAGCAGTCAGGGTTGATCTCCTCTAGGACTGACCGGTTTGATCGCCTTGCAGTCCAAGGGACTCGCAGGAGTCTTCTCCAGCACCAGAGTTCAAAGGCCTCGATTCTTTGGCGCTCAGTGTGAACTAGGGAAGTTCATAAGAAACAATCATTCTTTTCTTCTTCTCTAAACAGTATTAGTGAATAATCATCTCAGGGTATTGCCAACCATTAAGTGTGGGCAGATTCTTGCCATTATAATGTATTCTGATAACATGTTTTTTATGACATCATGGTTCTAGAATAACCCAAAATACTATGTATGTCAGCAACACAAATTCTTATGCCATGTTTCAATAGTGAGACCTGGATAACTACACCGATTGCAGGAAATGTTAAAAAGATAACACGTTTGTCACACAACTAGCAACATTTCCTGCTACTTGTAGCAAAACAGAAAATACAGCCGTTGCAGACTGGGGTATTTCCTATCTATCATAAAGACCATTTTCTCTGCAACTGTTTTTCTGTTACTACCAAAAACTGCATTTCTCAACATACTACAGCTCCCACTCAAACATATCCAATTCAGGACCGATTTATTAGCTATCAAAATACTTTTTCAAGTTGCAGAATTTCTGCTATTTTAAAAACTTTGCTTTGGCTTTCTAAAAGCAGGAACTGCCTTTATGCTTTTATTAGCAGGTTAGATATATTACTAAATTGCATTCAATGTTAACTTTACATGTAGGGGAAGCCATGAATGCATTAAGGAGGGAGGAGAAATTGTAAACTATGGTAGCACAAAAGAACCAACAATAAAGACTGTACATCTGCCTATGGGGAGACAAAATGCTTGGGTTTTGGAGAGAATCCAACAATTCTGATACCAAGTAATTTAACTGCTCATTTCTATGGCTGAAACATCAGTTCAGAGGAAGTCACAGCTGTTGCTTCATCACACCCAGACTTCACGGGCAGCTGTCAGGTCCCATAAATTCATATCTTGTTATTAAGCAGGAGTATTTGAGAAATTCCATACACTATGATTTTTTTTTAATTTTAGGAACTTAAGGGTATGTGAATTGATGGGGATGATCAAACTAACTTCCCCAGCAAGTTAATGTACCATTTCAAATCTTATCTGCAGTCAAACTACATATACAGACATATTTGATAAGTTAGGTTAGACTGAGCATTCAATTAAAACCACAGATGAATGATTTAGCCACACAGAAAGAATTTTTTTAAAAAAAATTGTAAAAAGTAAAGCTACAGCCAAAAGTATTAAGCCAAAACTGAATGCAGGGAGATAAATTAAGTGCCCTTCTGACCAAGTGAGAAAAAAAGAACAGGAGATGGTAAGATTTTTCTAGAGATCGCTAGAAATTTAAATTTGATTAAAGAAAAAAATCACAGTGCAAAAAAAAGACAAATATATCTGCACATAAATGTTTGCAATACATCGGTGTTTCATAAATACAGTATGCATCAGGGGTGAAATGTTCCTGGTTTGGACCAGATTGCTTGATAAGGTAGCGATGGCGGCAGGTGGTTCGGAGAACCGGTAGCAAAAATCTCTGCCCCCCCCCGCCCAGCTGAGCCGCGCGATTATCAGAGATTTTTTTTTTATTTAAAAGCATTTTTTCTTTGGCTGAAAAAATGCTTTTAAAAGTAAAAAAAAAGCCTCTGATGATTGCACGGCTCATCAGAAGCTTTTAAAACCTCTTCAGCCAAAGAGGTTGTAGAAAAAATTCTTTTAAAAGGCTCCTCTGACAATCCTAGCTGAGTTGCCTGATCATCAGAGGCTATTTTTTCTTTTAAAGCAGGGGTGAAATGCTCCTGGTTCGAACTAGATCAGGCAATCCGGTAGTGATGGGGACGGGTAGTTCGGAGAACTGGTAGCAAAAATCCCTGCCCGGTCCCCACTTGTCTACTTGGCAGCTTCCTGCTTCTTTCAGTCTCGCTCACTATTCCAGCCTTGCTTCAGCTGTTGCAATTAATTGCATCAGCTAGCAACTGAATCTGCTTGCCTCAATCCATCTCATCGGTGAGCAACTCAATCTGCCTGCCTTTTCCCTTGAATTGGGTAAGTAAGGGGGGGAAGCTTTAAAAAAATAGTTAATTGTGGGGTTTTTTAGGAGTTTTTTTTTTTGACATAGCAATTTAAAGTTAAGAAAGTTTTAAAGTTAAGCAAGTTTTAAATTTAGCTGCTTTTATCTAAAAATATAAATAAAATAAAATAAAATAATAAAATAAAATATTTGTACAGCTTTCTGAGATTTGGTGTGTTTCTGTAGTGTTTCACTCTAATACACAAACACACAAAATCTCACAAAGCTGTATGTGGCATTTTGTGAGTGTGTGTGAGAGAGTCAGTTGTATTGTGTTGTGTTGAGTGTGTGTAAAGTGTGAAAGTTGGTTTTTGGGCTTTTTGTGGCTGTGTGAGGTTCCTGCTTGTTGCAGGGGCCATTTTGGGTGAGGTGCAGCTGCTTTTACATTGTGTGTGAGTCAGTTGTGTTGTGTGTGTGTGTAAAGTGTGAAAGTTGGTTTTTGGTACCTCTTATTGTTTTGTGTACTTTATTATTTTTATTATTTATTGTTATTGGCCAGCCAGTCATCTGACCACCAAGCCACGCTCACCAATTAAGCCACACCCACAGAACCGGTAGGGAAAATTTTTAGATTTCACCCGTTTTAAAGGCAAAAAAAAAATGCTTTTAAAAGAAAAGAAAAACCTCTGATGATCAGGTAACTCAGCTGGGATCATCAGAGGAGCCTTTTAAAATAATTGGCCAAAGAGGTTGTAGAAAAAATGCTTTTAAAAATAATTAAAAAAAAGTTGGCCACCCCACCCAGTCACATTACCCACCACCACCAAGCCACGCCCACAGAACCGGTAGTAACAAATTGCACATTTGTTACTACCGGTTGCATAATTTCTATATATGATTTAATAAACTTTTATATGAATGGATTGTAAGGACTTGTAGGAGAGCAATGCTATTTGACTGATAACCTTTCAATACAGGCTGCTTAGCAGGCTTTTTAAATGCCTCAGTGAGCTCATTGAGGAAGGAAAAAGCCATTTGCTTCTCCTCCTCCAGAGCTCATTGCGTTTCCATTCTGACTGCCAGTGTGAAAATCAAAGCCAGAGGAATGATGAGGCACTGTGTCCTTCTACCACAAGCTTACTCATTCATCAAAAGACACATGCACTCACCACACCAGAGTCCTTGGTTGATTACTGCTTTGAGGCAAACTGTCAAATCTGAGCTGAACAATTTTCAATATATTTGGTTGAAGTAGGAAAGAAAACTAGAAAGATAAATGGATTCAGACTTAATCTGAACTGAAGTTAAGTAATTCTGGGCCAGTGTCTGTCAATAGCTAAATAAGAATTAGATTTTTGCAGAATTATTATAATGTGTAGTTGACAGAAAAGTAACAGAAGTTAACAGAAGATGAGAAGACCTGGAAGTCTATTTCTCCATGTCTTAAAAGAGTGGAAAGAAAATAAATGAACACAGACAAAAATTCTGTGTTAATCCAGAGTGGCTAGCTGAAATCAATTTCAAAAACTTTTCCTCAACAGCCTGCATGTTCATATAATTACATTTGTGATATGTGGATTTAAACATACACACATATGCACACACATATATCTCTCTCCCTGCCAACAGAGAAAAAACATCAAACAAACAAATCAATAAAATAAAAGCAGGGACCAAGCAACAACAAACAATTTAAATGCATCTAATTAAGTTTAATCTGTAAAGTAAGGTGCAAAGTAAGATCTGTTAGTTCCCTCATTTGCAAAGGCCAATTATTCTTTCACAACAAATCAAGCAAATTCATCTATCCATCCATTTAACCCCCTCTCTCATTTAGCCCTGCACTGGACCCAACTGGTGTTCAGTTCTGCATAAACAGCAAAAGAGAATAAAGAGGATGAAAATACAGTGAAATGGAAACAAAACTGGACTGATACACAGAAAATATCACAGGGTAAAAAAGAAATGTAAATTTGCAAAAAGAATCAAAATGCACTAAGAAGAAAGATGGGTATTTAGGCTAATCTTCCAATTTTCAGCACCCAGGATTGCCTTATTGTAGACAAAATAGTTAAATATTAAACCTACTGCAGGATCTATTGTAAATTCTTCTTGCCTTTGTTTCCAGCATTTCCGTCTGTTCTTATCGTAAATGCACTCTCTTTCTCTTTCAATTAATAGGCAATTATTCAGGGGAGGATGATCTCCTACTCATGAAAACCAATTCTTAACCGTACTTAGTGAAACAGAAAGTTCTACCCAGAGAAAATGGCTATGGAGCAAAGTACAGATGAAATAGTCTGTTAAAAGAAAAATTACGCTGTTATAATGAAACAACTGAGTCACTTTGTTCTACTAAATTTAAAAATCAAACCTACTTTAAAAGTATTTTTAAAGCTTATTCAAATAAGCCAAGATAAGTTTGCTTATTGGTATATTTATCTGCACTTGAAGAAAAGACTTCTGCATCATGCATCCCAGGAGAAGCGAGTATGAGACAATGCATTTTAAACGTCAGCTTTTTTCCTACTTGATTTTGTTGTTAGAACTTAAGAGTCCTGGCAAAATAATTCAGAACAGAGGTCTAAGAAAAGCACCCATAAAACAAAATTTGAAAAAGGATGACTAACTGCTTCACAGATTTTTAGTTAATCATAGTGAACTTCAATCCCACTCACATTAATTTTACAGTATATAAGAACTGTGTAAATCACTTCTATGTAAACACTATATGTAATAATATATAAAATTCATTCCAAAAAGCACATTTTTATCTTGTCAAAAGAACAAGTTTACTAAAATTTCAATTCAGCAGCATCAGTACTGTGCCACAAAGGTGCAAAATGATAATAAGCACAAGGTGTGTCATAGTGCAAATCCCATCCTCATATAGTTGTATACCCATATCAAACACAATTATGTAAGCTGCAATATTTGTGTCATAACAACATGATACATGGTCTCACTGGTCTACCTTATAATCTTAATTAATGTGATTTTCATGGGAAAAAAAGAATTTTCTATTTGAGTTTCAGTGAGTTTTATTTTGAATTTTTAATAGCGTTTCCTCCTTCCAACTAAGGGATATTTTGTTTTGCACTGTACTGTATAATACAGAGAGTATTGGTCCAATAAACCAAAATAAATGTCAACCTATTTCATTAAGAAGTACTACAGCCCCTATCTTGTCCTCTTAAAGCACCATGTGTGTGAAGACTATCCTAAAAGCCTTAAATTTTCAAGCAGAAATATTGCTGTCCTGGCACATACTATACATCCCCCACAAACAATGATTGATTGCATCAGCTAAACCATCTCTACCATTGCCTGCCTGCGTATTGGCAAAGTGGGCAAAAGATGTAATGAAGGCTTGCCAGAACTCTCCTGGCATTAAAGTTATGGGATACCAAACACATCCTGGAAAATGTGGGTGGGGACTCTGTGTCCTCAAATGTCAATTTCGACCCAATTTGTATTTTTGTGGGCTGTCAGAAGCACAAGTAAAAGGATTTGGCTGATTGTGGTTAGGCTGTCTGTCAAACATGCCATAATTTTGCAGATATAAGATAGTTTTACATATTTTCCTATTACAGATAAGATGCATCTGGCTCCGATACTCAGACATTTTTCATTAACAAGGAATAGGCAATGTTATCATTCACTACATCCTATCCTGGAAATCTGCATTCCAAATCTTTTGCTTCATTTTAAGTTACATTTTTATGAGACAAACATCAATATTTTTCCCAAGAAACTCTTTATCAAACGATTGCCAAATGCAGTATACTCCATATGTCTTTGGAGTGCAAATACTTTCCAGCCATTAACTGTGCTGGTTATTTTATTTGTAATTTATAGTAGTAAGTTAGGCACTCTTTGCATAGTGCATACAATTAAACTATCTCTCTGTGTGTAGCCTCTTCAAGTCAGTCTTGACTCTGGAGAATTGTGTGATATGCCCATGCAGTTTTATTAGCAATATTTTTTGCAAGTGATTTGCCATTGCCTTTTTCTTAGGGCTGAGAGGGTGTGACTGAGCCAGTCACCCAGCTGGCTTTGTGCCTAAGGCAGGCCTAGAACATACAATCTCCTGGTTTCTAATATGATGCTGTTAACTACTATACTAAATACACACAAGGCATCATTTCAAGTGATGTACTGCATTAACTAACACAGTTCCACATGACACATACTATTTATTTATTACCAAGTACCTTCAAGTAACAATGGCAACAGAACAGAATTTGGCCACTTTTTTGGAGATTTCCTTGGACCAATGTTCTAACACAGTGGTTCTCAACCTTTATATACCTGCGACCCCTTTAATACAATTCCCCACAATGTGGCGACCCCTTTAATACAATTCCCCACAATGTGGCGACCCCTTTAATACAATTCCCCACGATGTGGCGACCCCAACCATAAAATTATTTTCGTTTTGAATTTATCACGCCTGAAGCCGTATTGGCTAGCGATCTGAACTGCTTGCGATTGCTTTGAGGACGGATGCATTAAAACGGAGACTCCTCCCCTATTAAGTTTGAAGCCAGATTAGGCTAGCGATTGGGAGTGATTGCAGCTGGCTTGAGAGGGAGACATCAGAGCAAAGATTTCGCTCTTTTTTAATTCATCGTGCCTGAAGCCGAATTCGGCTAGCGATTTGAAGAGCCTGCAGCTGGCTTGTGGAGTCAACCATTGGAGCGCGATTCTTCGACTTGCAAGTATACTTCCCATATTTCCGATGGTCTTAGGCGACCCCTGGCAAATCGTCATTCGACCCCCAACGGGGTCCCGACCCACAGGTTGAGAACCACTGTTCTAACACAAAAAACTGTCTTCCTCTCACTAGTTGGGAGTGTTATTGAGTCAGCTGGTCTGGTCAAGTAGAATGGGCAGCTAAGTAAAACTTTTGTGAATGATTCAAGGTCCCAAGCCAATCAAACCCAAAAGTCATTTTGTATTGGGGGAGTTATCATCTTCCCTTCAGATATATTGGTGGCAAATCTCTGAATTTGGCTAACATATAGGTTCTCTAATATGGTTGCATAGAGCAGGGGACCCAAACCCACGATCTGTGGACTGTCACTGAGACAGTGGCATTCACAAACAAGCGAAGCCCCATCTGTGGAATGCAGGCAGCATGTAAAACCACGTCCCCCATGGAACGTGGTCTGCGGAAAAAGCTTTCTTCATGGAACTGGTCCCTGATGCCCAAAAGGTTGGGGACCACTGACATGGAATACCAGTAAACAGTCATCCAAATATCCATTACAATAATGTGATTTTTATATTCCAATTTTTCTAAAAACTAGAATCACATACATTGCTTCAGCTCTATAGTGGTTCTCAGTCCCAAGTGGCATCAAGAAAGTCTGTAGTATCTAAGTTCAAATTCTATTCCTTTTTACCAGGATGTACAAACTTATATACAAGGATTAATGGAAACAGAGGTTCCCGACTGAAAGACAAATCTAACCAATACCTTAGCTGACAGAATCTCATGCTTGTCTTTAGGGAAAGTAGTCTAGATGTCAAGCACAAAGAAAAATGGAGAACACCAGGGAATGCAAAATAAATCCTGTAGGAATTTTGAATGTACTACCTCTGGAGGTCTTAGAACTTTATAAATACAAACTAGAGCGCTATAAAGCAAGAGTCTTAGCCCTAAAGAGATTAATAACAGTACTATAGATACATAATCTGCTGCTGGCAAAATAAATGGTTTATTTGCTGTCTTTTAAGCCTAGTGAGAAATGGTTTTGTCTCTTCCACCCGGCAGATTATTGAACAAAAACTCATAGATATTAAAAGGCTTTAACTTGCTTCATTCTATGCTGATTAAGGGTTGCCATCCTAAGACATCTAAGATGTCTAGACACTTCACTAGGGTGAAGAAACTTGATTTATTCGGTGGCATTTTCTGCTGGCAGTGAACAAGGCCACTGTAAATGATGTATTTTCAATATCTTGAAGTTCACTGATTATTTTAATAAAGTGTTGTTGTATTATGACATTACAAAGAACATGTTAACATGTTTTTATGCAAAAGCAATAAAAGGGGAGCATATCAGCCTCCTGAATTAAAAATAAGGGTATTGAGATTTTATTTGTTCTTGTTGAACTTGATCTGCAAATTACAGGGACAACAAGAGTTGTTTTTGTGGGATCTAATGTTGGAACTACTGCTAGTGCCTATCTTGTTAATTTCATCTCTTCAAAAAAAGGTCCAAAAATATTCAAACAGAAGTGGAATTCACTACATTCTACTCCAGATGTTAACTTTAATTTGACTTATGCCAATTACAGCTCAATGTTTCTAAATGTTTAGTCAAACTCTAATTTAAACTGCTGAGTAAGAGCCTGTTTCGCCATTATATCATCTTTGGCTCCCTTGATCATTTTCTACCCGAGATTTTGGATGCTATCCCAAATTCACTCTGCTTTGCTTGACTGATGGCAAAATGACACTGTGTATGCCTCTGCAGTATTACTGCTAGCCAGCTATTCCTAATGGGTGGGTTAACTGTGTACTTGCTTGCTGGGCAATTCCATTCCTGGTTTTGCATGTTACCAGAGCACTCCGTCTCCACTGAATTTATTCTGTTCCCAATTACTGCCACGTGAGCATTTGCATAAAACATCTTTTGCTCCTTAGCTCAGACCCTTCCTCTTCCTTTCTGTTGTATACTAGATAAGGGAATGAAAAAATAGTACTTTGATAGATAAGTATTTTATTTCCAGGGATGCCACTTGGTCAATGACGGAGAGAACCATTCTTCTCTTCAGTTTATCCCTATACATCTCTCTTTCCACTTTTTACATTTCCCCCATTGGTTAGCTAGCTAACTGGCTTGCAGCCCACCAGCAGATGTCACACACAAAAATGCTGTGTTGGCTCATTCAGTTTATATAATTTCATCAAAACAGGACTGACTCCACCACTTTTGGATTTGTGCAACCAGTGTGAGCAACATGAGCAAATAAAGCCTGAATATTCACATTAAACAGGTAGAGGCATACATTTTATGTGTGTATATATATATATTATTGGTTGATTGAATTACCAATCCTTCAAGACTCTCTGTGGCTTTCAAGAATAATAAATACATAATAAAAATATACAGCTATTGTGTTAATAATCCCAAAGAAACCTTTCTATCTCCAACAATGTCAATATATATATGTGATAAAACAAAATATTAACACAACAGTGACAAAATTCCCCTTAGAAAAGATACATTTTCGCAGGTTTCTGAAAAGTCATTACCAAAGAAATCTAGGCCAATGTTGTTCCACAGCACTAATGCTACATCTAAAAAAAACTAGTGTGCCACTAATGTTGTTGAACTGGAAAGCAAGGCTTTTTTTGTTTTGCCTCACCCTTTCTCATTTCGTGAAATAGGAACCACAAACAGTTTATCCTGGATGGTTCATCTTCAGTGAGTCAACTTCTGGTTGGAACACTATTGTCAAGCAATATAGAGCTTTATAAGTTGAAACTTGCAATACTATACACTCAATAAAGGGCCTACTAAAAGTTGTGAGCTCTGGCCAATGAATTGGATGCTATCTTTTGAATCAAATGCACTTTCCAGGTGGTCTTCAAAGGCAGCCCCCTATAAGTGCATTATGAAATCCAATCAAGAGGTGCTAAGGGTGTAAGTCATTGTATTCAGGTGTTTCCACTCTAGGTAGGGATGCAGCTGCTGCACCACTATAAGCAAGGCAAAGGCCTCCAAACCATGGCTCCACTTGCACATCTAGCAGGAAGCATGACTCTAGGGGAACCTCTAAGAGCAGTGCTCCCTTATTGAGAGACAACTCTAACATTGGCAGAGAATTGTAATAAATAAACCACAACTCCATCTTGTTTGGGTCAGACCCAGCATCCTGATGCCAGAACAAGACTTTGAAAGCACTTCTGGATAGGCCAGAGGTACCAATAGAAAGCTGAATATCATCAGTTTATTTATGGCATCATATCCAAATGTCCTGATGATCTTTGTCAATAATCTTCAGGTAAATGCTAAACAGCAGGTGACAGAGTAGCATCCCTGTGGCACCTCACACAGGGCCACTGGACCAAATTCTGTTCTTCCAGCATCATTGACTGAAACCACCAACTGAGAAAGAAGTAGTACTCCTGTAGAGCAGTTCCTCCGATAAATACTAGCACTGCATGTTAGATCATTAATACAATTAACAGATTGTAGTCAAATGACATATTTAGCCAACAAGGTAATGATAGGAATATACATGCTGCCTTCCTAAACCCCATTTTATATGATGATTTTGATGGCTTTCTTATGACTTAATATGTCTTCCAAACTTGTTGAAGACACAAGCACATCTTTTTCAGTAAGAACTAATGAGAATTTGAAATCAGAAAGATTGGCTTTATTCCAGCTAGGATTAACTGAAAATAGTGGCAACTCCGTTTAGATGACATGCTAAGCCATAATAAATACACAAACCATGGCTGACGAGCCACAGTATCTATTATGAGCTCTTTTATTTGGTTGTAGGGTGTTTTTTACATAAAGTTTCATTTCAACTCAGTAAAAATAATACCAACAGAAAACTCTTTCCCATATTTTTAAAAAAGTCAAAGAACTGAAATGCTATTCTTGCAACACTATAGATCAGAGGTCTTCAAAACTTGGCAGCTTTAAGACTTGTGGACTTCAACTCCCAGAATTCTCCAGCCAAGATCTCTGATCTATAGATACTAAGCATACTATAAGTGTAATACAGTGGTGGGATTCAGCCAGTTCGCACCTATTCGGGAGAACCGGTTGTTAACTTTCTAAGCAGTTCAGAGAACCGGGTGTTGGAAGAAATCTTATTTTGTTTTTTTCCACTTTACAGGGCTAATTCTGCAAGGAAGGCAGGAAGGAAACATTCTGGTGTTGTTTCTAGCCTCATCTTTATTGACCTGATTACAGAAACTGCCTCTCTGGTTAACCCTTATTACATTGTAACAGCTAAGGCGAAGCACGCATCGACGAGAGTGATGTTCAGTTGGCCACGCCCACATGGTCACATGACCACCAAGCCACACCTACTCAGCTGGTCATTAGGGCAGAGAACCGGTTGTTAAATTATTTGAATTCCACCACTGGTGTAATATGGTTGAAATCAGGATCTCACATGAATAAATATGGGACCTGTGTTACATAAAATGTGATAATTGCTGGGCCACATTCTTCCTATGAAAAAATGCAACACATATTTATATTTATTAATTATGAACACAATTAAGTAAATAAAATTATACATTATACATGTACAATAATACATTTTCCTGAAATGCCTGTTGTCACACTCCATAATGGCTGTGTTCTATGCAGTCCCCTGATACCAATGCCATCGCATACACAATCTGGCCCTAACACTACCACGTACACACTCCTTCAGGAAGGCATCAAATAGCAGAGACCTGCAAAGGTACAAGATGGGTAGAGAAAGTAGTAAGCAAAATGGGTGAACTGTTTTTGGGCATACAAAAAAACTCAGTGGCCATGTGTTCACAAATCTGGGTTAGATTTTTCCCAGAAGAAAGTATTTCTAGTAGCATTCCCAGGAGAAAGTATTTCCCGGAAGCATTTTTCCTCCCACAGAACTGATTTAAATTGAATTGATTTAAGGCTTGGGGCCTGGGTACTTACGGGACCGCCTGCTGTTACCTCATGCCTCTCACCAACCCGTACGCTCACACAGAGAGGGACTTCTCAGGGTGCCGTCCGCCAGGCAGTGTCGGCTGGCAGCCCCCAGGGGAAGATCCTTCTCTGTGGGGGCTCCTACTCTTTGGAATGAACTTCCCCCTGGTTTACGCCAAATACCTGACCTGTGGACCTTTCGCCGCGAACTGAAAACATATTTGTTTGTTCGCGCGGAGCTTTCTTAAATTGTCTAGATTTCGAATTTTAAATTTTATTTAAGTCTTAAACTGGGGTTTTTAGATTTTTAACCATTTTAATTTTCGGCCAAATTGTATAAGTTTTTTAATTTACTTTTAATTGTACATTGTTTCTTTTTTACCTTGGCTGTACACCGCCCTGAGTCCTTCGGGAGAAGGGCGGTCTATAAATCTAATAAAATAAAATAAAATAAATAAATTTAATTCACTGAATCATAGGAAGTGCTCCTATTAGAATAATAATCAGTTTAGATCAGGGGTCTAAAACTCACATCATCGTCACGTGACGTATCGGCACTTTTTCCTCCTTCGCTAAACCAGGTGTGGGTATAGCCAGTGCGTGACGCATCTGGTCAATGGGCCGGTAGTTTGACAGCCCTGGTTTAGATGATCACTTTAAGAACATCATTCCAAAGAGTGATGTTTTATCAGACCTGCTTTTCAAAAGTTGAGATTGTGATTTCTTTATCGGAATTTGAATAAAAGCAATGCCTGGTTTTAATTACCTAAGAGTTCGTAGATAAGTAAAGCTCCTATTTAGAAATCATATCCTCTATCCCAGTGTTTCTCAACCCCGAGAAAACTGTAAGACGCGTGGACTTCAATTCCCCCAATTCCTTAACCAGCATAGCTGGCTGGGGAATTATGGGAGTTGAAGTCCACACATCTTAAAGTTGCTGTGATTGAGAAACACTGCACAATATCCATAGCAAACAAAAGCTAGAAGTAATGCTAAAAAATAATTGCAAATACACAACAGGTATCTGCAATACCTGATTCCTGAAATGTCAAATAAACATCCCTCCAATTCCCCCCATCTTCTCATATACCTTGTGTGAAAACAAAGTTTGCTGTGAGGCATAATACTCCCATATTAATTTAATGAATTAATCAAATGCATGTTTTAGAAAAGACTCATAAATTGTTTCTGATAACCAGTATTTATTTCTTTTATGCTAATTACCACCCCAATTCTCAAACCTGAGAATCAAAATCAATATAAAGAAATAAAAAATTGAAGTGTTTTTTTAAAGTAAACATTGATTCATACTGTTGGAAATGAAGCAAGCTTGCAAATACAGTATATCTTACTTTTAGAATTTAAGTTAAAAGGCAAAGCAATATAGATTTATAGAAAGCTAGCTATGATTATAGGTTTTGTTCATAGCTTTGAAACATAAATACAGCTGTCATGTTAACAACTTTCTAACCACCAAGGATTATTTTTAACTACATCCTTTCAATTATAAATGTAGAATCCTTTCATTTGGGGGGAGGGGGCAATTGTCCAAAACTAAGCAACTTCCAAGATAATGCAAGCCTGTCTCTTCAAGACCTTACAATTTCAAATGCAAGCTTTTTGTATTTATAGAAATGTCAAAAATGTTAACTGTATAATTTAGCTTGCTGATGAATTTGACTTCTACTTGAAGCAGATTAACATGCTCATCTATTCATTTCAAACAACAAATGTTGAGCATTTTATTGCCTTCTATTTTTTCCTGAATCCAGAGACAATAAAATAATCAGACATAAAATTATTATTCCTTCTACAGAGATCAATATCTGAATTTTAGTCCTAAAAAACAAAAATATCCACAATTGGATATTTGACTTGTTAAATGACTACACAATAATATTCCCCAACTTCATATACTCCATATTGGATTACTTCACATGGGCTATTATACCACAAGTATGTTAGTTTCTATAAAGGATAATTTACTGGTAAATTGTAAATATAGGTGAAATACATTTGTAAAATGACAGATTTGTGCAACGATGGTGTGACTGTCAACTAAGTAGGTGGAATGCTGCAGCTGAAGCAGTAGATCTCACAACTACCGTAATCCTTCTTTGGCTCAATTTATTTCTGCCAATTCTGTGGTTTTACAATAGGCTTAAGTTGATAGTTTTGCATGAAGTAAAAGCAATCACAGAATTTAACCTTAAGCCACAAAAATAGTGCAAGCAGCCACCCATCAAAGTGTGAAAATGAGCAGATGCAATGGCAAAAAACAAATTTAGCGAAGCTTACTCCACAACCTGTTTATGTCACATTTTAATTTACCAGTTTAACTGCAGTGTATTTCTCCCAAGTAGAATTCAAATACCCAAGTCATCACTAATGGAGGCAGTAGTCAATTAGTCTAGCCCCAAATCAGAGTTACTCTTATAATCAGGCTACAGATGGTTCCAAACACAGCCTTTTGGATAATTGGTAGAAAGCAAAGATATATAATTACCTTCTATAACAAATCTCATTGATTTCAACTTTTAAATAAATAGGCTTGTCACAAGCCTATTCATTTTTTATAATTCTCAATCCCATTCTCACTTGATCTTCTTCCACTAGTTTGCTTATCTATTCTTCTTTCCATTCACCTAATTCCTTTCTTCCAGAATATATGCTCTGAATTTCAATGTTTTGTTTTCTTTAAAGACAAGGTTTCAGTTGTGATCCTCCTCCCTGACTTATTCACTTTTCTTACAATTCATCCACTGATTTTTATGTTTGGGGGCATGTTTCATTCTCTCCTAATAGCCTGTCTTGCAGAGCAGAGTTTCTTCCGCTCTGATGAAAATTAACAAAAGTAAAGCAGTACTGCGTATTTTATCTGTTTACCATGCTGTCCTTTTTGAGAGAGAGAGAAAAAAAACACAACTTTTGTATTTCTGGGATCAAACTGCAGGAAGGACTACTCCCTGGACCATGTGCATTTTTTTTAAAAAAAAAAGTGCCTTCAGATCAGTTTTTGAGTGCTGGTGACTTCCTGGATAGATCCTCCAGTCGTCGTCCCCCCCAGGGCTTACTTGCCCTTGTTTCCTTCCTAAGGCTGGGAGTGGGGGCCCCAAGATCAATCAGCTGGTTTTGTCCCCAAGGTGAAACTAGAACTCAGTGTCTACTGATTTCTAGCCTAATGCCTTATACACTATACCAAACTGGCTTTTGCAATGGCTATTTTCTCAGCCTTCATTCTGGTGAAAGGGAATCAAGTAGTCTCTGCAGAACTCTACTTTCTACCTTGCCTTGCCTTTTTCTGTTACCCCCATTAATCTATCTGATTAATTCTCCCACTAGTTGTTCTTTAGCAGCAACTGAGTACCAATTATATCAGTGGGTTCTCCTAGGATATGAAGAGTCAAAGGTAGGAGGCCAACATATGAATCACTATATGTACAATGATACTCTGAACATAAAAAAAGATGAAGTGGGTGGGGGGAGTGTGCACCTAATATTTTATTGTTGCTGACAGATGCCAAAAAGAATGAACCTCAAAGAATTAACCTCTTTGTTTAGCAACTGAACAGTTGTGGCAGAGGCTGCTTCTCCCACACTGCTTAATGATTTGGCCGCATTAGAAAGTAGAGGAAAAAAGCTTGTTCTGTTTCCATGACTATTCACCCTTTAGCATCTCAGCTGAAGGGGACAACAACTGATCCTATTGATGTCAACTCCAGCCACTACATTGTAAACTGCAAGCAACAAGCTTTATTTAATATTGGCCAATAAATATGCTAACCACATTCTGACAATACTTGTCTTTTAAAATTGCTTAGGATGTTTGTTTTGTATGTTACATTGCAACTGAATTTATAAATATTGAGGAAGATATAATGCACACACATTGGCATACACTATTACTATACTGTAAATAGAAGACTTAGATATATTATTTGTTATCTGCATTAAATGGGGTAAATGCCTGCCTTTACCTTTGCTTTTTGTTAGACATGCCATATTTTCTCCCAAAATTCTTCTACAGTTGTCAATCCAATAAGTTTTTTTAGAAGAGAAATTATAGTTATGGAAATTTGGCTGACCTAGGCAGACTTGTTGACTTTTTCCAAAGAAGAATACAAATTAAAACCAAGGGAAGAATTGGAAATAAAGGGTCGTATTTGTCAATGACATGCTCAGTTGACAGATATATTTAAATTGGACAAGTTTGATTGTATAAATAAGAAAACCAATTTTGAATTTAATCTGTGTATCATTGATGAGTATGTTATTAATAAGATGCATACATTTTTACTGAAACTGAATTATGAAAGATGAATATGTTAAAGATTGTGTGACTAAATGGGAAAATGGATATAATATGCGTTATCAATGGGAGAACATATAAAATATATATTGAATTATAACGTGAAAGAGAATTTTTATAAGAAGTACCCTTGGTATTTAACACATGATAAATTATCAAAGACGTATAAGGGTGTGTCAAATATATGTTGGAAGTGTAACTTATTTAAAAGTACTTTTTCTCATCTTTAGGGGACATGTAAAAAAGTTAAAAATATTGGGAACAGATATGTATACTTTAATTCTGAAAATTGTTGGAATAAATGTGCAATTGAAATCAAAAGATTTTCTTTTAGGTTTGATTTATAAAAACATCTTGAAAATAAACATGGGACCCTGTTTTTATGTATAATAACAGTAGCAACATTTTTGTATGCACTGAGAAGAACTTACAGATTCCCACAATGTAAGTATCTGTACCAAAGATAGTCCGAAGTTTTTTCTTTTTTCTTTTTTTGCACACCTACTTGTTCCCTTCTTGACCTTTTCTTTCCAATTACTCTTTAGTCTTCTGTTTGTTATTTTACTTTTTATTGTTACTTAATGAAATTTTATGAAACAAATAAACAAAGAAAATAAAGCGTGTGGCTAAAATAATCTTTCCAGCTGTCCATTCAACTTTTTGAAGCTCCACTTATCAGTTTACAGATACAAATTTACTACTTGTTATATTTAAAACTCCACTCCTGATTATCATTCTTTCTTCTATCTGCTGATTACATCCTTTTGTCTTTTCTCAATTGTGCAGAGTTGCATGTGTCTGGCCAAAATCGCTTACAGATTTTCCACTGATTATTATTCAGGAAAGTCTACCTACATTGTCTCTGCTAGAATGATGAGACTGATTCCTGGATCATTTCCAGGAAAGTGAAATCACCTATGAGCATATGATCACCAACGATCCAGTCAGCCATTTTCTAAGTCCTTCCAACTGCTGCAAAGCAGGCTAAGAGATCGTTACTTCCTGCATTTTTACTAAAGAAGTGAACAGAAAATTAGAAAAACTACACTATCCTGATTAATTTCATACCACAGCAGATAGATGGAGGTGGTCTTATCAACTTCCAATTTTTCTGTGTCATTTTACCCCTAAAAAGAAATCAGGACCTCATATTATTATTTATTAAATTTATATGCTACCCATCTCACTATCAAGCAACTCTATTAGTCTTTACAGAAGGAAGGGAAGCTAACTTCCTGCACACTTTCAAATGAAATAGCAGACTGGAGGAATTAATTTAGTCCCGAACAGTCAGAGCGGCTCTTGGGGATGAAAACTAAATCCTAAATAATAAATGCAGAAACAATCTTAATATAGTAAGTTCAGTGATCATCAAAACAGCATATAATTCTCTCCTTTTGTAACTGCTAGAGTTTCCATCCTTTTTCTTCTTCAGCTACAGTGAAACAGATGGCAGTGTGTTGTCAAACTCATCCATATCCTATTGTTCTTTTTCTACATGCTTTATAAATGCAGTGGCATATATGTGTTTTTTATAGCCTCTGCTGCAATGATGGGGGTGGTAGATGGAATGGCAAATGACCTACATTGAAAAGGATTTCCCCTGACCATATCTGTTTGATTAGCGATTGAGATGATGAGATGGAGTGGAAGAAATTAATATACAGCAGAAGCCAATAGCAACGAAAAAGGGGAATTGGGTTAAAAAAAAAGTTTCACCTCTTAATAGTGACTAAAAATGAATTCTCTATATGGAGCGCAGATTAAAATTTTAAAATCGGTTCTCTAATGAAAAACAGAAGGGCTAAAAATACATCCTTGACTGAAAATATTTTCTTATCCATTATAAGAAAATGCAGAATGAAAAGTGATAGTGAACTCATCTTCATTATCTACAAAGCAATCAATTTAAAAACAGGAAGCCAGCACCATTAAAAGTGCATTTTTTTCCTTTTGTACCAGCTGAAGGGGAGAGCCTTAAGAGCTCATTTTGTCTCTGTGTGAAATCTGTGTCTTGACTTCTTCTGTCTCTGCCTTTATGACTCTTTGCAATGCTTCCTGTTATGTTTGCTGCAGCTGTATCCTCCATATCAGTCAAACTAGCACATTCTTCTTCTCACGGATTCCTTTCACAAAGGATTTCCTAAAACACCCGTCCCACATTTGCTATAATTGGTTACCACTATGGAAGCCAAATCCTGTTTGTTCTTTGTTGTCGTCTAAAATAATGTTTTTTATCCTCTTG
Organism: Ahaetulla prasina; assembly: GCF_028640845.1. Taxonomy (NCBI): domain Eukaryota; kingdom Metazoa; phylum Chordata; class Lepidosauria; order Squamata; family Colubridae; genus Ahaetulla; species Ahaetulla prasina. The sequence continues at coordinate 116,807,876 of NC_080539.1, read as the reverse complement.
ATCCATACAACCTTCATTTATTTGTCTTACTATTCAACAGTCATTCATTCTCTCTGTTATGACCAACTACCTCAACATACTTTGTCCTTATTGGTTATTCATTTTGTATTTAATTTGTACTCTTTCACACCCATTCATGCTTGACTTTACGTCTTCTCGTTTTATACAATCATTTATTTTTTTCAGTATGAAGTTCCCACTGCATCCAACTTACTTCTATGTTTTTGTTGACATAACTCTTCATTTGATATAACCAAGTGATCAAAGCATATTCTTATACACAGCCATTTTCATATTTTCTCAATAAACGTGTATTCCATGTGAAAGATCAGACATGTTATATTTAAACATGCAAGAGGAGAGTCCACTCTAACTATGTACAATATTATCATTTAAATGATTCCACAATTCCTTTGGATGTCCAAACCCAGTTGCCACATCCAAGTTTTGAGGGCATTGCAAAGGTATGCAGGGTTGGGGCCAATCTTATCTCTGGGAGAATAATGTTCTATTTATTCTCATGACTTCTTTCATTTTATTATTCATGTTTTAGTTCCATTATATCCGTCTCTTATCCAATTCAGATGTACGGTAACTTTCAATTACATATTGGAAAAAACATTCCATTATTCAAGCCTATTCATGTTATCATATGCTTTCAACGAATCAACAAATGGGCAATTAATTTTTCATATTCATACATTTCTTAATGATTTGCTGAAGAGCAAAAATCTGGCCCACACATTCCCTGCCCACTATAAATCTGCACTGTACTAATAGCTGTATGTTTAGTAGAAGTCCCTAAGTCATACAGCTGCTTCTTAAGGGCAGTGCCATCCTCTCAAAATATCACTCTGGAGCCAACACACAACAGCAATGAAACAGCAGCTCCACCTTGCTTAGGTTAAATTTCAGAATGTTTTATCCAATCCAGACCTCAACACCCTCCAGACACAACAAAATTTCAACAGCATCTCTAGATGAGCCTGAGGTGGCAATTTACAACTGAATATCATCAGTATATTGACAGTATCCACTCCAAATCTCCTGATTTATCTCTTTTACTGGTTTCATTTTAAACCTTAGATATTATGGGAAGAGCACCAAGGACTCAAGGCATCCCCCGAGAAGTAATTCAATAGTTTCTAGCACTTTCAGGACTTTTCCAGATACATTAGCCGCACTGATCTTATTCTCTTTATTCTCTTAGCAGCCTTCTGAGGTTCAGCTTCTGAGCATTCCCAGTGCCAGGAAGAATCCAGATTAAACTGTTTCTCCCCCCCCCTCTTTTCTAGATACCTTCCCTCACCTCCCATTATCTTTTATATTCATGGGCTCTCCGACTTCACCATTCACAAAGCAGACATCATCCTTTCTCTTCTGCCATGATTATGTGCCCTATATGGTACAGTAACAACTTAGGTAAAAGGAGAGATGGGACTCTGAGGGATAGAAAGATCACAGAAGAACCTAGGAGTGAGATCTAGTTACAAGAAGATGGCGGTGTGGGGGAGGGAAAGAGGTGGAACCGATTTACATAGTGAATGTAGCTAGCATCTTTTAAGCCGTGGTGCTGGATTTTCCATTAAAGAATGCTTGCTGTGCAACAATGATCTTAAGAGTGACAAAGACATGAGTGAGATATATGGGTTATAAGGGTAATGTATGAAATAGTGGGCAATCACTTAGCTTGTTTTTTTAAATGTGATTTAAAGATGCTGGCTTTTCATCTTTCTTCTCAGAAAAATAAGCAACCAGAATGTCTGAGAGAAGATGCAAAATCTGTCTGCAAATGAACTGTCATTTTGCATACCTGCATTGTAATTGTTAACATCCTGTTCCTGTCTAGACTTCAGCTCAAGGAGACTGTGCATTAGACTCTTCTTGCAAGCAAAAATCCAAAAAGCCTTTTGAAAAGCAAACTAGAGAAAACTTCTTCTTGCACTCCTAATGAAAAGGTACAACTCTTTCAATCTAAATGCTTCTTCCATTCACATCATCTTCCTCCTCTTTCTAGTTATGCACATGAAAAAATGAGCTCGCTCTTCATCAGTTCTATTTGCTGGAAAAAGCTCCAGTCCAGATGCCAAAGCCTCTTCTGATACTACCAAATGCTTCTAGAACTGCTTGACTACTTCAAGACAAGACTAAGCACTTCATTAAGGTAAATCGCATTGACTCTGCTTTGATGGGGACAATTGTACTGCCTCCTGGATGTGATATGCCTTAATTTTTTAAAAAAATACCCCAAGGTCACAGGCTTGAATTGATAACTTATGATTAGAAAATAAGTGAATTAACACTTCAAAATAAGCCTTGGAATGAGGCAGAATTCACAGAGGACTTGTGTCGCTTTTCAAATTCTTCTTAACACAAGCCATTTCTTTCCCATCCATTGTCTCCTGAATTATGTGGGTGCCATTGTGTCTTCAGATATACTGGACAGCCTGTAAGAGATTTTTAAAAGAAGCTTTCACAAGAGATTATTATTTCATAGCAGATTACAGGTATGAGTAAACATATAGGTAAAGGTAAAGGTTCCCCTTGAACATATGTGCTAGTCACTCCTGATTCTAGAGGGCAGTGCTCATCTCCGTTTCAAAGTTGAAGAGCCAGCGCTGTCCGAAGACATCTCCATGGTCATGTGGCTGGCATGACTAAACGCCAAAGGCGCACGGAATGCTGTTACTTTCCCGCCAAAGGTGGTCCCTATTTTTCTACTTGCATTTTTTTTATGTGCTTTCGAACTGCTAGGTTGGCAGAAGATGGGACAAGTAACGGGAGCTCGCCCTGTTGTGCGGCACTAGGGATTCAAACTGCTGAACTGCCGACCTTTCGATGGACAAGCTCAGTGTCTTAGCCACTGAGCCACCGCATACCTTCAAGTAAATATATAGAACCATTTAAAAACATTTCAAAGGATCACTGGTAATATAATATCAGTCATGAATCAATCAGATTAAAGCAACTGATTTAATTTTTTCTCTTAGTAAGCAATTTATGATTTTACTTGATCTGAGTCATAGGAAATAAAAAACAAAAAGTGGCTTTATATAAAACCAATTCAACAGTACAACACTGTCATTGAATTAAACTGTTTAACATGAAAGGGAAGATTAAAATTCATAATAAGTTTAGGTTCAAGTTTGGTCCTATCGGGGTTTTTTTTCTGGCCCTACTTGATTTGGGGGATGGGAGGTGGGAGTAGAATATTCTGTTCAATTAGCACAGGAGCCCCCAGGGCTGTGTGTTCTCTCTATTACACTTCTCTCTCTATACAATGACTGCATCTTGAATGATCCCTCTGTTAGAATACTGAAGTTTGCATATGATACAACAGTCATTGATCTCATTTGAAACAATGATGAGTCTGCAATGCATATAGAAAAGAGGTAGATAAACTGGCTCTGTAGTGCAGCCAGAACAATCTGGAGCTGAACATTCTTAAAACTGTAGAGATAATAGATTTTAGAAGAAGCTCTCCTATTCTACCACCGCTTGCAATGTTAGACAACAAAGTATCAGCAGTGGAGATCTTCACGTTTCTAGGTTCTATTGTCTCCAAAGACTTGAAATGGACATCTAACATTAGAACCATCATTAAAAAGGCACAACAAAGGAATGTTCTTTCTCCGTCAACTCAGAAAGCTCAGATTGTCCAAGGATCTGTTCATACAGTTCTACAGAGGAATTATTGAGTCTGTCAATTATAACTCAATAACTGTCTAGTATGGCACAGCAATGAAACAGGATAGATACAGACTTCAACTGATAGTTAGGACTGCAGAAGAAAACAATCACAACCAGCCTGCCTTCCACTGAAGATCTGTATGTTTGTTATTTATGACGGTTGCAGTGTCCTGGGGTCATGTGATCAGCTTTTGCGACCTTCTGACAAGCAAAGCCAATTGGGAAGTAACAACCAGGTCACTAACTTAATGACTACAATAATTCACTAATCAATCTAACCAAGGAGAAAGCTCTCACCTGCCCTTCCAGCAGGACAAGCTACTGTAAATATACAGAGAGCAAATCCCTCATTCACTAGCACTGATGTTATCTAATAGAGTAATGAAAACAACCAATCTCAAAGAGCACCACGGACTTCCCAGTTCAGTCCTGAGCTACACATATTTTTTTCTATTTAAAATAGACATAGCCCTGAACAAATTGCCCATTTCTTCCAATTCTTCTCATAGAACCAAATGTTACTTTGTTTTGGAAAAAAATGTTGGTACAGTTTCTGCAGTGGTAATTATCTTAGTACTAGAATACCTATATAGAAAAATGAGAGTGGATAGACACACATACCTTTTCACATAGCACTATTCTACTTATTAGTGCTATTTGATGCTATTTTAACAAACTGGTTGCCTTTTTCTATATTTTAATTGAGATATTTGAGCTGTAAGACTTTAAAAGAAAGGAACACAATTAAGCCAAGATCTGAATAACTTAAAGCCATTCTACTGTTCTATTCAGCACCGTTTAACACTGTGGAAGTGATTTCAGGAGCCATTTTTAGAATTATTTCTAAAACCCTTTACAGTATGTCCTATCTTTTTTAAAATGAAATAAGTCATCTAATAGTCACTAATTAAAATAGTATTTTAGCTCAAATGAAATAACTGAAACATTTATTGAAAGAATAATGCTTTCATAATTGTTCCTTTCCAACGCATATAATTGTTGTACTGAGTAGTATGGAAACACATATACTACCATATCCCACAAAATGTAGACAATTATAGACTAATAGTACATAAGTTTTTTGCAGTTTAAATGCCATTGATTTTACAGTATGTCACATTTTATGAGATGGGTGGCTATATAAATTTAATAAATAAAGTAACATGAAACTCAGTTTGGTATAATGGATAAGGTGCCAGGCTAGAAACCATGAGCGTAGTCTCACCTTAGGCACCAAGCCAGTTGGGTGACCTTGAACCAGCCATTCTCTTTCAGCCCTCAGAAGCAGGCAATGGCAAATCACTTCTGAAATCTTGCCAAGACAATTGCAGAGACTAATTGACCAGTCAGCCTTGTCTCAGAAACACACATACAACAAAAGTAATCATTCTTCGCATTATAAACAATTCTTATTTATAGTTGAGATTAACATCTGGTAGTACAGGTAGTCCACATTTCGCAACTGTTCAAAGTTGCAACAGCTATCCCCAAAAGGTACTAATGACCTGGTCCAGATTTCCATGCCACATGATCACATTTTGAGTGCTTGGCAACCAATCAGCCTGTTTCAGGAAAAAAACAAAAAACACCCATAGTAATGCAGTGACTGACTTAACAACCATGGTGTTCGCTTTAATGACTACCACAAAAAGGATTTTAAAATTGGATCAGTCATGTGGGTGCCTCAACTTACGATGGAAATGTTTCCATTATGGTCATAAGTCGAGACTACCTGTATACTACTGTGCTTTCAGATTAGCAGATCCTAAAATGACTTGTGACTGAAAAAACAAAGGCTCATCTTCACCTTTTAATATGAGTCTATTAAGATAAAATAAGAGAATGGGTGAAGGAACTCTATGGAAAACTTTACCTTGGAATAGAATTTCCAAGAATAATTTAATCCTCAAATAAAACATCCATGTGGGGAAAGCATGTATTCTGTTTTCCTTCTTGAATGTAGGAAGATTGTAGTGCAGGTAGTCCTCGACCTATGACCACAATTGTGCCAAATATTTATGTTGCTAAGTGAGGCAATTGTTAAGTGAGTTTTGCCCCATTTTACGACTCTCTTGCCACAATTGTTAAGTGAATTATTGCAGTCATTAAGTTAGTAACCCAGTTGTTAAGTGACTCTGGCTTCCCCATTGGCTTTGCGTGTCAGAAGGGCGCAAAAGCTGATCACATGACCCCAGGACACTGCAACCGTCATAAATGTGAGACAGCTGTCAAGTATCCAAATGTCGATCACGTGCCCATGGGTATGCCGCAACCATCATAAGTGTGAAAAATGGTTATAAGTCATTTTTTTCAGTGCCGTTGTAACTCTGAATAATCACTAAGTGAATTCTTTTAAGTTGAGGATTACCTGTATATACATTAATGGAACCCTTCTACTAACCACAATGATATCTTTTCTCCTTATTCCTTCAACTGCTAAGTGTGAACTTAAGTTCTTGCAGGTTAAAAAAATGCAATATTACAAAAATATTAGTGTCACTAAAATAATATTTTCCTGAAAAAGACTGGGAAAATAAGAGTTAATTGTAACACAAGAAACAGTATCAGCTTCCTCAGTGTACCTTAGAAAATGAGATATAGCAATCTGTTCAATGTCATGACTATGTTAAGATTCAGAAAAGTCTTTTTTGATTTTTGATTACCAATGGGAAAACTTTTGATCTTATTAGTCATATTATTCAGAGATCTATCTGCATCTAGGAGCATGCATAATGTTTTCATGCTTGCATCAGTGATACCCTCTCTGACCTACAAACTCATGAATGACACCACTGATCTGCATTAGGGCATGACATGAATAATGCAATGTAATAAAAAATGAGATGCTTTGTCCTCATAATCAATCTTAATATGCAGCTAATTCAAATATTTTATATCTCATGTAATTCAGGATTGCTCATATTTGATTTTTTTTCTTCCATTCAATTGTATGAAGCCATAAGTTTTGGTTATTCACCATATTGTTTATTTTGAAAGCATATATTATTGGACTGAAGTATACAGGACACATTTTCATGACTGAAACAGCATATGAATCTGAGAAATAAACAAATAAAAAATGTAATCTGTGTGATTTAGTTTATTGTGGTTAGGAATCCACCACTGGACTTAGTAACATGGTTTATGACTCGGTGTGTTATGTCAGTTGTGGTTTATTCAGTAAACCATGTTTCAGGGTGAACTTGGTTTCTGCCTATTATCTGTGAGACTAGGTTGGTAAATTGAATTACATTTCGGCTCTTCTCCATGTACAAACTTGTCTCAAAACAATAAACTCAATTATTAGGAAAACAGCCTTATTTCTCACATAAAAGTCTTCTATGGGTTTATCCAATAGGATAAATTTAATTACGCTCATGCACATTCCTTTCTTCAAAAGAATATTATCAGGAAAAAAGTGCTTTGCTCCCATTATACAGACTTATTGGTTTTTAATAACTGTTCAACATAATTAGCGTAGTTCATAAACAATCAATTGCATTATTTCCAATGAATAGAGTAATGGGACTTTGCTATTCTATTCATAATACACCATATAGCAATGTCACTTACAGATTAAAAGAGTTTCAGGAATTTGGGAATGGTTTTCATCTAGCACCAAGTAAATAGCAATAGCACTTCGATTTATATACCGCTTAACAGTGCTTTACTGCCCACTCTAAGTGGTTTACAGAGTCAGCACATTACCCCCAACAATCTGGGTCCTCAGTAAAGCAAAGGAAGAAATTCTAAACAAACCTTCCTAAAGAGAAATTTCCGAAGTTAGAATGCCACCATTACAAAGATTATGTCTCCATTCATTACCTGCTTTATTTCAAAGGAGCTGTTTCACGGCTAATGACGTATCTTCAAAGCATCACCCAAGAATATTGTTGAAGTATTATTTTATTTATTTGCCACCTATCTCACCATGGGGCTATTATTGCAGCTTACAATAATAAAAAGGAAGAAAATGAAATGAGTGTAAACAGAAGTAAAATAACAGAACCTATAAAATAAGCAATTAACAAGGAACACAATGAGAATATATAACCAAAAAGATAAATGGGTAAAGAGCAGAGAGCAAGCTGGTGCGGGGTGGGAATGTGGAGTTTGTTATCAATTCAGCAACCACCTCCTGTGTGTGTGTGTGTGTGTGTGTGTGTGTGTGTGTGTGTGGAGCCCCATTTGGACTCCAGGCCAATCAGCAGAGCTAAGTATTCAGACACTTGCAGAAAGATGGGAGAGTGGGGACAGATTTTACCTTAGAGCAGGGGTGTCAAACTCAAGGCCCAGGGGCCGGATCCAACCCGTGGGGTGTTTAGATCTGGCCCATAGGGTCCCTTGGAAACATCGAAGGACCGGCCCCCAGTGCCTCAGCCAGGAAAAATGGAGCTCGGGAGGGCTGCATGCGGCCCTCCCAACCTCCATTTTCATTGACAGACTATTACCGGAGGCCATCACAGCCGAAAATGGAGCTCACAAAGGCCGCGGGCAGCACTCCCAATTCCATTTTTGATGGCAGAGGGTTGCAGGAGGCTGTTGCAGCCGAAAATGGAGCTCGGGAGTCCATTTTCACTGGCAGAGCGCTCAGGCATCACAGGTGCTCCCAACACAAGTAATGTCAAGCTGGCCATGCCCACCCTGTCCATGCCAACCCTGGCCCCACAAGGTCAAACACAAACCTGTTGTGGCTCTCCATGAAATTGAGTTTGACACCCCTGCCTTACAATAAGATATTCCAAAGGGTAGGCACTGCAGCAGGTTCTTCTTCTTGTGGCTCCCAATAGACTTCTTTGACTGATGGGATCTGAAGTCCTTTCTGACAGTGTGAATAGGATGGACTCGTCCTAGCAGGATGAGGCAGTTCATCCTATTTTTGCTCAAGGCTGGTTGGGTAACTGTAGAAGATACTGTAAACTGAGCAGTTTTAAAACTGGAGCAAGAAACATCGATAATTTTGCTATTCTTATTGCAAAAATGCAAAAGATCTGCAAGCTGTACTAACAGAAATTAAGAGAACAGAGAAAAAAGGAGGCTACAATTACATATAAAAAAGGCCAATTAACGAAAACAGGTAGAGCAACCAGCCTTAGAATTGGCAACAAAAAAATCAAAGTGATGATAGCCTCTGCCTTTTAGGATCAACCATCAAAACTGTAAAGGAACAAGCAGTCAAAAAAATACGCCACAGGCTAGCACTTGGTAGAGAAGACATGAAGGCCTTGGAAAAGATATTCAGCTGCCATGAAGTGTCTATACCTGCAAATATGAGAATCATAAAAACCATGGTATTCCCTAAATATACCCTAAATTATATATATTCCCTAAATATATATGGAATTGAAAGCTGGATTTTAAAGAAGCATTAAAACCAATAGATTACTGAACAAATTAACTCAGATATCTAACTATCAGATATTAACTCAGATATTAACTATCTCAGATGATAGGACAAGCAATTTTGTTTTACATTCCAGCTTAGTTAGTAATAATGGCTTAAATTAACTAATATGGCAATTGCTGAATATTTGTTCTTTAACTCAATCCATTTATAAACTTTAAATATAGAATATAAATGAAATAAATAGTGGTCTTCCTTCGCACAAAACCTATTTTCAAACCATTTGCTTTCCATAGTCCCTCATACTAGGTGTGAGTATCTCATAATACTCACACCTAAACTACAAGATCTTTTGTAATCATCTTAATGTAGTTTGTTCTTTTAATGTGAAAAGCTCAAATGAGATAATTTTGCAGAAGTTGCAGTATTTGGTAAGAAGAACATTAGGGACAAGAGTCCAGCTGTCTAACAATTAAGTTTCTTCTTTAGGCAAGGATTTAGGTCAAACTCTGAGAATTACTGGCAGGATTTTAAATTGCTATAATGTTTACTTGAGTTAAAATGATGCAATACAGGCATAACATTTAAGAATGTAGCCGAATTGGAACTCCAACTAGAGCACATTTTAAAAAAATCACTATCTTGTTATTAAAAATGTCAAGGTTAACTATAAAATACAAATGTTATAATTATATAATTAAAAATTATTTAATTACTGTATATAAAATATTTTATGTATATAATTTATTTAATTGCATATTTTAATATAAATATGTTCAATATTAATTGAGGAATATGCTTAATATTCCTCAAATAAAAATTCAATAATACAGTGTTTTCCAGATTAAACTTGCTTTAGCGCCAGCTCCAGAAAGCTGTCTGAAGAAACAATGTCATTGTTTGCCAATGGAAGGACAAGTGAATTACAGTTAGCTGTTCTTCCTTGGCAGGGAGCTCCAGCACTGGGAAATAACCTCTAGAATCTCCTTCAGGGTCACTAATTTAACATTATCCAGCCCATCACAGTAGCAACTACAAGTTATTATACACTGTCTCCTTGGTCTTTTCTATGGGAAACAGCTAGAGGAATTTCAGTCTAGTTTCAACCTGAATGCTAGTCATAGAGCAACTGCATCTAATTTACATGTTTGATATCTCAGAAGGCTCAAAGCCTAGTAGGCACAAAGGGTAGATTTCCAGTATTTCATTGTTAGTGTAAAGGAAACTTGAGTGATTTGATTAATTTCTATTTTTTTTTAGAAATTCATAATTATCAATTTTTTTAGACAAGCTGTATTCCAATTCTTGGAAATGCAAACACAGTTTCAGTAGCATCTAGTCTCTGCTCCTCTCATCCAATAAAATAAAGACCTAATCTCATTAATACCTGTCATCAGCCTACTATCCTGCTAATGTTGCTAAACTACAATTCCCAGCAGTCTCGGACAATGATAAAAGTTGAAAAGAACTATATGAGCCACAAATTCTCTATCTCCTCATGAGACAGGCTGATAACATGTTGATGAAATTAAGGTTTTACTTTACTGTGTGAAATTTGCAGTGAGAAAATATTAACTTGGTTCAAAGAACCAGTTTCTATGCCAGTCTTATATAAAATAAATATTTTATGTATCTATTTTGATTTTTTTGATCCTCAGCAGAAGTAAACACTTGCTGAAAAACTATGTCATTTTTTTATAGCAGCAAAGCTTCTCAATATAGTGCCATTCAGCTTTACTAGTGTAAAACTTCACTATTTTCATCCAGCACCACCAGTGTGTTTCCTTTATTATCTTTATCAGAGACACTAGAAAATGACAATTAAGTGTTTTGTGAAGTAGATTTTTACGCAAATGTACTGCCTGGAGTGGATAAAAAATAATTCAGAAAAGGTGATCTGAACTCTTCCACATCTGAAAGAAATCCTTAATCTTCTCCAAATTAAAGAAGCAAATGAGATTAGTCAATGATGATTAAAAAAAAGAACACCTGTTCATAATATGCAAAAACAAACATATAATCCTGAATATATTTACTCAGAAGGAAATCTCATTGCATTCAATGTGGGATTGACGCCTACTCATAAAGAAAAAAAAGTAACACAAAAGGAAACAAAAAACATACATAAAATATTATGTTCAGAAATATAGAGGTTTCCTAGTATGTTTGTTGCCAAATCTTGTGAATGTACTATAATAAATGGAAAAATAATGTATAAAAGCCTTGTCTAGAACCAATAACTAAAACCAAACTATTCTTAATCAGGAATTTGTATTTCTTTACGGCAGACTTTTCACCAAAAGTTCTGAAGCCCATGGCTCCTTGTATAAAGTAAATAGATCAAGTGGGAAGAATAAAGCATCATTATAATCAGGGATACTGATCCCATGGATAGTGGAAATCAGTGCTAAGAATTTATAGGCCCCAACTATAAGTAAATATTTAATCTTGTTTGTGTTCTCTTGTCCTTAATCTAGGTAGAATTGTTAAAAAGTAAAACATGAGTCAGCAACATTTGCAGCACTCTTTGTTAGATCAAATGTTAGTAGAAAAGAAGACAAAAAGGGCAAGGCAGGAATTCTTAGCATGAGAACCATGTAACTTTGGAGTTTAAAATAGAGACTGCAGAGATTATTAGGCCTCTGTGGCAACTGGGATTTGTTTATATCACTTGGTAATCATTTTGTACAATCGTTTTATTAAACGTTACAGTTAAACAGATAAAAATACAAACCACAAAAAATCAAAGAAAAAAAAACAAAGTGCAGAAATATTAATAAAGAAAAATATATAGCAAAGAAAAATGTAATATATAAAGAAGTCACTTTGTTATGAGTATAATTTTAACAACATCACTTTTTTAAAAAATACAACAAATTTTTCACCCCATATCTCATTTATTATCTATAAGGTAATGGTAAAGGTTCCCCCGTACATGCGTGCTAGTTGTTTCCGGCTCTAGGGGGCGGTGCTCATCTCCGTTTCAAAGCTGAAGAGCCAGCGCTGTCCGAAGACGTCTCCGTGGTCATGTGGCCGGCATGACTAAACGCCAAAGGTGCACAGAACGCTGTTACCTTCCCACCAAAGCTGGTCCCTATTTTTTCTACTTGCATTTTTTACATGCTTTCAAACTGCTAGGTTGGCAGAAGCTGGGACAAGTAACAGGAGCTCACCATGTTACATGAAAGCACTAGGGATTCGAATAGCTGAGCTGCCAACCTTTTGATTGATAAGCTCAGTGTCCTAGCCCCTGAGCCACTGCGTCCCTTCATTATCTATGAACATATTCTTATTCAGTCCTGGTAAGCAAAAGTCCATTAATGGCTATCAGGAATACAGGTAATCCTCCAATTACGATCAGGGCCCAGAATCTCGGACACTGAATGAAGCAGTTAAGTGAGATGCCATGTAACCACTTCACACAATGACTACAATCCCAGTTGCAATCATTAAGCAACTGTTCAGGTTGTTGAGTAGAGCACCGGGGAGAGGACCCAAGTCTCTTGGATATGGTGGGGCAGGATTTCCCACCCTATCCAGGAGAATGGATCTTTCCCCCCTCCCTTCAGGGAGAATAATACAAATCACAGTGTTGATTAATGTTTTTGCCATATTTGAGGTATACTCCTCCAGTGTACTGAGGGATTTCCTTCAGGGGAATCCCCTGACCCACTGAAGGAATAAACCTCCAATCTGGTGAAAACATTACACTCAGAACTGTGGCACTTGCTGGTGTTTTCTCTTTTGGTGCGGAAAAGGCTAGCAAATACCAGATTTGGAAAGGCTCAGAGTGTTACCATTTGCTAGCATTTTGTTAGATTTGAAGTCCATTCCTTCAGCACACAGGAGAATTTTCCCTCCCTGTGTAGAGGGAAAGGAAAATCCCTATGTGCATCCAGTAAACAGACTTCTGCTTGCGCTTTCTGGGGACTTGACATTCTGGGGAAACCAGCAGAGAAGATTGCAAATGGTGTTCACAGGATCACAGGGCACTTGGGAACTGGTTGTAAATGCAAACAGATTGCCAAGCACCCAGAAAGTGATCATTTGATGGGAGGGGGAGTGTTTATGGGCCATAAAGTACCCATTTGGAGGACGTTGTGACTGCAGTTGTCAAACGACTAGTAATTAAGTCAAGGACTACCTATAACAACATACCTATTTTAATTTTGATCAAGTAAGCCCATTTTACATTCCTTTTATCTTTAATAATCCTAATCATTAATCCCTTCAAGTAATATCATAGAGCTTGTTTTATTTTTTTTCTTTGTCCCTTCTCACAAAATCCTTCAGAACTTTCATGTGTCTCTTTTGTAATCAATAGAAGAAAGTTATGCAAGTCACTTTTTTGATTTGCCATTTGATATTTCTGGCCTTATTTGTATAACCAATGTAACATCTTTTTACATTTAATTCTTGTAGCTTGTCATTTTTAAATGCAGTTTCAGATCAGACTCAGTCTAATCTGGTGAAAATTATTCCTTTTTTTAACCTGAACTGAATACAAGCTATATATAACAGCAGATACTTTTAAGATTAATCTCTGGATCCATTACTCACAAGTAAGTATCTTCCAATACATCCAATGATAAAAATAGTTTGCTCCATTCTGTGCTAGTAAGTGAAATTTAAGTGGTCTTTTTCTTTAATTGTAATATTTAGTCCCTTCTGATTCCCTCTAGTATCTAATATTCAAAGTCCCATCCTATCACTTTCTAAGAATAAAAAATACCATTTTCCCATGGGAAGGATTCTAATAATTCAAAATGTTATCTCAAATCTATCTGGATCCTTAATACATTTATAACTTTCTAAAATCGATATCCTAATGATATCCTAAATGATCCATTTGTTAAGCTACTGAAGTTCGCAGATGACACAACAGTGATTGGTCTCATTCGAGACAATGACGAATCCGCATATAGACGAGAGGTCGAACGACTAGCCTTGTGGTGCAACCAAAACAATCTGGAACTGAACACACTCAAAACCGTAGAAATGGTGGTAGACTTTAGGAAAAACCCTTCCATACTTCCACCTCTCACAATACTTGACAACACAGTATCAACAGTAGAAACCTTCAAATTTCTGGGTTCTATCATATCGCAAGATCTCAAATGGACAGCTAACATCAAAAACATCATTAAAAAAGGACAACAAAGAATGTTCTTTCTGCGCCAACTCAGTAAGCTCAAACTGCCCAAGGAGCTGCTGATCCAATTCTACAGAGGAATTATTGAGTCTGTCATTTGCACCTCTATAACTGTCTGGTTCGGTTCTGCAACCCAACAAGAAAAACACAGACTTCAGAGGATAATTAGAACTGCAGAAAAAATAATTGCTACCAACTTGCCTTCCATTGAGGACCTGTATACTGCACGAATCAAGAAGAGGGCCGTGAAAATATTTGCAGATCCCTCGCATCCTGGACATAAACTGTTTCAACTCCTACCCTCAAAACGACGCTATAGAGCACTGCACAACAGAACAACTAGACACAAGAACAGTTTTTTCCCGAAGGCCATCACTCTGCTAAACAGATAATTCCCTCAACACTGTCAGACTATTTACTGAATCTGCACTACTATTAATCGTTTCATAGCTCCCATCACCAATCTCTTTCCACTTATGACTGTATGACTATAACTTGTTGCTGGCAATCCTTATGATTTATATTGATATATTGATCATCAATTGTGTTGTAAATGTTGTACCTTGATGAACGTATCTTTTCTTTTATGTAACACTGAGAGCATATGCACCAAGACAAATTCCTTGTGTGTCCAATCACACTTGGCCAATAAAATTCTATTCTATTCTATTCTATTCTAATCTTCCCTTTGCTGTTTATTAAAAAAAGAGTGAGTGGATTCGTCCTTAAACCCATCTTTAAAACTTCTTTTGCTAAGTATTATGAATCCTCACCAGAAGTCTGTATATCACTTCGTAGTCTTGACAGACACTTGTAAAAGCTGAAAATGAGATTTCTAGTACTCAAGTGGAAACATCAAAAAACATTTTTGTACGGGCAGAGAAGTCTTTTTCAGATATTGAAAGTACTAATCAAGGATGTGGAAAAGCTTTGGAACAGGACAAAGCAAAGCAACATGGATATTAGTTGTTCTAAATTCAAAAAGCAGCTCTAAAGAGCTGCTGCATTTGCGGTTTCACTGAAATACTGTCCCTCCTCAAGAATCTACATCCTTATATAGTGAGTTATGAAGTAAGTTTATGGTATATATGGAATCGGGGCATGTGCACAATATTACAGCCTAAATTTTAAGATAATTGAATAAGTGTATTGATTAAACTACACAGAATAAACAATATTGTTAGTAGATGGTTACATAGTTCACAAAATACATTCAGCAGCATTCACTGATTGGTGGCTGTATATGGCGCCATTTTACACCCATAAAACAGCTGCTTGAGGTTTCAAGCTTAATTTATCATATAAATGGCTGTCCTCTTAGAACATCAGTGCTATACTTAGGTTTGTTGCATATCACAGCAAGATAAGAGCCATTTTGATTCCATGCAACACAATAACTGAAACGTCAGTTAAAGAGCCCTATTTGGAAGTATTTAAATTGCACTGTACATTTTTGTTAACTAAAGATATTCATCATATCTTTGTTAAAGTGGGCACATATTCTTAGCAAACATTGTCTTCTAAAACTTAGAATCTGCAAAATGATATTGTGTTTAACAACGAAGTTGATGATTACAAATTTAAATACCTATAAAGCACAGCATTTTATCTTCAGAGCTTTTTTGAATGAGAGGAACCTTCAACCATACTATGCTGTTTCTGAAACTTAGAAATGGGTTGGGTTGGGAAGGATAGAACAGGAAAATTACCAAAAACTCCCCTGTTGGTTTACAGCAGGGGTGAATTCCAGTAGGTTCTGACAGGTTCTGGAGAACCGGTAGCGGAAATTTTGAGCAGTTTGGAGAACTAGTAGTGGAAATTTTAAGTAGTTCAGAGAACCAGCAAATACCACCTCTGGCTAGCCCCAGAGTGGGCTGGGAATGGAGATTTTTCAGTATCCTTCCCCTGCCACGCCCACCAAGCCACGCCCACCAAGCCACACCATGCCCACCAAGCCACGCCCACAGAACCAGTAGTAAAAAAATTTGGATTTCACCACTGGTTTACAGGTAATGTAGGATTTAACTTTTAAAAAATGTAGTGGGTACATGAAAAATATCTGATCTATCTATGAACTTCTCAAGAAAAAGACCAGTCACAAATTCATTGCTCTAGTTTCAAAAATGACGACAACGTTCAGAAAAATCCCCTCTGTAATACTTAATGTATAGAATACATTTCTGAAAAGGGTTTTCTGCTACCTTCACTTTTTAATATTCGAACTACTGGATTAAGATATGTTATTCTCCAAACATTTTTAACTGTTTTTTGTTACAGCAACCAATAATTTGAGTTTTTATGCTCTTTTTCATCATTGATGTTTTTATTATGTTTTACTTGTTTGTTGCCCTATTTTAACAGATTTGTTATTTGAAAATAGTTGTTTTTAAAATGATTAAGACTATTTTTTAAAAACAGGATAAACTAATTTTACGAAAACAGAACAATCAGGAGCATCACAGTCCTTGAAATCAGAAGCCAAAAGTGCACATTCATCATGTGTAGAAGATATATGAGCCAGTAAAAATGTTATATTTTCTGTATGTGTAATACATGTGGGGTAATCAGTTCAGGTAGACTGGATATAAATCAGGCATTGTTTGGTTTGCTCTTGACTTGCTTCATTACACAGAATATTGGCAAGGACCTTGATTTGGAAGGGCAAAACAGTACTGGCATCATCAAGGGGAAAAATGTCCACCCCACTGACTGTTCACACAGCAGAAAAGGAAATCATTTGAGCTTGACATTTAATCAGAATAATAAAGATTTATTCCATCCTATGCCCACACACTAACAATCCACCAACAGATTAATGACTGCCATAACAGAATCAGCAAAATGGTTATTTCAACCAGGTTATTTTTCGCCTCCAAAAGTGGAATCGTGCATCCATCTACAGAAGTTTGTGCAATCGAAATCATGGTTTAATACAAGCATATTTAAGCACATAGTTATACCCACATATATATACAAGATACATAGATCTGTATAAAACTGGGTCTACTGTGCATTAGGAAATTCCAACAATAGAATCATTAAACTAAAGCAGGGGTGTCAAACTCGCGGCCCGAGGACTGGATGCGTCATGCGCTAGCCATGTCCATTCCCAGTTTAGTAAAGGGGGGAAAAGTCATGATACATCACATGACAACAACATGACACAAGTTTGACACCCCTGAAATAAAGCAACATCTAACCCTGTATATCAGATCCAAAAAAGCAGACAGGCAAAGCATGTCCATAGAATTGTTTTCCCCCCCTTCTGTCAGCAGCTTCTTATTCCTATCAGGAAGGCCTTGTTTGTGAAGAATGTTCCTGGGAGTGAAATCTGCCATTTAGACAAAGAGAGACAAAGAAAAACTTGAGGTTACACTTGGATTACTATGTGCAGTTATTTGAAGCTTGTATACAATATATGCATGTCACACTGGTTGAGATGATTGTATAACTGGGTTCTAGCTCACATGCAAGGACAAGTTCCTCACTGTACTTGAAATGATTGCCTGTTGACAATATGGTTTAAGGGGAGAGGGTAATTACGGTGGAGATTGTGCACTGCTTCACATAGCCTGAATCCTATTTGTTCGTAATCTAGGCTCCTTCTGGATGCATGGCTGTCGTTAGAAGAACATATGACAGTCGTCGCCAGAGGAGCTTTTTATCAGGTATGCCTGATACGCCAGTTACGTCCCTTCTTGGACCGGGATTCCCTATGCACAGTCACTCACACCCTCGTCACTTCCTGCCTGGATTACTGCAACGCTCTCTACATGGGGCTCCCCTTGAAGAGTACCTGGAGGCTCCAGCTGGTCCAGAATGCAGCCGCGCGGGTGATTGAGGGAGCAACTTGAAGCTCCCATATAACACCTATCCTGCGCAGGCTGCACTGGCTGCCGGTTGCCTTCCGGGTGCAATTCAAGGTGTTGGTTCTCATCTTTAAAGCGCTCCATGGCTTAGGACCAGGTTACTTACAGGACTGCCTCCTGCTACCGGTGGCCTCCCATCAACCAGTGCGCTCCCAGAGAGGATCTCCTCAGGGTGCCGTCGGCCAGACAATGTCGACTGGCGACCCCCAGGGGGAGGGCCTTCTCTGTGGGGGCTCCAGCCCTCTGGAACGAGCTACCCCCAGGGGGAGGGCCTTCTCTGTGGGGGCTCCAGCCCTCTGGAACGAGCTACCCCCAGGGATACGCCAACTCCCTGACCTCCGGGCCTTCCGGCGTGAGTTGAAAACTCTTTTATTCCATCGTGCAGGACTGGCCTCATAGTTTTAATGGGGATTTTAATAGTTTTTAGTATATTCAGCCTATCTAAATTATTCTTTTAAATCTGTTTTTAATTTTTGTATTTGTTGTTCTTAGTTGGCTGTATACCACCCTGAGTCCTTTGGGAGAAGGGCGGTATAGAAATTGAATAAACATAAACATTTGGAAATATATTACTTGAAAAGAGCTCACATGCTACCCCATTCCTGATGCTCTAGAAAAAAAACATTTTAAGGAAAGTAGTTTTAGTTTATCATATAGATATATTGTTTGAACAATACTCTACATTGTGACAACACTGTTCCAATTTTCTTTCTTAAACTACAAATTTGTATAGATTTCTATAGAACTGGACTTTGCCAGAGAAATGAAAAACTGGAAATATGACAGAGTTGTAATTATTGAGAACACAGAAACAACATTTGGACAGCAGTGTATTAATATTTTTTCTGGATCTTTAACCTTTTTGGACCGATGCCTCAAAAGGAATTTTGAGAATACTTTTGGTGGCCAAACTGACACAGTAGAATAAGTATTAGAATTTTGAAAGGCACAACTGAATAATAATTTGAACATGCCAATTATGCCTGGATTAGAATAACAAATTAAACAGCATATCTGCTTTTTCATTATTCAAATTCAATTCTATGAATACTATTCTGAAGTTAGTTATTTTCAAAAAAGTAGATAAGAAAAAGAAAAAACTAATTTTCCAATGATGGGTTTCCCTCTAACATACTTACTTTTCCCTATACAGTCCCTATATGTTTCCAGTTATTCCACTGCAGTATTATTGAGACAACATTTCTCAGGTGGGTTTTTTTTAACTGCAAGCATTTATTTACCAGAAGTTTAAGTATAAATACCGAAACAATTTTTCAGTTATAGTAAATTGGCATCATACATGACCTTAAAAAAATTTCCAATGACTAGCATGCAAATTAGAGCATAAACTCATTGAAATTAAACAGATCCCACTGATTTCAGTAGAAGAATTCTATATTTAGAATTCCTGCTAAAATTAACAGGAATGAAGTCTTTAATTTTGGCTGGATAGTACCGTATATACTCGAGTATAAGCCGAGTTTTTCAGCACGTTTTTTGTGCTGAAAAGCGGCCCCCTCGGCTTATACTCGAGTCTACGTCTCGATGTACTTTTAAAAGATACTGTATTTTTGATAGATGTCCAGCAGGGGGCGCTGCATAATAAAAATGAGCGCCGAACATTTTGCACTTTTGCACTTTTATTGTTTTTCGTTCAAATAAATATTCATGTTATTTTACTTGGCTCTATCTTTATTTTTTACATTGACCAGTAGCTGCCTCATTTCCCACCCTAGGCTTATACTCGAGTCAATAGTTTTTCCCAGTTTTTTGTGGTAAAATTAGGTACCTCGGCTTATATTCGGGTCAGCTTATACTCGAGTATATACGGGTATCTTTATATTTTTACACTTTTCAAAATATAATAAGCCAAAAGACACCTTTCTGTAAGCATTCCCATCTTAGCATTCCATACCTTATCTTCACTTAGATTCTACAGCAGGGGTGACTAACTCACCTCATCACGGCGGTATCACGTGACGTGACGTATTGGAACTCCTCCCCTTTGCTAAACAGGGAGTGGGCGTGGCCAGCACATGATGCATCCAGCCCATGGGCCGGGAGTTTGACAGCCCTGTTCTACAGCATTTTTTTTAATCATTCTTTTTCTGTGTTATATTATCAGTACAAGTAACATTTAGTATAAAACTAAAAATTGGTTAGATCCTCTCCTCAGGAGTCCAAGGCAACGTACAGAGCATTCCTCCCTATGGATTCTACAAGACGGTCAAAGCTTTTTGATCGTGTTTTAGTGAAAGACATTAAAAGCTGTTTTACATAAAAGAGAATTTTCCTCCTTTTCTGACTTACTGCTAAAGGACAATGGTTTTTATCCATCCTTGTATTTTCTTTTTTTTAAAATCCCTCTTGTATAGGTAATTTATAATAAAGGCAGAATTTACAGCCCAGTATTTTGAAGATGGGGAAGCTGCTCTAACCAGACTGAATAACTATGTAGAAAATTACTATGAATGTAAGTGCTTCCAGATTTCTTTTTAAAAATATTAGATAATTCATGAAGGCAAAATATAATACTAAATCCTGAGCACAAGGGTAGAATCCAAATACATCCAAGGGTCACTTCTGGAGGGAGGGCAACAAATAAAGTTTGTTGGTTTGTACATTTCCTGGTAAATGTCACAATGGGAAGCAGGAGGCAGAATACAGTGAATGCTAAAAGGCTCTTTTTGGTTTTTGGTTTGATTCTTCCTTCTGTGACAGATATTTTTACTTCCATACTGAAAGGGAAAAAAATCCTATATTTTCAGAACTTTTCAGGCGTGCAATCCCACTAATCATGTCTGAAATATTTATTTCCTGGTTAAGTCGCTATGTTATATACATGTATTATAAAAACAGTTCCCTCTTGACAGAGATCTGTTGGGACTATAAATATCTTTAGTGACCTATTTTCATACCAAACAATTATTCTATGAAAATTAAAAGGAAAGGAGGGTGGTTGAATTGGAGCCTGGGATCCACCAATAAAGGTTTGTATAAGACAGCATACATTGATGTAAATATTAACACAAGCATATAGAAGAGATGTATGACATTATAACGGCACATATATGACTTTACTAACAGTTCATTTTAGTGGATGGATAAGTGAGAGATTGTAAGAGTAAATATTTGCATCTATGAACTTATGGACGATAAAATAATAAAATGTGTTTTCCAAAAGATTAGTTTAATGTAATTATTAATTGAAGCATACTGCTTGAAAGGGTGAGTTTTAACTTCTATAATCAAATTTGCATTCATTGCATATCATATTATGTCTAGAAATAGTGTTTATCCTAATGAAGCTTATTAGTATGTAAGCCTCAAGGGTGTCTCGTCAAACCATTCCACCTATGTATGACTTGCATCATGTAACTTGGGCTCCTGAAGCAATATATTGTATTCTATTGAGGCATAAAGAAGATTCATATTCATAGTTTTATAAATAGCAAGTATCTGTTTCCACTGTTACCTCTTCGGTGGAAAATTCAATAGACAAAAACTTTCAAAGCTGCCTAGCATCTGCATCACCTGAAAAAAATTAGCAGATATATCTTATTACAAAAGCCCATTTGTCCCACTGATAATTAAAAGTCCATCTTTGGAGCAGTTAAGGAAATTACAGTCACTTCATTCTCATGACTGTACCAGTGGAAATGTGAATTGACTCATTTCTAATGAGCTGAACGATACGGATTTAAGGGACACTTCAGGAAAAAATGTTTTGACACTAGATATCTTGAAATGTTCTGTTTTTTTAAAAAAATTCTAAAACATGTCTGAATGTAACAAGACATACACACATAAAAGCATGCACTATTTGCTCTGCTGACAAAAATAAAATTATTCCCGATATTAGTATTCCCTAACTGGCATTAACTTGCAACTATATTAAGTGCACCCATAAATTTGCATATTCAATGGAATATGGTGTACCACATATCTGAACGACATCCAGTCAGGAAATTTCACCACCCATCTTCCTTATGCGATACGAATTATTTATTTTTACTATTATAATAGCAAATACATCTTTTCTGGAACTGAACTCTTCAAAAAACCATATACAGTCATTCAAGAAATATTACTTCAACTGGGCAAGACAATGGCTCATAGTTCAAAATTACTTCTGTTCTGCAATTTTTGCTGCAATCTGAAAGCCAGAATCCCCTTGTGTTCAAATTGTTTCCTGAACTGCTATTTTAACAAAAGAAACTGCTACATGGTATATCAGCACTTCAAAAAGAGCTTTTGAAGGCATAAATGAAATATTATGAATTTGAGAAGCAGTTCTTTAAATAACTTCCCAATAGCACTAATATCCCAGCTGCAACTGTCAAATTCTTCCATTAAACAATATAATGACATTCAGCCCTGTCAAAATTGTCTCACACAGCCAATGTTTGTACAGCATTCTATATGCAGCATTTCCTTTAATGTACGACAGAAGTGTGAGGTGAAATTGTTTCTGGCTGTAGCTGCCCCGCCCACTGCCTCGCCTCACCTCATCCTGCAGGATGAGCCTCCTGCTCATTGCCCCACCCACCAGAGACCCCTGTAAGTACATTACAATTATTACAAATTATTAAATTATTTTTAAAATCTCAATGATTCTTTTACAAAAACAATTTAATTAAAAATCAAAGGACATAATGCAGATAAATTCATGGAAGCATACATTACTTGTGATGTGGTATATCTACCTACATTCACCTATGTAAAAAGTCAATGGCTGTGTTCCTATATCTTCAATCAAATACTGTATGCAAGAGTTAATATTTGGTGAACAGCTAAAGCCAGTCAAGAACTAGATGGTCTTCTTGCTAAAATTACCACTTCCACAGAACTGATAACTCGTGTTATCTCAGGTTTGTAGAATGTGTGCCTCAGGTTTGTAGAATGAAAATAACAATCATTGAGAGGAGAATCAAACCCTCTTCCCATCACTTAAATCTAATGATACAAATTTGAGCTAGATTTACTTCTGATAGGAATCAGTTACTAGGACAGTAGTAGTTTTTACTCTTCTGAAACTTTTAGTTTCTCTTTTAGTTTCCCAATCTAGTTAAGTGGTGCTGAGAGGTAGTCCTCAACTTATGACCACAACTGTGACAACTTCCATTGCTAAGCAATGCAGTCATTAAGTCATTGTGTGACCACTCTGATTTTAGGAGCCTTTTTGCTGTGGTCATTAAATGAATCATGCAGTTATTAAATGAATCTGGCTTTCCCCGTTGATTTTGTTGTCTGAAACCAGCTGGGAAAGTCACAAATAGTGATCATCTGACCCTGGCATGTTGCTATGGTCATAAGTTAGCCACCTTTTGAGATTTACTTCAGAGAGGCGTGTATAGAATGATATAAGAAGCATCTTTGCATTGTGATACAAACCCAATTCCTTTGTACCAGTGGTGGGTTGCTCCCGGTTCTGTCCGGTTCTTCCGAACCAATAGTAAAAGTGGCAGGAGGCTCCGCCCACCTGCCCGGACGTCACAAGGTACGATCTGCGCATGCACAGAAGCGCGTACACATGAGTGAAGCGAGCACATGTGCACGCTCCTGTTCCGAACTGGTAATAAAGGTAAGTAGAACCCACCCCTGCTTTGTACATGTATTGTAAAATCATATGAACAAAAGGGATGGAATCATCAGCACAACACTACACAGTTGATTTCATCATTCTAATGAAAACAGCCAGTTCCTGGGGATGTCCATTCCAATAACATTCCTTTTCTTTTAGCCCGACTTACTCTTATAACAGGGAAAAAAATCAGGAAAGGGGTTTAGAAATCAGTGGGGCCATCTGCAATTGCACCTCTATTATGGTGTCATGTTTGTTTTTAAATTTTGGTGTTCATGCACTATAACAGAGGTTATAATGCAGTATAATGCCTTAGCCTTTTTCCTCTTGGAATTCAGTGTAACCAATGAACATATTTAAGTGGACTTAGTACCTCTTTACATTTGTTCAGGTAATACATAAACCTTATAGTAGATATAACTATAGGCAAATTAAAATACAATAAAAAACTAGGGAATTTCATAAATTAAGTACTTGTCCTCTGCAATTGCAGAATACAGCCAGTTGCTAACATAAGGATAATTTTTTTTTTGTTTACATTTATATCCCGCCCTTCTCCGAAGACTCAGGGCGGCTTACAGTGTATAAGGCAATAATCTCATTCTATTTGTATATTTTTACAAAGTCAACTTATTGCCCCCGCAACAATCTGGGTCCTCATTTTACCTACCTTATAAAGGATGGAAGGCTGAGTCAACCTTGGGCCGGGCTTGAACCTGCAGTAATTGCAGGCTACTGTGTTCTAATAACAGGCTCTAACAGCCTGAGCTATTCCGGCCCCTATAATAGGACCATTTATAAAATAACTTTATTAAATAGTAAGCAATTAAAAGTATTATTTTAGGAATTGTCAGTCACACAGTCAATATGCTGAAATAGGCAGCTTTATGGTTCAAATGAAATTAATTCCACTAAGTTTATTCTAGAGTTACATGTATTATACCTCATTAGTAGACTGTATCTTTTAAAAACCAGCACAAGTGTATTCAACAATTGGTATAATTCTTACAATGGCATCATGTGGTAAGTTTACTGTAAAGAACAGCTCACTGTAATGTAGTCACTTAGGTAGCATAAAACAAGGATGTGCAATTGAAAATAAGAAAACCACAATCTTCTAAGCAGAGGTTTTAAACTCTGTTTATGTCAGACTGAACTGAAGTTCCCAGAACTCCCAACCAGCAACATTAAGAATTCTGGGAACTGAAGTTCCCATAATTCATGTAGAAATTGCCCAGAAAGAAGAAGTTATCTTCCAAACCCGTTTCCCTTTTTGAAGGAATCAGATCCATTACAGTGTTAAAGGTGGGGTGAGAGAATAAAAGAGAAGGCGTGTGCATCCTTTATTTCACCTTTATTATGTGCACTATAGATTGCAGTTTTACACACTTAAATCCATTAAACTTAACAGGATTTGTTTCTGAGTCAGCATGAATAGGACTATGCTTTTGGCATTATCCTATCTCAGAATGAATTGAATCACTAGCATGAATCACTCCTTCATTTTTAAATTTAAAAAATTCTATATTTTTTTACAGATAGAGCATTAAATCAAATTCAACTGCACCACAAAACCATTTAAAGAGAGAGAGAGAGATTGGTTTAAATGCCCTTTAAGACTGTAGGCACCAAAAATGTGGACATCCATGGTAGAACATTTAGAATCCTTTACTAAGGCTAAATGTTTAAGGAAAGTGACTGATATTAGAGTGATGGTCTCTCCTGAGGAAAGAGAACTGCAAAGCTAGGGAGGAGAGAGAATAATCAAAAGGAAGAGGAAATGAGAGCCCCTTTCAAACTTCAGTGCCCTTCAGCATTTTATTGATCTCTTCTCTTAAAGCCCTTCTCTTTGTCGCTCTTATACAAATCCTGCAAAATTTATTTGAAGGAGAGGAGCTGTTTTACTATTTCTTCCACTCGCCTTTTTTGCAGTTAACTTACAGCAACATAAAGCCCAGGCATGGATCACTATGGCTCCTCCCATCCTTAAGACAACTAAATTATACTCAGTTTCTGCAAGTTAGAGAGGTTGAGATCTTGCAAAGGACCCCAAAGGAAGAAAAAAAAAGTCAGCAAAAGTGTGTGAAAAACCCAGCTGAACAGGAAACTCGTCAATTATTAAAGGATTACATCATCAGAGTTATTACCATTCTTTTCCACATTCACATGCTACAGAACATTATCTATTTAATGTTCTCACACCTCAAGGCATCTCCATCAGGGATTACCCAGTCTTTCTCCTATTATGGGCCAAGGGAATAAGTTCCACTCCAACGCCAAAGCCCTCATTTCACAAAGCCTCAGCTCTGCAGATCCCACCAACATTATCCCCTTTTAAACATTTTGTCATATGGCACCATCAGTCCTAATCAGCAGATCACAAGAGCCGGTCTCACAAATTCGCCAGCATGTCACGCTAACCCGACACTTTCCGGCCGCGATGGTCCAAATTACCCTTCATGCCAACACACCATTGGACAAATCTAGTAAAAGGAGAAACTTCTGATCTCAAAAGTCTTCCTCTCGTAGACTTCCGCCCCCCCCCAAATAACACACATACTCTTAACCCAACAATAATATGAATGACACCCCACAACCATTAGAACTGGACTACACCCTTTGTAACTCTTAGCCACGGCGGCCTTAGCCAAGCTCTGGAGGCTTAATTTTCATATATACGTTCAGGAGAACACGTATAAAACGCACGGTATTAAGTACATTTGCATCTTTAAAAAAAACCCGACTCTTTAAAATTTAGGGGGTCCTCAATTCCCCACCCGGCCACGTTCAACGAGACAAATTGAACCCTTCCCGCACAGCGAACACAAGCGATTTCTCTTCGCGGGGGTGGGTCAAGGCTTCCCCCGCCACTCGTTCTTGGGGCCCACGGTCCCCACCCACTCCCCCGTTTCCCACGCACTCATCCACGTTTCGATTACCGCCGCCCACCTTTCCAATTCTCCCGCGGGGGAAATTTTAGGTTCCTACGTACGTAGCCCCGAGGGGGGGGGGAGGAAAGGGGTGTTGCAGGAGGGAGCCCCGAAGGAGAGAAAGGCACGAAGAGACAATTACGCTCGGAGGCACTTCAAGGCGAAGAAGTGCGCACAAAGCAGGGCGAAGGGAAAGCAACCAAAGGCGAGCACACAAAAGCCGGCGCACGTTTCCTTCCCTTTCTCCTAAGGCGGGGCTGTGTGTGTGTAAAGGGGTGTGTGTGTGTGGGGGGGATCGCCGTTCGGGGTCTTACCTGAAACACAGCAGGACTTGGTCTGCAGAGCCCCTTTCTCACCAACGCCCCCTCCCCTTCGTTTTCCTCCTCTCTCTCTCTCTCTGCAGGATCCTAAGGGCGGAGGCAAGAGGAGTCCCTCGTGAAAGGCTCTCCAGGTCCCCTCGCTCGCTCACTTCCCGCCAGCTCCGGAGCTCGCTATGAACGAAGGCAAGGACCGAAAGACGGCGGAGGGAAGGAAACGGGTGGGCGTCAAAAGTCCCAGCTTCAGCAAGCGAGGGACGCTGAGACGAAGGAGGCGGCCGCAGCTTTGTTCGGCGCGTGGGCAGCCTCGCGTTGCTCGTCCGGGGAAGATGGGTTCGGGTTCCCGTTTCCTCCCTTTTTTTTCTCTTCTTCTTCTTCTTCTCAAATGCAAGTCTTAAGGAAAAGCCGCCTCAGTCAGTCTCCTCCCCTCCTTCCACTATCGCCGCCGCCGCCGCCCCCCAGGCTCCTGACAGATGGCGCAACCGCAGCATCGCAGCTCTGGCGCTGCTCCTCGCTAGCTTCGGCGCGGCTGGGAGCCTGGACTCCGCTACCCTGCCTTGCCTTGCCTCCTCACCCCTGCGTCAGTTCCCAAAGCGGGGGAAAGCGGCTCCGAGACAGACATCCCTAACCGGCCTATGGCGAAGCGACTTTGGGGGCAGATGGAAACGCTTCCGTCCTTATTGGCAGGCGGCCCCGTACGGGAAGGCGGGCATGAAAAAAAAACTGGTGGGGAGGGGTCTTTGCGCGTCACCATCAGCTGCAACAGCGGCGGCTTCCACGCGGTGGGCTAGGCTGCGCCTTCAGTGTCTCTCGCCGCGTAAAAGAGCTGTTTGAGGCGCCCCAGTCAACGGAAATGGAACTGTTGCGGAGAATAGTCTTCTCTTTCTTGACCGGCATGCGGATTGCAAGATTGCAATGAATCATACGTTTGGAAAGATCCAGTTTACGGTTACCTCCCCCCACTCTGCCATCCAGCCTTCCTCTTTCGCATCTTATCGCGCGTCAAGTACAATGACTACCGACGTTTCTAAGAAGGCAGTCTATAATCCACGTTCGCCCGCTTTGTTGGGTTGAAGTCGGGTGCCGCTTGGATTAGGAGGGGGTTCTGCAAGCACTGTGGATCTGGTGGCAAGCAGTGTGGATGATTTTTGTAGCAATTAAGTAGTGACCCTTAGGCAACTCTCATAAAGGGGATAACTGGTTTGTCAGAAAGCCGGAAAGTAGACATTATCTTGGTGGACTAAAGTTTACATTACTGTAAACATACATGTGATTAAGATCACAAAAGTGAGTTTAATGGACCACAATTACTACTCCCTGCCATGTGAATGCTCTTTACCTTTCCTGCTCACCTTCGTTTCTTCTCATTTGGGCGCTTCTCCAAATAAACCCAAATAACCCTGTTAAAGACCTTGGAGTTTTCATATCAAATGACCTAAGTGCCAAAGCCCACTACAACTACATAGCAAAAAAGGCTCTAAGAGTTGTAAACATAATTTTACGGAGCTTCTTTTCCAAAAACACTACACTACTAACCAGAGCATACAAAACATTTGCTAGACCTATTCTTGAATACAGCTCACCTGTCTGGAACCCATACCACATCTCTGACATTAATACAATCGAACGTGTCCAGAAATATTTTACAAGAAGAGTTCTCCGCTCCTCTGAAAACAACAAAATACCTTATAACACCAGACTTGAAATCCTGGGATTAGAAAATTTAGAACTCCGCCGACTCCGACATGACCTGTGTTTAACACACAGAATCATCTGTTGCAATATCCTTCCTGTAAAAGACTACTTCAGCTTCAATCGCAATAATACAAGAGCAAACAATAGATTCAAACTTAATGTCAACCGCTTCAAACTTGATTCCAGAAAATATGACTTCTGTAACAGAGTTGTTAACGCTTGGAACTCACTACCTGACTCTATAGTCTCAACTCAAAATCCCAAAAACTTCAACCAAAAACTGTCTACTGTTGACCTCACCCCATTCCTAAGAGGACTATAAGGGGCGTGCATAAGAGCACAAAAGTGCCTACCGTTCCTGTCCTATTGTTCCCTTTCATTATATCAAAT
This sequence comes from Ahaetulla prasina, assembly GCF_028640845.1. Lineage (NCBI taxonomy): Eukaryota > Metazoa > Chordata > Lepidosauria > Squamata > Colubridae > Ahaetulla > Ahaetulla prasina. The sequence continues at coordinate 116,778,905 of NC_080539.1, read as the reverse complement.
TAATATAGTTGTTGCATACTTTTGCTCATACATTTGTTTTTTTTCTTTTATGATGTGTTGTTGTTTTCTGTCGATGTTTATGTATACTGTTGTGACAAAATAAATAAATAAATAAATAAATCTCCCAAATGAAGCATGGGTCTGCAATCTGGTTTTCTAGACAGGTTATATAGAGCCCAGAGATCATGCTGTCTGTGGAGCATGCTGTCTGTGTGGAAGTTGAACCTCACACATCTTTAAAAATTGCCAAATTTGAAACACACTGCCCAGAGACCTTCTTTCCTTCCCTCCCCTCCTCCATCCCTTCCCTAGACTTGTAAAGTCTCCCCTCTCCTAATTTGTGACTCCTGGTGGCATATACCAACTAAAAAATAATTAAAAAAATAAATTACTGTATAATCAATACACAAGGCTGGTAATAATAACATTACAGAACAGGCAGGTTTACAAATAAACTAAGGTAAGGCAAGAAGCCCCATTTTGCTTATTCATCCTGTCATAATACTTCAGATTAGAAGACAAACCTGAAACCATTCTCATCCCTGAAACACTTCCCAAACTCACAGGGCTATTGTGATTGAACTCATTTGACTACTGCAGGAATAACTATTGACCTTGCTCCCTCCATAAGGAAGTGTAGAAATCAGCTTCTAGCTAATGCCCTGATCCACCCCAATTCTCATTAATTCATGGTGAAGGAGAACAAAAGGAGAACATGGTGAAGGAGACACCCATGGCCCGAGTGGACATGGGTGTGAAATCGCTGTGGTACTCTGGTATAAGGCTTGAGATCAGCAAGATAAGAATCCAAGTTTCAGGTTCCTCTAAGACAGTGTCCCCCAACTTTTGGGCACCAGGGACTGGTTTTGTGGTGAGAGGTTTTTCCGTAGACCAGGTGGTTTTGTGTACTGCCTGCATCCTGGGAATGGGGCTTTGCTTGTTTGCATGGCCCAATTTCTGGCATGCTGTGGCCCAGTACCACTCCACAGACCAGGGGTTGGGGACCCCTGCTCTAAGACCAACAAGATACTAGCCAATCATCTGTTAATTTAGACAGCAAGAGAAAGAAACCAAGCATTTAAACTGTAGGAATCAATTATTGTAAATTTTCATTGTTGTCTATGATGAAATAGTAAGCTAGATCAGGTGTCTCCAATCTTGGCAACTTTAAGACTTGTGGACTTTAACTCCCCAGCTGGCTGAGGAATTCTGGGAGTTAAAAGTCCACAAGTCTTAAAGTTGCCAAGGTTGGCCACAACTAAAAGTATGGCAGATAGAAGGAGGCACCAGTTTTCTAATTTTGTATATTGATCAATTAAATTTTAAAATATTATTCACTGGTGCTATCAGTAGTACCGTATGATACTATGCCAGGGGTAGTGTCAAAGCGCACCTAAAAGTGTCCTTAATTTTAGGAAACATGGCATACTGTGGCAGGATTTTAAGAGCATGATCAAGAAGTTGGGACAAAGTAACCTGATTAAAAAATATAATTATGAGTGGAAAATGGAACAGAAACAGTCAAAAGAAGTGGAACCATATGAAACCCAACATAGGAGCAAGGAATGAAAGAGGCTCTGCAGTGTTAGAGGGGTAGAGGAGCTAACTCTGGAAAGATGCAGAGTAGAATACTATAGACCCTATAGGAGACACGTTTTGCCTAGGAGAGAACGTGGACCTTAACTGGGTGTGTTCTAACCTTAAAACTTGTAGTTGTGAACTCTTCATACTAAAGTATACTATGCATCTAAACATTCTTGTGGCATTTTTGTATTCTTCAGTTAGTGTGTACTCAGGAACATATTTCATTTTCTATGGAGGGGGGGAGATTTCATTGCCATGAATTGCAAAATCATAATTGCAGTCATCCATGATTTTATAAGAATGTAGTATACCATATTTTGCAATATCTGTGTCCTGATAATAATATGGATCATGCTGGTTTTAATTCTTATAACAAATAAGATAAATTAGCTGTTAATCCTACTGTAATCTGTGTGCTATGTTCATATCTGAGTTTTCTTTTTTTCTGGTGAGAATACCCAATTATAATTTACGTCATGCTTTAGTTCAACTTTATTTTTTTCTGCAAAAATTCTTGCAGTATTTCAGAACTCAATTTTTACAATATTTTATTCATTTTATTTTATGTTTCTTCTTTTTCTGAAAAAATAACAAAGAAATGGTAATTTGCATAATATTTTCATGCATATTTATTTGTATATTAAAAATAATTATTGAAATTTAAATGGAGATATACCTCTTACCATAAGAATACAAGAAAAACTGTATTGGATTTGATATCCTATTTAATATATAAATTGTTATATTGTTTCTCCACTGTGATTTAAC